>NC_092435.1:3737338-4039303 GCF_036169615.1 Heliangelus exortis | reverse complement strand
TCTTCCTTCCTCCCACCCATCTCTCCAGTGCGGTCACCCAAAGGCTGGTGACCAGGACAAGGCAGTCCCTGCTCCACCATGACCCCAGGCTGCCACCCAGAAGACACATGCAGGCCTCAGAGCCCTGACCATGAACCCCAACGCCCCATGCACCTTGACTTGCCAGCAGCTATCTTGGTAATCAGAGAGCCTTAATCAGACCTTAATTTCTGCAACAGCAGTGTGCCACCAGGAAGTGACCCAAGAGGTCAGGACAGCACTGGTGGGGACCAGAGAAGCTGATGGAAACCAGAACCGACTTGCAACAGTCCCCCACAAAGTTCCTCTGCTTGGGGAAATGAACTGCCCTGAGGATACCCATGGAGCTACAGCCAGTGGTCTTCTTGCAGTCAGCAGAGGTGGAGGACTCTGGGAGGCCTGCTCCTGCCCCCCAGGAATGGTGGTCCCCAGCAAGGAGCTGTGTGACCAGCCCACAGCTCAGCTTCCAGGGCTGCCAGCTCTTCTTGCTCTGCTTGTCGAGGTGATGATGGAGCAAGGGACCAGGCAGACGTGTTGGAAGGGGAGGATGAAGGAACGTGCAGGGCAGTCCCCCACTTAAGCCCTTGCCCCCAGCTGGGCTCTCCTGCCAGCTCCCAACACCAGCTCAGCCCAGGGTCTCCTGCCGGCACAGCACCACCACAGCCACGCCCTCTCAGCCTCTGCGCCACGTTCCTCACCCTCCCCGGCCATTATCCTTGTCCCCTGCACCCACTCACAGTCCTAGACAGTGGAAACATTACCTTCTTCCCCAGGGGTGCTTCAATGTGACCAAGCCCCCTAAACCGCAACAGGTACCTCCACCCTATACCTACGACCAGCTTCACCCCTGCCTGTCCGGGCAGGCGCTGCCCGGTCAGCAGTTTGCACGCAAAGCAGACGGGATGTAGGAGCTCTGCGGGTCCTGTGCCGTCCGAGCAGGAACTAGCCCGGGCAGGGCAGGGAGCCGTGGCAGGGCCGCGGGACCCCGCGGGACCCCGCCTTCCCCTCCTGACCGGGCAAGACTCCGCTATGTGAGCCTTGCGTATCCCCAGGGCTCCAATCCCCCCGTGAGGCGAGACCGCGGTTCCTTTAGTACCGGGGCTCCACCGAGGATGCTCGCCGGTGACATGGCCGTGGCTGACACCTCTGGCCCCGCCCCAGTTGTAGTGGGGACAGAAGTCCCAGTGCCCGCGACGGGGTCTCCACTGCGGTCCCGGGCCAGGTGCCGGCAGCCGGTAACCCAGGTCCCATTGTGCGGGCGGCAGCGGCAGCGCCCCCGGTGTGCTGCACGGGCAGTGCAGGCGGAGAGAGAAAAACAAGTTTGATTGGCAGTGATGGAGGCACGGCGCCTCCCGCATCCCTCACAAAGGCGACAGTGCCGCTGCACCGGTAACGGGACATCGGCCACCGCAGCAAGAGAGCACGACTCCGCCGGCACCGCGCACCGCCGACGGGCATGCCCAAGCCTACTGGTGCCGTAGTAGTGCCGGTGGCGGCGAGCAGGGACAAGCCCAGTGCTCCGGTACAGACTCTGGTAGCTGCGGGGCGGGTCCTACCTGCCCCGGCAGCCGCTGACACCGACTTCCTCGGGGGCGCTCTGCGCTCTGGGGACACACGATCATGGTGAGCCCTCGCCGCTCCGTGCCGTGTCCGGTACTGACGACCGGCGCCAGCCCCCTCCGCCACCTCCTGCCCCGTCTCGGCTGCCGGCAGCGCTGAGCCGGGCACAGCTGCAGCCCGAGCTAAGGGGGGTGTGTCCGCCGCCCCGTATCTGCCAATCACCGCTTAGGGGGCGGGGCATCTGGCTCCGCGCCCCCAATCGGCCGCGAGGGACCAGAGCTCAGTGCACCACGTGGACAGGGGTGGAAAGTTACCCGTCTGTCAGGAGCGGAGGCTCCGCCCACCTCGGGGAGGGGGCGGGGCCGGATCTGATCCGCCTCTGGAGTGCCATCGGTCTGTCCGTCTGTCTGTCCGTCTGTCCGTCTCTGTCACTCTCTCTTTCTCTTTTTCTCTCTCTCTCTCTGTCCGTCCGTCCGTCTCTGTCTGTCTCTGTCTGTCTGTCTCTCTCTCTCTCTGTCCGTTTCTGTCTGTGTCTGTCTGTTTGTCTGTCTCTCTCTCTCTCTCTCTCTGTCCGTTTCTGTCTGTGTCTGTCTGTTTGTCTGTCTCTCTCTCTCTCTCTCAGGGCGCTCTCCCTCCCCCTCTTCTCCTCCTTCCCTTTCGCCTTTCTCTCCTTGTTCCTGTCTTTATCCGCTCCCTCGGCTGCCTCACGGTAGTCCCGGCTGTGCAGCCCCGGAGAGCGCGTGGTAAGGACTGTCCCGGGCTTTTTGAGCCTAACTTGTGTTAGGGGGATGGGGCGGGCACAGGGGTTGCTCCCGTGAGAAGCTGCTGGAAGCTCTCCCGGTTCAAATCCCTGCCCCGCCTCTGCCCAGGACTGAGTAGATACGGGAAGGTGAGTGCACCTCTGTGAGTAATATGTTAAAGAAAAGGAAAATGAAGCTGCAGAAATATAAGAAAAGGACCCGCAGAGCGGAGTAGAAGGTAAAGTGAGAGATAAATGCTGGAGAAAATACATCAAGGTCAGTAAAGCAGAGATTTCCCCGCATCCTGTGATGAGATGGCAGCTGTGCCCCTGCAGCTGATGGAGGAACACGGGGGAGCAGTCCCTGAAGGACCACGGTGGGGTAAATGCGGATTTGTCGCCCCTGAAGGGGTGCACGGGTGGGACGAAGTGAAAAAGCAGCTTGTGCCGGGTTGCAGAAAGAGGCAGACATGGATCAACAGCCGTGGAGGACCCCATGGCAGAGAAGATGACTGTTCTCCTGAAGCAGAAGGTGACTGTGTGGGCAGCCCACTCTGGAGCTGTCCATTCCTGAGAGACTGCTTCTGGTGAAAGGAGGAAGGGTTCGTGAAGGACTCTGTCCCATGAGTGGGACCGCGCTTTGGATCAGGGGAAGAACGTGAGGAGTCCTTCCCTTGAGGAGGAAAAGTGGAGAAACACCGTGTGGTGAACTGACCCTAAACCCGACTCCTCATTCCCCTGTTCTGTTGAGGGGGAGGCAGGAGTGAAGCAATCTGGGCCTGGGAAGATGGGAGGGCTGGGGGGAGAAAGCATTAAGATCTGGCCACGTCTTCTCTTTCTCCTTGTAGATTAAATTAGTTTTTTTTTCCTTCTCAAGTTGAACCTGTCTGGTTTTTGCTTGTTACCGTTATTAGGGAATGCAAACCTTCCTATCCTTGTCTCGATTAACAAACCTTAAGGTGAATTTTCTACTCCCTGTGCCATGGTGGGGTTGGGGGGTGAGCCAGCAGAGGCCTGGTTGGTACCAGCTGGGGCTAAACTGTGACAAAGCCTCCATGCTGCCTGTCCTGCTAGCCTGGGCCTGGCTATGCCCTGGCAGGTGAACCTGCCTTGCACCAGGTTCCCTCTGTCCTCACTCTGCCTGGGACTCACCCCGACACCTTCCCCTGTGTGGAAGCAAAGGGCTACAGCAGAGGGGTGCACAGGGGTGAGGGCAATGAGGTACAAGAGTGTGGGGCATGGGAATAGAGCTTGAGGGTGGCGGTGAACAAGGCAGTGGGGCCTAAGAGGGATAGGGAATGGGTACAGGGAAGTGAACCATAAAGCTGATGCCATGTGGGGACAGCAGGCATGGGGACCAGACAGCTGGACATGACAGCAAGCATAAGGAGTGGTGCACAAGGGTGATGGGTGTGGGAACAGCAGGCACAGGGACCAGGCAGCACAGCATAGGGCTGGGGGAGTGGGGAACAAAGGGAAGACAGGGCATGGGGGCCAGTATACATGAGGACAGGGCAGCTTCCGCCATGAACTGTGGGCCCTCAAGGTCATGGGGGTGGGAAGGTCCTGAAGATCCCCTGGGCAGGGCTAGCTTGGGTCTGAAAGTGTCTCACTGTCTTCGGGCAAGAAGCAGCCTTGGTGATGTCTATGGCTGCACTGGCAGTCCTTGGCCATGTGCACTGGAGGGCAGTGTTTTCGTGCTAGGCGTCCCTCTCCTCCAGCATCTCTGGTGTGCTGGTTTACCTCCCGTGCAAGCCTCTGCTGCAAGAGATGGGGCTCGTGCTTATGCAGCAGCCCCAATGCCTATGCCTACCTACCTGACTGCACCCCATCTCTGACCTGCTGCTCACCTGTCAGCAATGGGCTGGGCTGCTCCAGGAAGGGTGTGAAGGACCAGTATGCTCCTTTCTCCTCTTTCCCTGTGGTGCCTGCTGCACCCCACCACCATGCGCACTGCGAGGAAACCAAGGACTGGGTGGCTCTGTTTGCCTGGACACCTACCAGGAGCTCTGGAACACCCTGCACACACAGTAGGTGCCTTGTACCTGGAGGAACTTGCTGGCCCTCTCACTTGGTATTGTCACCTGTGAGCAGCTTAGGGGTGCCCAGCTTGTCAAACAAGTCAATGATGCCTGGTAAAGCTGGGGTGGGTTTGTGGGCTGCTGGTGTGGTGAGTGGGGTACACCTTCCACCTCACTGCTGCATCAACTCCATGGGCGGCCTGTGCAGCATCTCAGTGGAGATGGCACAAAGTGCTGGTTCGGCTGCCAGGCAGGGGAGGGCAGCTGCAGCCCCGGGCTCAGCGGTGTCAGGCACCCAACCGTGCTGAGAGCAGCCGCAGCACGGCACGGTTGGTGCTGGCCAGAAAGCTTTGGTCATCTGCAGGGAGAGCAGTGGTGGCTGAAGGCAGCAGCTGCGGAGCCCAGAAGATAAGCCCGGTGAAGTCACGGCGTGACCCCAGTGTCTGGGAAGGAGGCACCCGTGGGATTGCCAGGAGGGGACTCAACCGTCCTGTGCTCAATAACGCTGAACACGTGCCCGCCCTGAACCCGGGCCTGGGAAGGGGGGAAGTGGACCCCACCCTGCAGCGTTCGTGTTATCAGAGGTGGGAGGGGTACGCGGTTCAGTCCTCGCTTCCCCCACACTTTGAGATACGAAGTCAGCCCAGCCAGCGGCACAGCAGAGCTTTATTGCAGGGGGAGAACAGGGGTGTGGGCCCTGGGGTGGCGATGCCCCAGTGGGACAGCGGGGCTTGCTCGTATCCTGTGGGCAGCATCCCAGGGCCAGGGTTACACGTTGGCTTGGCCTCTCTGGCCCTTAGCACTCCTCAGCTCCGGTGTCCCCGTGGGTCCTGGAGGCTCCTGGTGGCTCCTGGTGGCTCCTGCCTGCTAGGCTGCAGCTGGGCATCAGCGAGGGTTGAGCCCCTGGGATGCCCCCTTGCCAGAACACGTCCCTGGATGTGCTTGCGGGCACCTGGGAGCAAGGACGGGGGCTTGGCCAGCCCCCTGCACCTCCAATACACCCAGTACAGGGGTCCATAGGAGTGCAGTGTGGGAGTGTGTCAGTCCTCCCACAGATCTGCTCTGTCATGGAAGCCGTGCAAAGGATCCTGCATACAGCAGAGCTTGTGGTGGGATGTCACCCTGGACTCTCCAAAGACAGCAGATGCTGGCGCACCATGCAGTGCATCTGAAGCAGAACCCTATGCCCCTGATGTATCACACAGAGCACCCTGTCTAACAGTGCATACAGGGTGCTATGTGCTGCATCCTGTGCACTGCCCAGTGCAGCCAGCACACTGCTGGCTAAGTGTGGCCAGGGAACTGGGCTGGGGGACCCAGGCTTTTGGTGGAGGCAGGGTGTGAGAGATGAGTGAGGCCTGCAGGGCAGTGAGGGTTTGGGCAGCAGAGGTGTGGAGCATGTGGAGAGCAGGGGTGCAGGATTGCATTACACTCCCATGTAGATGTTCTTGTAGGGGCTGTGCTTATGGGGCATCACTGATGGTGAGTGGTTGCTGCTTTCCTGGAGGGTCTCACAGCTGTCCTTAGGAGGCAGCTCACTCACATAGCAGATGCTCTCAGTGTAGTTGGGCTTCAGGCTCTCCACAAGGTCTTTGGGGACTCCAGCCCATTCCTCCAAGGAACAGAGCAGAGTGAGAAGTGTCACCACCCAGCCAGGCTCCAGCTTACAGGAGGCAAGCCCCTGACAGGGCTGCCCACAGCCACCTTACCTGGAAGTTGCCGTTGTGGGTGATGAAGAGGTCATCAAAGTTCTTGCTGGGGTTGGGGATTCGGGGCATGAGGATGACCCACACCCTGCATGGGAGAGACATGTCAGAGGGGAAGAGCCCTCACACTGCTGCATCCCACCGGTGCCTCATGCTCACCTTTCCATGCGCACCAGCAGGATGACAAGGATGAGTAAGAGCAGGCAGGAGGCAACAGGGATCAAGACAGTCTGAATCCAGAACCAGTGCAGCTGTTCCTCTGCAGCACCTGGAAAGAGCCTGGGTGACACGGATCCCCAGCTGACACACTGCCACTTCACAGGAGTGGTCATGCAAGTGGCCCTTTGTGGTTGGCCCTGAGACCTGGGCATTATCTGTGGCAGGGCTCGGATGGTACTGGAGGATGGAAAAGTGGCCCATCCTCAGTCCCTGCCTCACTGTCATCACAACTGGTTGGTGACACTGTGCTGGACTGGCCTCTCTAGAGCAGCCCTCCAGGGCTAAGAAACCCCTGGCAAAAGTCAGCAGGTACCACTGATGGCGGATGGTTGGCTTCCAGAAGCCCAAAGGACACAGGGGGCAATGCCATTGCCTGTGCCTCAGATGCCCAGATGGATATCACACCTACAGCTTCTGCCTTAGGCCAGTTTTCTACTTGTTTGGCCATCCCTTGGCTGCTGAGCCCCACTATGTCCCAGCCAGTTCTGTTCTACTACAGCCCCCAGAACCTACCCTTGCTGGTGGAGTTGCTGCCCCAGACCACTGGTACACTCCATTCACTCCACAGCCGGGTGTTGCCACAGTAGTTGTTGATTTTGCTGCGCACATAGAAGGTGTAGTACTTCTCATAGTCCACGCTGGGGAAGGAGAAGACATCTCCTTTCACCTGCTGCTCCTGCAGAGAGACATGAACCATACAATGAAGGCCAACACTGATGTGGAGGCTGGTGCGTGGCTCATCTCAACTCAGCCACAGGGCTGCTGCATTCAGGGGGGGTTTGTACCGTCCAACTGGTGTCCTTGTTGCTCTTGTACTTGACAGCATGCTCCAGGCACTGAGCTTTGGGGTATGGGGAGGCCCAGGTCAGCTGCAGCTGGTTGTTGCTAACGTTATGGATAGTCAAGTTGACAGGTGCCTCTGGTTTCACTGCAGGGCACAGGAGATGCCCAGTGAGTGCTGTCCCTATGCCCTGGTGGTCACACTGCCAGCCAGGACATGATGGGGCAGCCCTAGAGACCCACAGCCCCACTCCTGCCCCACAGCAGTCCCACAGAGGAGAGTGGGTGCTCCCTTACTACTCCATACCTAGGTCCTGCAGATCCATGCGCTCACTGGGGATCTCCAAGGTCTTACTGCCAAGAGTGGCATTGATGAGGACATGGAAAGGCTGAAACTGGATGATCTCACTCTGGTTGAAGTGGCAGCCAACATTGATGCCTTGGTCCTGCAGATAGTGCATGCACTCCACCACAGGAGACCTGTTCTTGTACCTGTACCACAGCAGGTTACTGTGGCTCTCCAAGAACCCCCCACACCCTGGCCTCCCTCTCCCTGGTGCATCCCATCCTGTGTGCCCTGGAGCCTCCTTGGGCTCAGGGAACAGAAGCAGGCTGATCCTGGGACCAGCGATGCTGGCAGGAGTGCTCTGTATGGGTACCTACCACCAAATACCTTGTTGAAGGGGTGGCTGTGGGGCAGAGGCACCTACCAGTAGTAGAGGGAGTAGTTGGCTGTGAGTGTCTCTCTGCTTCCCCACATGCAGGTCATGTACTCCTCATTGAAGACAACACACTCCACTCCTGCAAGGAACAGACACTGCTTGGCATGATGGTGGTGAGTGGCTGCACCAGGGCACAGGCACACAGCAGGGAGACATGGCACATGCCAGGGATCCCTGTGTATCACCATCAGCCTCCCTTCATGTGAGCCAAACAAACCCACCTCTTCCTAGGGAAGCCACAATGCAGCCTGTCTGCCTGCAATGCCAGCCCCCCACTACCCCATTCACACCTGCTGTCAGCAGTTGGCAGCCCCACATTTTCCTGCAAAGGACTGCTGGCCAAGCAGCTATCCTACCCACATCTCTGCCATGGGCTCCTCTTGCTCCAGATGTGTTTTTTCACCCTTCATCTGGTTCTCTCACCCTGTGGCCTCTGTTTGCAGCCCCTAACACTATGGAACAGGACATAAAACCCACCCTGCCAACCCATTTAGCTTACCCCACCAGAAAACCGGGGCTTTTACAGGATTTGTGCCTGATGTCTCCATCCTGGCTAAATTAATGTTACCCTTCTGGGTATTTGCAGGTGTCCCTGTGCCTGGGTGATTTGGGTTATGCTGGGCTATGCTACCACAGGGCTGGGGGCTGTGCCAGCAGCTCAGGCTCTGCAGGAAATATTGCCTAGTCCTGCCTACGCAGCTGGAGGCCACATCCTGCAGGGGCTGCAGGGCCACCAGTGTGGTGCTGGTCCCCACACTAGCCATTGCACCACAGTCCGCTCTAGCAACCACTGGTGCCACTTGCTGTCAAATATCTCAATGGAGCAAGGCATAGAGCCTTTGTGAATGCCAAACCATCTGCTAAGATGGCTAAAAGCTGTCCTTAAGGCTCACGGAAAATGGGATTTTTCCCCTTGAAAATCAGGCAATGGGACACCTGGTCCCTTCCAAGACCCAAACCCATCAACAAGCACTGTGGAGACAGGACAAAGCCAGAACTGGGATTTATTGGGTTGTAAAGCAATGTGAAAGAGCAAACAGGCACTGCGCTCTGACTGTTTCTGCACATGGAGGTGGAGGGCACCTTCCTGGCAGCCTAGGAAGTCCATGGATACAAATGGTCTGTGTTTCCACAGAAAGCTGGTATTTTACAGACAGTCAGCCAAGAAGTAGATTTTTTCCCAGAAAATGACAGCTGGGGCCAGGGTACTGGGTGGAAAGAGAAGACATTGGCCCCCATCCCCCACTCCCTGCCTGCACAAAGCACAGCTTACACCACAGGGACAAAAGGGCGGCTGGTGCAGATCAGCCAAGCTGCTCCCCTGCCAGGCTGATGCATGAGGTCAATGGGATCTGCGTATCACATCCTGCCACCTCACCCCACTCCAACCTACTATGGGGTACCCCCATGGCCGGGATCCCTTCTGCCAGCATTGTCTGCAGGGTTGGCAGCTCCAGGGCTGGTAGAGCCGAGGGGCTGGGAACTGCCATGGGGGCCAATAAAGCCATGAAGCTGGGAGCCACGGGGCCAGTGACACTGCAGTGCTGAGGCAGGTGCACGGACACTCAACAGGGCTCTCTGGCACAGCCTGCTCTCCTGGCAGCCCCACAGCAAGGGGCCATGTAGGTGCTGGGGGTCCTGGGGCACACTGGGGGCTCATGGGGTCTCTGGTGTACACCCCAGTGGCTCACTGCCCCACGCTCCCCCACGTCCTGTCCACTTCACCCGCCATTAGGAGGGAGTGACATCCCTCAGCGCCACCACTTCTGAGCTCTGTGGCTTCCTGCCCCTCCTGGGTCCCATGTGCTCCCTTACCTGAGGGTCTTTGAGCAGCAGCAAGGCAGAGCCCTAGCCCGCAGAGAAGGACGAGTGCGAAAAAGTCACCGGGCACAGCCATGGTGGGGTGAGCTGTGGGGTGCGTGCGAAGGGCCTCCAGCCAACGCTGCGGATGCCTTCTGCACCTGCGCCACTTCCTGCTCTACAGCACTGCTTGCTTCCTGCCCTGCAGCACTGCTCGCTGACAAGGGCCCCACCCCAGGCCACTGCAGTGGAGACCATGGTTCATCCCATCAGGGCCCCACCACCCTTCCTGCCCAGGCCCCACGCCTCATCCCTCCCTCACACACACACCCCCTCCCACCCCTCTGCCCCACTGGGTTCATCCTGATGGCTCGTGCGGCCATGCCACTGGGCTCACTCCCACAGGGCTGCCTCCCCAGGAGCAAGGCTGGTGTGGGAATCCCCACCCTCGTGGGTGTCCTGGGCTTGGTCCCCGAGAACTGAGCAGAACCGGGAGTCACCGGATAAGTTAAAAGGGGGATATATGAGATGGGGAATATATGAGATGGGGGATATATGAGATGGGGAATATATGAGATGGGGGATATATGAGATGTTTACAGGGCTCATGGGGGCAGCTGTAGGGAGTTGGGGGCAGCTACGGGAGACGGCCACGGGGCTAGTAATGGCGTTAGTGATGGTACCAGCCATGGGGGCAGTGACCGGGGTGCGGTGTGGGTGACGGTGCCACTGAGCCTGCCGAGAGCACCCGCACGGCCTCGTGTTTCGCTGTGCGGACTGAGGGGCGGCCGCGGGGCTGGGCGGCAGGAGGTCACGTGACCTGAGCTCGCCGCGCTGTTGGTTCAGCGCCTCCCTCGGGCCGCGCTGTTCATCTCCGATCCTTTCTGCTCGGCGCAGGTTCGGGGCTTCCACAGCGCCGCTCGGGACTCTTCGTCCTTCTTCGGTCCCACTTCGGGAGACTCCGGCTCTCCTCGGCGGCGCCCGTTACAGTGGCACCGTCGCTCAGGCCTCTTCGGCGGCGTTTGGGAGGTCCGGGCTCAGGGCGCAAGCGCGGCCGTCGCGGCGTTCCTTGTTGTGGCCTGGCTGCCTCTGCTCCCCGGCCGGGCTGGGATGGCGGCCTTCGGCGTCCTCAGCTACGAGCACCGCCCGCTCAAGCGCCCGCGCCTTGGCCCGCCCGACGTCTACCCGCAGGACCCCAAGCAGAAGGAGGTGAGGGGTCCCCGGACATGGGAGGGGACCCGGGGCGCGGGGCCGCTGTTCCGGGGTTGACCGTGAGGAGGTCCTGGGAGTGCGCTGGGAGGCCCCGAGGTGGAGGCAGGGAGCCCTTCATCCCCGTGCTGCTTGGGCATGAGGGGCCCTTTCCGCCATGTCCCTGGCTTGTCCTGTGTCCCGGCACTCTCCTGGGGCGCTGCCTGGCAGGGAGGGCCTGGAAGTGGCCGGCTGGAAGCCGCCGGGCCCTTGCCTTTCCCCGTCTCCATGCTGGCTGTGGCCCCGTCTCCGCCGCTGTAGCTGGGACATAGGCTGCGGGTGTTTGGCGTAGATGGGCCTTGCTGGCCCCGGCTGATGGTCCTTCCTCTGCAGGATGAGCTGACTGCTCTGAACGTCAAGCAAGGCTTCAATAACCAGCCGGCAGTCTCTGGGGACGAGCACGGCAGTGCCAAAAATGTCAATTTCAACCCGGCAAAGGTGAGAGACACCGGGGAGGTGTGGGGATTTTGCAGGTGCCTGTATGGTCAATGCCGTTGGGGCCTGGACAGTCGTGAGTCTCATTAGTTCCATTTTTCAAAACCAGGAGATCCTTCCTTTTAGGGTGGGTGTTGTGAGACCTAACCCACTGTTCCTATAGAATCTTATTTTGGAATTATTTTGGAACTGCCTATGAGAGAGCAGGTTCTTGTCTTGCTCCACACATCTTAGGGGCAGGACTGTGTCTGCAGTCTCCTTATATTCTGCAATTAATGTGGAAGTCTAGGATGGCAGAAGCTGGAAAATTCTTCATGTTATTTTGGTTACATTGTGGCCATAGTAGGACAAAACAAAGATTTCTTGAAACATATGTCAATTTAAACATAAGAGTTATAGGCTTCATCTTCATTTTTCCAGTCTCTAAAATGAAGATGTTAACTTCCTGGCCTCCCCAACAAGAGGACAAGTAATGACTTAGGTAGATGGCAATCAATGAGCACAGTGTATTTGTTTTCCTTGGCTGTTGTCTGTCCAAGGAGCCTTCTGTCTGTTTCAACAAGTATTTATAAAGAGTAGTGTCCATCTTGAATCCCTGCTTGGTATGAGATGTATGAGTTGCCTAGAAGCATTCCTCTTTGCAAGTACAACAAAGGAGATTATTAGCAGTTTTTTTAGTGTTTCAGAAGTTGATACCGGTGAGACTTATGGTAGGAATGATAAATAAGATTTTAAGCACAAATAATAGATCAGTGAAATGTAATTAATCTCTTTTTTCCAGATCAGCTCAAATTTTAGCAGTATTATTGCAGAAAAGCTGCGGTGCAATACACTGCCTGACACAGGGAGACGGAAACCCCAGGTGAATCAGAAGGATAACTTTTGGCTGGTGACAGCACGATCTCAGAGTGCCATAAATAACTGGTTCACAGATCTGGCTGGAACTAAGCCCCTCACTCATCTTGCTAAGAAGGTATGTTTACAGGAGTAGCTCCCTGGCAGGGCGGAGCCTTTAATCGATACTTGTTTGCTAAGTATATGTTTAGTAGAAAGTTCTAACTACTTGGAAACATTTCTTTGCTTTACATCTCATAGTTCAAAGCTTTCAGCTTTAAGCAAAAAAAAAAAAAAAGTTTTCAATTTTAAGAGCATATCCAGGATTTGTAGTGCACTGGTTGTTGCCTCCACTCAGAGGAACTAACCCTCATCTGTTGTTTGGATATTGTATTCAGCTTTTGCTTTTGGCTTGTATGATATGACTGATTTATTTTAAAGTTCAGATGTTTTCCAAAAGATCTGCTGTCTTTGATCTGTTGCTTAGATTAGGTCCATTCCTATTGTGGAGGGTTTTTCAAGTTCTCAAAAGTCATAGTGACGACTTCTGGAAATAATCAGCTGAGTGACTTACCAGAGTGACACCTTTCTGGTTTTAAGCTGAGAAGAGTATGTGTACTGTGAGTCTGTGTCTTTGTGTATTTGAGACATAAGAGAATAATAGAGGGGAATGTAAGAAATGTAGCAAGTAAGCAATTAAACTTTTGGTAGTTTAGGGACTTCGAGATACCTACCAAATGGACAAAGTCCCTATGAATTTGTTGCATTCCTCTGTGAACACATGGATACTTTTGGTCTCCATAGTGTCCTGTGACAATGAGACTCACAACTATATTTTTTCCTATGATGTATTACTGCTTCCTGGTTTATAGATCTCCAGTCAGTGATTTCACTGGTATCCTCAAATGCTGAATCTTAAATTTTGAATCTTGGATCTTCCTCCTACCCTGTTTCTCGTTTTTTTGTTGGTTACTCATGATACTACAAGATTTTTGCAACCACTGTTTTATTTACCAAATGAAGAATTCTGTCTTCAGTCTGTATAGTAGATACTTTGTGTTTCTGGCTCAATTCTTAGTCTGTACCTTTTGTAGTTGTTTATATCCTCTCTGGAGGTTATCATCAGAGCTGGTTGTAGTGTCCAGGTTGTGTATGTACAGTGATATAATTATGTTTTCTGTTTGTTTTGTTTCTGTTTATACTGCAGTGTAGGTTTGGTACTGTTGCTTTTTGACAAGAAGTGAATTTTTGCAGTAGGTTTTAAGAGATGCAGAGCAACACAGTACCTTTTTCCCTTTTTACATTTTCCACAGCTTGCAATGCCTACAGCATGTGTAGTTGCTATGGAATTGTTCCTATTGAAGCCCTTGGTTACAGTTCTCCCTCTCAATTCTGTTACAGGTGCCCATCTTTAGCAAGAAGGAAGAGGTCTTTGGTTATTTGGCAAAATACACTGTTCCAGTAATGAGAGCAGCCTGGCTCATCAAAATGACTTGTGCCTATTATGCTGCCATCACAGAAACCAAGGTGAAAAAACGTCATGTCATTGACCCCTTCATTGGTAAGCACTATCTCTGGAACACTGTTTTTGTCAATCCCAGATGTTTCCTTCTCAGCCTGCTCCTGTATAGTAAGAGGTAGACTGGAGATCTATATAAATTTGTTTCCTGCTGATAAGCCCTAGTGCTCTGACATGGGTAACTCTAAAACAGCAGGGCCCACCTGTGAGAGTACACTGTTAAAAAATCAGTCTTAACAGCCACAAGTACTTCCTAACCATATCTCTTCTTTCTCCCCAGTAAGTTCTGCTGTGCTCCTCAGCTGTATAACCTTTTTCTTACCCTGCAAAGACTTTAAATGTTATACCTTAGCTATGACTGATTAGTTCTTCTCAAGTCTTTAAGTTTGTTTCTCAAAGAATTCAGTTATATTATACCCTGCTCATGTTTCCAATTTCATTGAGCCTTACTGGATCCCGTGTGTAACCTCCTTTGCATCTTGGCCTGCACCAGTTTACTGTTGTCTGGTAAACTGCCTCTTCTCTCTCTCTTTTGATCTGTCTTCCAGACTTTTTTGGTACAAAATAGCAGTGCTCCCCAAACAGAAGTTTTCCCCCTTGTTCTTAGTTCTGTGGATGCCTCTTCCTCCCTACCATCTTCAGGCCACAAGCAAAGCAAATACTGTAGCACTTATTTTTATTTCCTTGTCTTTCTATGATTTTCAAATGATAGGAACTTCTTTGGATGTCAACCTGCACATGAACCTTGTTCTTTCCTGCTTCTGTTAACCATGGCAGTTGTTGTAAACTTGTTTCCATTTCAGAATGGACGCAAATCATCACCAAGTACCTTTCAGAGCAGCTGCAGAAAATTGCTGAGTTCTATAGACAGCTCCCAGGGCAAGGCTGTGGTTCACCATCTGGGCCAATGCCCCAAGAAGTGGAACAGGCTTTGAAGCAGTGGGACTACAATGAGAAACTGGCTATGTTCATGTTCCAGGTGAGGAACTGGAGGGGGCTGCTGAGTGGGTGTGTTAACAGAGGTGAGCTAGGGAAGGTGTATCCAAAGTGATTTATTATTGTAATTTATTTTCTTTCTTTGACTAGGTCATTAGGGCTGGATGCAGTTTTGAGCTCAGAAGTACAGGAATAGCACAAAACTGTCCAAACTTCTGGGGTCATGTCCACTGCTAGGAAGCAGACTTGCTGCTCTCTACCTTAGTGCATGTTGCTTCACCTGGGCTGTTTTCTCTGCCTTTATCCATGTACAGGATGGCATGCTGGACCGACATGAATTCCTGACATGGGTCCTTGAGTGCTTTGAGAAGATACGGTCAGGAGAAGATGAATTTCTGAAAATGCTTCTACCTTTGCTGCTGCGGGTGAGAAACAGTACTCAGCTTGCTCTGGGAGAGTGCTGACTTCTGCCACTTTCAGTCTCTTTCCTGTTGCCTAAGGGGAGATGAGCTATTCTGTACCAAGAACACCAGGGAGTGTCCAGCTGAGCAACTTTCTTAGCTCGTGCAAGGATACCTTTTTAATCCTGCTCTCTTCTGTTTCTTTCTCCTTTGCTCTGTTTCCCTGTACTGGACTTGGTAATTCCTGCCCATATTGTAGCTGTCATAGTTGGACACCACTACATGGAAACTGCTTTTCTTTCTGTCTGTTGCAACAGATTCTATGCAGACCTTTGAAACCCTGGGAAGGCTGGGTGTGGGTATGCTTTGATAGATAAACTCATTGCTGTAGAGCATGTAAAGGGTTTTTCTGATGCTTAGTAGCCAGTGGGTGATTGATGCTAAGTAGCTCTCTGTTAAACGGGATTGTCTCTACAAGGCAGTGCCAAGCAGTGTATCACTTCAGGAGAGGAGGGTCAAGTGTTTCTCTTGTGTTGCTTTTGTAACAAGGATGTTTTCCCCCCTCTCTCTTTCCTACAGTACTCAGGAGAGTTTGTGCAGTCTGCGTACTTGTCCAGACGTCTGGCCTACTTCTGCACACGCAGGCTTGCTATGCAGCTGGATGGTGCTGGTGGGCACCCACCCCACATTCTGTCTGCCCAGACAGGGAATGCTCTTCCTTCAACTCCCACCCCTCAGCCAGCTGCAGGGAATCCTTCCAGCCCTTTCAGTGACTTACTGCTGTGTGCCCAGCACAGGCCAGTGGTATATGGTCTTAGCTGCATTCTCCAGGTAGGTTTAAATAGTGGTTAGTGATAGTAGGGTCACCAGGGACAGTTCATATTGTATGCCATAACAGAAAAATCATTACAGTCTGACTCAGCAACTTTCTGAGTACAGAAATACCAGATCATGATTGTCAAAGGGTAGATGTGTCACAGAGCTTTTGTACCAAACATAATTGGTGTCGCAGTGCCCTTGACTGACTTGGGTAAGAGAAGTGGGTTGGAACAGAGCTTTTTGCTCTATTCACAGGTGCCTTGGAGGGAGGCTGTGAGAGCTTTGAAGAAGGAGTGAGAAAGAAAGGGTTATTTCATCTTGTGTATGTCAGTAACAGATTGTCATCTAGGAAAGGAAATTATGCCAAAAATTAAAGAGTGCTTAGTAATTTTGTGAGCTCTATAAACCAAACAACCTCTTATCAGAAAAATGCACCCTGCAGAACAAAAAACCCAAACCAAACAACAAACACACACACAAAAGAACCCCTCCTACCTCTTTGTGGAAGAACCTTAGCTATTTAGGCAGACCATCCCCCTCAGCAGTGGCAGCAGGGCATTAAAAAGAACAGCTCTGAACTCAATCTTTACACTTGGAATTTATTAAACCTTATATTGCAATAAGAGGGCAAGGTTACTGAAGCCTTATTTATAGATGTTTGAAGGGCAAATGCTACTTTGCCACTGTAGGACTAGGTCCGTGCAGTCCTTGTGTCAGAGGGAGATTGATGGGTTTGGTTCTGCATGTGTGTGCATGGTTGTTTTTCTCCTTCAAAAGGAGAGTGACTAGGAGAGGTGGGTCCCTGTAGAAGGAGCAGAGATTTCTCCTTCTAAGGGAGTAAAGGAGCACATTAAAGCAGGAGAGCTTTCAGAGTGCAGAATGAAGCAGGAGGTGGAGAGTAAGAGACCACAGAGCTTGGGAACATGATCTCAAGAGATAAACTTGAGATTAAGGAGCCTTGAAAGGATCAAGAAGCAGTCAGCCAAATAGGGTAGAAAAGACATTTCCTAGAGTACAGTTGGCTAGAAGTAAGGATCTGTCTACAAAGGCCAGAGAATAATATGGGGGTTATAAATAACCCTTTTGTATTCCCCTTAAGTCTTTCATTGTTGCTTTCAGTTTAAAAAGTTGAGTTAGGTTTTTTTCCCTAGTTTCTGTTTGATGAAACGTCTTATATACAAAAATCCTTTGTTTGGGAGCTTACTCTAAGAAAAATATAAGTGTATACACCTCAAAGATTTGGATGATTTGGTATTTGAACATAGCCTGCTTAAAAAGTTCAAAATGGTTAATGATGGTCTGATCTTTTTTTTAGAGTGTCTCAGAAGAGTTCTTCTGACAGAAAATTACACATCTTCTGATCTGCAGTTAGTAGATATGGCTAAGGCAGAGCAAGAGCTAATGGTTGGAAGTTGGAGCTGGGTAAAATCAGGCTAGAAACTGGTGCATTTCTAACAGTGTACATAAATGACCTTTGCTCAGATGTCCTTGAGATACGATGAATTCTGTGATTTGAGTGTTTTAAAACAGCCTTAGTTGTCCAAATTAATGTCTGGCTCCTTGTGAACCAGAAGTTGTAGGGGTGTACCCTAGGAATCATTCAGTAAATTTTTTGCTGTGTTTGGGTATCTGTACAAGATCATGAAAGAATGGGAATACATTATTAAATAATTACAAGTATGATTATAGCAATGATTGTAACAACAACACTATTATATATGCAACATACAATATATAATAAGTTTAGGTTTGTTGACACATGCTTCTTCTCACACTTAAGACTTGATAAGATCTGTAACTCACTAATGTTAATGCTGCTTCTGGGCCATGAGGGTTGGATTCTGCATTGATGATGTGAGTTATAGAAATAAATAGAGAAAAATAAAAAGGAAGCAGGAGAAAAAAATAGAAAATAAGTAGCAGGGAGCTCTGCAGCAAGATATTGCTGCTTTTGGATAATATGGAACTCTGGTCTTGGCTTACTAAGCATACCTAGGTGTCCTGGCTTGAGCCAGGATAGAACCAGTTTTCTTTCTACTAAATTTACTTTACAGTTGAGTCTGTTCTATGTAGCTGAAATTAACAGCATGTTTTTCAGTCAGTGTCTGCATTTAGGACTGATAGTGCTCAATGTCTGTAGTTACTGCTGGACACTGGTATGCAGAACCAAGACCATTGCTTGGTTCCACAAAACATCTTATGCTCTGGAAACAAAGGAGAGTAAAAGTGTCACACCTACAACCCTCCTTTTGGTAGAGCAGACCAGACAGTATTCTGACCAAAACAAAGTGTTCTGCCCCATATGCATCATACTCTGTATAAATCTGAGGGATCATGAAGGTCAAGCTCCTCTTCGTCCATTGCCAGTGTTGTCAGAGGACTTTGTCTGTCTGCCTTTGTTCCATGCATTCCTGAATCCATGCATTCCTGTATCTACCTCCTGTGTGCTGCTGACTCCAGGAGTTGACTTTTCTGGGGTCTGCCCTTCAGCCTTAGTGGTGACATGAGCAATTACTTGGGGAGGGAGCATGATTGTATGTATTTGTAAATATTTAATAATTTTCATTTTCGTCACTACTCTTTCATTAAAGATGTATAGTTTAGCTTCCAACCCATAGGTCTCTCTCCTTTAGTCTCTCTCCTTTCCCCTTCTGGAAAGGGAGAAGGGTTAGTAGAGGGCATCTGTCATTAATTAAATTGCTCTCCCAGCATTAAACTGTGACACTAGGGCAAGAAACTCAGAGCAGCAAATACACAAGTTTACTCCTCTCTACTCTGTTATGGTCTTTAGCCCTAAGATGCTTTCAGAGCTTAAAACTAAAAATAGTAATTATATGTGTACAGGGTGATGAATGCCTAGGCATTTAAGATATTCAGGATAAAGGAGTGGTTATTTATGTGACGAATAATCTAACGTAATTGTTTTGACCTTGATTTGCTCAATGATAGGGACTTTTCTGTTTGTTGCAGAGTATAATTCTGTGTTGTCCAAGTGCCCTTGTGTGGCATTACTCACTGACTGATAGCAGGATAAAGACTGGCTCTCCCTTGGACCACCTGCCTATAGCCCCATCCAACTTGCCCATGCCAGGAGGGAATTCAGCATTTACACAGCAAGTAAGCAGCCTTCAAAAAAGGGAGGTCATGTGGTCCAGCATAATACTTGCATCTTAGTTTTTTCAGGAATTTCTTTTCATGTTGAGTGATAAACAGAGCTGGACACAATGTCTCACTCCCAAGGGTTTAATTGCTCCCATTCTGCTATAACCGAGACAGTGGTGTCCTTAGAAGACAGGCAAAATATAACCATGGGTAGAACTGCTGACATACGCTTCTGTTTCTGATAATATTGTACACAGGACCTTCTGAGGCATCTTTTTTTATGTTTACACAAGTCCATTTCTTTTAGGTTCGAGCAAAGCTGCGTGAAATAGAGCAGCAGATAAAGGAACGTGGCCAGGCTGTGGAGGTTCGCTGGTCATTTGACAAGTGCCAGGAAACCACAGCAGGTAACTTGCTGTAGGTTTAAGCTTCTCTACCTCTGTTTCATGTGTTACCCTGAGAAATTTCTTGTCTGGCTGTTTTCTTTGATTTTTCCTATTTGCTGTTGGTGGTGTTTGTTGTCAGCAGTGAAAAAGGTCAAATGGCTTTTTTTCTTTCCAGCGCAAAATCTCGCGTGGGTTTGTTTCCTGAAGTATAGGGAAGTTTCTGTTACTGGAAGTTAACTGTGTACCACAGAACTATGCTCTTGTATGTGTGCCATGTTCAAATGCTTTCCACTAGTCTCTGCTGATGGCTGCTGTGAAGGTCAGGATATACTAAGCTAGGTGGATCCTTGCCTGATTGGTACAGCTTTCCTTAGGGAGTCTCCTGAGCAATGAGCTTACAGAAACTTTTGCTGCAAAGTGTGTTGTATCAGTTGCCAAATACGCATTTCTCTCCTCTGTTCTTTTCTAGGTTTCACTATTGGCCGTGTCTTGCACACTCTAGAAGTTCTGGACAGTCACAGCTTTGAAAGATCTGACTTCAGCAACTCTTTAGATTCCTTGTATAACAGGATATTTGGGCTGGGTCCAGCCAAAGACAGTCATGAGGTGCCTTGGGACTTTGCTGCTTGGCTCTGGTCTTGGATGTGGCTATGTTCTTGTTTATATTCTAGGATTACTGTCCTGTGTCTGTAGAGAGCTGATTAGGTAGTGGCCTTTGGCCAAGGGGTGTAATGCCCATTGAAAAGATTTTTGTGCAGCCTTAGGTTAGGGAGGTATTAAATTGAGAATGGGAGGTCAGTGCTCCAGAAAGTCTTTAAACACAAATCTCCATAAGCTTGAGACAGTCTGCACAGCTTGCTGAGGAGAGATTCCTGATGGAAGACATCAGTCCCAATAGTCGGCTGCTGATAAAGACATGTTATCTGTCTGAGAGAAGTAAATGGTAGCCTTGTCAAATTCTGGGCTGGCAGCTGCTTCCAGTGAGTCTGGGAGCTCACAGTTCAAGTTCCTCTTAGCCTGGTAGGTGACATTTATGTTGTGTGGGACCATAGTGCAACCAATACTGGATTGGCTCCTGGATGTGAGCTGCAGGACTGGCAGTTTGCAGGCTTTGTATAACACTGTTGAGAAGCTGTGTTGTGTTTCAGTCTGTGCTAAGATTAGCACTCCATAGATGCACTGCTGGAGGAGAGGTAATATTCTGAAGCAAACCCAGCCTGGAGATTTGTCAAAGGCTGTGGATCCCTCATGTTTCAAAGTGAAGACAAAGCAGAGCTATAGCTTGACATCTGTCCTGCATGTTAGGAAGAGAGGGATGTAATAGTCTTCAGGCTGTGTTTACTAGAAATAGGCTTACTGTTATACCCAGCCTGAGGCCTTAGACCTCTTCTGTTTGGCTTATACTTACCGTATAAGCACTTGCCCTCACTGTAGTGCTTATACTTCAACAGATTTCCTCAGATGATGATGCAGTGGTGGCCTTGCTGTGTGAGTGGGCTGTCAGCTATAAACGCTCTGGACGCCACAGGGCTATGGTTGTGGCCAAACTGCTGGAGAAACGTCAAGCAGAGATAGAGGCTGAAGTAAGTCCTTACTCCTGGAAGGCTAGCAGCTGGAGAATAGAAGTTACCTAACTACAATTATCTGTTAAATTGAAGGGTAAAGGCAGATCACCATAATGCCTCTTAACAATGGTGCTATTAATTATGACATTTGCTCTATCTAAGCCAAAATTAGGTCATAATGAGCCTATAGGGCTCATGTATCCCATTTCTTGAATGCATTGAAGAAGGGTGATTGTGGGGTGGAAGTACTGGCAAACTTTGAGATGGCAAAGTAGCTTACAGTAACCTATGTGGTAGATTTGCTATAAGTTCAAGATAGGAAAAATCTCTTGAAAACTTCATTAGTTTCTCCTTGGTGACAGCACTCAGTACTTTTTTCTGTTTCTACAGAGATGTGGGGACTCTGAAGTTGTGGATGAGAAGGGCTCCATCTCCTCGGGCTCTCTCTCAGCAGCCAGTGCTCCTGTCTTTCAGGATGTCCTTATGCAGTTCCTTGACACTCAAGCTCCTATGCTAAGTATGTAATAAAAACTTAAGGTCTGTTGGTTCCTAGATTTCCCTCTCCTGCAAGCTTGGAGTTTGTGCTCTTCTGCATAGATCTTGGATGAACATAAATTTTCACTGGTTTCCTTGTGATGCAGAGCATACCTTGGAGAGAGAGAGAAAGCAGCCTGGAGGGCCAGATGACAGAAAGATAATGCAGAAGCACTTTCATTAATAGAATGCTGACCAAGAATAAATGAGTATAGCCTAATCAGGAATTAATTCAGAGAGCTAGAGGGAGGTTTCTGACTAGTAAGTGATAAAGCTCTGGAGTAGTCTCTCAGTGGAAGTATGGCAAACACATTAAGGGGGACAAGGTGCAACTCTGGATGATGTAGGCAACTGTACACTCAGGAATGGCACTTCCCTGCTGAAGTCCTATGCCTCTGGTCTGAGAGACTAACTGGAGAGCTTTTGACTTATATAATTGCCATCTGTTGAAACTGGATTTCTGCCTGTAGTCCCTGCAGTGATCTCAGAACTGTGTATCAGTAACTGAATATGTTGAGATCTCTGGAAACACTTCTTTAGCTCAAGGTTAGGTGGCTGGTGTAGCTTGAAGTGTTGCAGAAGGAGTCTTCATAGCGCTGACTGTTTTGGTGTCCTTTCAGCTGATCTTGGGAAAGAAAATGAGAAGGTGGAGTTCTTTAACCTGGTGCTGCTGTTCTGTGAGCTAATCCGGCACGACGTCTTCTCTCACAATATCTACATGTGCACACTCATCTCCCGGGGTGATCTTGCCATGGATTCTCATGGGCCTCGCCCTCCTTCACCCTTTGATGACCCTGCTGAGGAGCACGACAGGAAGGAGACAGAGGGAAACAGTGGCATCAAGCTAGAGGTGAGAGCACAAGCACCATGGCTCTCCTCTTTGTGCCCTGCTGTTGTGCTTGTCTGTTTTTACTGGCTTTGCAGCTCCCTTGGTGTTACCTGTTGGAGGATGTACCAGTGACTCATGCTTCTCCTTCCCCAACCTATTTCCTTAACATTTCAGTTTCAAATGTAGAAGTTTATGTTCTAAGTGGCTGGAAAGGGCTGTCAGAATCATAGAAAGTTAGGGGTTGGAAGGGACCTCAAAAGATGATCAAGTCCAACCCCTCCTGCCAGAGCAGGGTCACCTATAGCAGGTCACACAGGAACACGTCCAGGTGGGCTTTGAATGTCTCCAGAGAAGGAGACTCCACAACATCCCTGGGCAGCCTGTACCAGTGCTTTATCACCCTCACAGTGAAAAAATTCTTCCAAATATTTATATAGAACCGTCTATGCTCCAGTTTATAACCATTGTCCTGTGTCCTATTGTTAGTCCCCCCTGAGAAAAGCTTTATTCCATCCTCCTCTTATGTATTTATAAACATTAATGAGGTCACCCCTTATTCTCCTCCAAGCTGAAGAGACCCAGCTCTCTCAGCCTGTCCTCGTAGGAGAGATGTTCCACTCCCTTAATCATCTTAGTTGATCTGCACTGGACTCTTTTTCAAGCAGTTCCCTGTCCTTGAAATTGAGGAGCCTAGAACTGGACACAACATTCCAGATGTGGCCTCACCAGGGCAGAGCAGAGTGGGAGGAGAAACTCTCTTCACCTACCAACCACCCCCTTTCTAATGCACCCCAGGATGCCATTGGCCTTCTTGGCCACAAGGGCACATTGCTGGCTCATGGTCATCCTTCCATCCACCAGCACCCCCAGGGCCCTTTCCCCTATGTAACAGGGTAGATAAAAAAATCCTGCACTGCTCAAGCAGAGCAGCATATCATGAGGTTCTGTGTGAGGCCTCTGATCTTTGCAGTGTATTAGGCTTCAACTTGCCAGGCACCATGGGTGTGTTGGCACATTGCTGTCACTGTCCAACATGTGCATTGAGTGCTGTGGTAAACAATTACTATCTTGTTCCCTGGCGCATCACTGAGATGTAAAGAGTCTGTTCCCAGGACACAGGTCTTTCTGAGCCCATGGACATCGACCACAACTCCAGCATGCTTTTTGATGACATGGAGAAGACAGACTTTTCGGTATGTTCCTGCATTTTTTAACTACTACTCAGTAAGTAAGTCAGTCAGTGTGTTGTACTGGGATCAGAGACAGCACATGCCTTGCTTTTGTGCGAGGTGTCTGTCTTTATTTTAGAACTAGTATGCTGGAAGTGGCTGGGTTATGCAGGTGGCACTACAAAGAGGTCCTTATAACCCACTTATGCAGATTGGGGTCCATTGGAGTTGATTCAGTCCTGGTCATTCCTGGGATCTCTTACACCACTGCCAGCCCACTGTTTGGGCAGGGTAGGAAGTGGGCTGTTTGGAATTGGGTGGGAAATGGGTGATGATGGTAGCACCAGGAGATTGGGAGTGACCAGTTACCTTTGGCAGAGGTTTTCTTGATGTTCTGGTAGAAGACACAGGTCTGCTATCATTGTACTGTGTAGCCTTCACTACTTCAGTTTCACAGTTCTTTATATTTGTGGACATAGTTCATGGTTGCAGAGTGATTTGAAGCACTTAGTAATAAAAATAACTTGTGGTTAAAAAAAAATCCCTCAGAATCTACATTCCTTCAGCCATTTCTGGCCTTACAAGGTGTATGTTGGGTAGGTGTGATATGCAGAGCTGTGTGGGTTTTTTTTTATGGCTTTCCCAAGATCCTTGCTTGTCCTGTGTGGGTGGTTGTTCCCAAAATCCTAATTCGTGGTTATTTTTTCCTGTTTTTTTAATTTGATATACAATATGGACCAGAAGCATGGGGAAATAATGTCTTCATGCATTGCCTTGGTCATTGCCCTAAAAACTGCCCTCTTCCTGCTTCTTTTTAGGCCTGAGCAGATGTACCTTCCTTCAGCAATCTTCATGGTTGCTTGACTATGTTGCTAACTATCTTTTCTTGTTCTTATGTGTCCCTAGATGTTTTCTCCTCCAATGCATTGTGAATCTAAAGCCAGCCCTTCCCCTGAGAAACCAGATGCTGAAAAGGAAGCAAAGCCTCTGCTGAAGGATAAGTCTGTGGAAGGAATGCTAGCATCCCTGTATGACCAGCCTCGACACATCCAGTATGCAACACACTTTCCTATTCCCCAGGTATGAGACCTGCTCATAACTACTGCCTGTGTTCTGGTCATGAGGCTGTGCTGTGTTTCCCTGTGATACTGCTGTGTGTGGGTAAGGAGTGTGGCCATGCATTTCTGCAGCTGATCTACTTATGATGTTGTCTTGCTTACTCCCAGAGCAACTTCTGAGATGAAGCTTTCCTTTTCCTTTAAGAGATTCAGATGTGAAACAAGATTAAAGCATTCAGCCTCAGCTAATGCAGCTGTCTGTTTTGGTTCCCTAGGAGGAGTCATGCAGTCATGAGTGTAACCAACGGTTGGTAGTTCTTTTTGGGGTTGGAAAACAACGGGACGATGCTCGGCATACAATCAAGAAAATAACCAAAGATATTCTGAAAGTCTTAAACAGAAAGAGCACTGCAGAGACAGGTTAGTAGAGCTTGAGCTACTCCTTTCTGAAGTAAGAGCATCTTTCTAGTTGGCTGACTCCTTTGTCTGGAGTCTCCCAGTGAAAAGATTTGTATAAAAATATACAGTGCCTGGTAAGCAGTATCAGTCACTGAAAGTCTGGAATAGTGCTTTGTTCCCAGACATACTAAGCAGCAAGGTGACTGGTTTCCTGTTGACAATATCTGTTTAATTTATATTTTCTTCAGATGAAGATTAAGCAATTTTCAAGTTAGGAATTCTTTCCTCAGCAGTTTGTTTTGAATTCAGGATGGTCCTTATCAGCTGAAGGTCTGGGATTCAGACTTTTTGGCTGTGCTGCATGGCAGGGGCTGGTCTTGCTGAGGGTCTGGCAGGTGCTGATGGCTGATGTCTAAACCTCCTCTGATGATGAAGGTAGCCTAATATTGTTTTCTCATCTTCGCAACTTTGGTAGGTGGAGAAGAAGGCCAGAAGAGGAAAAAGAGCAAGCCAGAGGCATTCCCAACAGCTGAAGATATCTTTGCAAAGTTCCAACACCTTTCTCACTTTGATCAGCACCAAGTCACATCTCAGGTATGAAACTTTCAAAGGCTGCTGTGCTTCTTGGACCCTGTCCCTTTGCATTACTCAAAGCAGCTTCCCAGAGGGAAAAGGAAATTGGCCTGCTGAGGATTTTCTGCAAGGGGAGATGTAATGTGTGTCATCTTGCACTGGCAGGTATCTCGCAATGTCTTGGAACAAATCACCAGCTTTGCCTTGGGAATGTCATACCACCTGCCTCTGGTACAGCATGTGCAGTTCATATTTGACTTGATGGAGTATTCACTCAATATCAGTGGTCTTATTGACTTTGCCATCCAGGTAAGCACAATGTTCTCAGACACTTCTGGGGTGTGGTGGGTGGGGACGTTACCAGAATGACAAGCAGCAGGTTTGTGCTGTGATAATTGGGCTGCTTCTGGGATCATTGGTGACCCTCTGACCTGTGTCATGGACTTGGTCAGATGGTGAGTGGTGGTGAGTGCAGTGCTTCTGGGCTTTGGCTGTTAGAAATAGGTTGTTTGTGGCAGATAGTCTTACATGTTGTGTTCTGAGCACTGTTCTTCCAGAGTTGTCTCCAAAGGACTTGCATTGCATTTCTGTCACTGGATGCAGCAAAGCCTTGCTCTGAATGAGAAATATTGTCTATGTCTAGCAGCTTATTCCCATCTTATTCCCCTGGAAGGATACTTGGCACATGGCAGCCCAGGCTGCCTACTGAATTCTGCTAAAATCCTGTTGCTGTTTCTGCAGACTGCCAGATGTTTCTCACAGCCTATTGCTGACAGAATTAAGGCTGTTAGCCTCAAGAAGGGAGCTGAGTGAGATTTATGCAGCACAGCATTACGAGACAAGCTGCATGCTATGATCTGTGATTACCCTCTGATATCCACACACTCTCAGCCCTTTGTACTACCTGAGTGAGACATTGTGCCTAAGTATAGGATGCCAGCTGTTCCAGAAGTATATCTCTAGGCAGGAGAGTGTCTGCTTGTCTCTTTCATGGCAAGTCCTGTATACTGTGGGTATGGTGTGCCGGCTCAGTTTCTGACCATACCTTACCCCTGTGGCTGTTGAAGGGTTTTTCTGTCATTGGGTGCAGTTGCTGAATGAACTGAGCGTGGTGGAGGCAGAACTGCTGCTGAAGTCCTCTGACCTTGTTGGCAGCTACACCACCAGCTTGTGCCTGTGCATCGTGGCTGTGCTGCGGCACTACCACTCCTGCCTTATATTAAACCAGGACCAGATGGCTCAGGTCTTCGAAGGGTAAGGGAATCTTCCCCTCACCGTATGGAAGGAAACAACATCACTTTTAGGGGCTTGTAACTCAGGGGCAGGGGTGTGTCTGTGTCCTTCCTAAAAGCCAGCAACTTTGTGTCTGAGAGTTCAGCACACAGAATTTGTGGGAGATGGGATGTGTTATTCAGTGAGCACTGTTTTTTGAGCTTGGGAGGAGATGTCATGAAATCATTCCTTCAGACTTTTTGTATTGCTGCAGTGGTTTTTTGTCTCTACAGTCTGTGTGGGGTGGTGAAACATGGCATGAACCGCTCAGATGGCTCCTCAGCAGAGCGCTGTATCCTGGCCTATCTCTACGACCTGTATACCTCTTGCAGTCACCTCAAAAGTAAATTTGGGGAGCTCTTCAGGTGAGTGTGAGGCAGGTGGGATGCACTGGGTGCTCACCAGTATAACACCTCGGCTTAGGCTTTGCTCATGATCTTGTTTGGTGGAATTGTCCCTGAGATCCTCTCAACTGGGAACTGAAAGCTTGGGAGTAGTGTCTTTTATAGCAAGTAATGATCCCATGTATAATCTTGGCTTTTGGATCATCAAGTTGGTTTTGATAAAATTGCTTCATAGAGCTACTTTTACCCCACTCCTGGAGGACAGAAGTTGAGAGGTTTGTTCCTAGCAAGCTCTGATGACTGAGCAATTCATCCTGAAGGTTGTTCTCTGCTTGCACTCTGTTCCCTGATAATGCTTGGACTGCTTCTATATCTGCTTGGCTTCGGTTTTGGTTTATTTCTGTGCAAATTTCTGTGCACAAAAAGGAATGAGTAGAAAATAACAAATGGTAAGTTCACAACAAAAGAATAAACTTCATAGCTGTCATAGTAAGGAGCTCATTCTGTGTTGTGAATGTCAAAATCTACTGGATTCAAAAAGTAGGTGGACAGATTTGCAGAAAATATGTTGAGGAGAGCATTATCTTTAAATCTGTGAACCCTAAGTTGCAGCAGGGTGGGAAAGGATGATGGAGCAGTATTGCCACATGCTTGCCTCACTCTTAAATTCTTCTCTGGCCATCAGCTGTTTTTGCCCAGGGAAGGCTTGTCTTGAACAGGATTGCTGCGTTTATCAGAGTTCATCAGAACCTTAATTTTTTTGTGTTCCTAATCTTTCTTTCCTGTCCTGTTTAGTGACTTCTGCTCCAAGGTGAAAAACACAATCTACTGCAACGTGGAGCCATCTGACTCCAACATGTTATGGGAACCAGAGTTCATGATTGACACTATTGAAAACCCATCTGCACATAACTTCACATACACCAACCTGGGCAAGAGCCTCAATGAAAACCCAGCCAACCGCTACAGTTTTGTCTGTAATGCACTTATGCACGTGTGTGTGGGACACCACGATCCAGACAGGTGAGAGGCAGAACTTTCATGGTTCTATTGAAATAGTAAAATATATAGGTGAGGGTAAGAAAGCCAGTAGCCATTCCTTGGATATTTTGGGGTGAGAGGAAGGAGCCAAGGCTGGGGTCCCTTAGAGAATTACTGACTTGATGGTGTTCATGAGCAGTAAAGTTGACCCTCTGCTTTTTTTATTATTTGTTTCACAGGGTGAATGACATTGCTATCCTGTGTGCTGAGCTAACTGGGTACTGCAAGTCTCTAAGTGCTGAGTGGCTTGGTGTGCTCAAAGCTTTGTGCTGTTCCTCCAATAATGGGACCTGCGGCTTCAATGATCTTCTCTGCAATGTTGATGCAAGTTCAAATGTTCAAAAGGGGAAAAGAAATTGAAGCAGGAAGTGGAGGGGTCAGTTAGGGGAAGGCAGAAATGAACAAGGGATGGAGGCTTTGCCATATGAGGACAGAAAGGCTTTGAATACGAAGGGCTACCTTCTGATGTTTGCAACTTGGGCTGATCATGGACATTGACCTGGGATTTTAGGCCCATCAACCCCCCAAGTCCTGGTCAAGTTGAGGCATTGTTGACAGAGGGAATGAGGTAGAGACTGTTGTAATAACGGGCTATTCTGTCTTCCAGGTCAGTGACTTATCTTTCCATGATTCCTTGGCCACCTTTGTTGCCATTCTCATTGCCCGACAGTGCTTGCTGCTGGAGGATCTGATTCGCTGTGCTGCTATCCCGTCACTCCTCAATGCTGGTAAGTGCATCCCTGGAGAATGCTGGTCTTATTCTCAGTTCTGCCCCAAAGGACTGTACTTTGTGAACCTCATAGTTGTGAAACATGCCTCAAATACTTCTTTTATAGAATGGTGCTTAAGAACTGAATGTTTTACTATAGAGAGTTTCTGTCATTTTTGTTTCTGCGAAAAACTGGTTGTGCTAAGGTTTTTCAGTGTCTTACTCTCTGGAGTTTGTGTACAAGCTGAAATAAGCATGGAAAGATGTTGTCAGCCACACTGTCTGACCAGTGTACTAGGCTCTGAACTCCAGCAGTAGATCTTCCACTGCTGATGTGGTTCAGCTTGGTATTTTGGCTCGAGCAGCCAGCTGACCAACTCGGCCTATAGCACCAGGGTTAATCTGCCTTTAATCTGCCACCAGCCTTACTAGTTTTGCTCAGGAAGTTGCAGCAGCATCCAAACTGCTGTAGGGTAAAGTTGAGAAGATGAAACAAGCAGAATGCAGCATGTGTTACTGGCAGTAATACAGACTTGCTCACTTGCATGTTAATTGCTGCATATACTCCATATTTGTAAAAACAGTAAGGCTGCTGCAGCTTCTCAGCTGTATGCTCCAGGGCAGTGCTCTGTGAATAGCTTTTGGATTGAAAGTCAGCTGTCCCAATGCCTAAGAAATCTCAGTTTACTGTTTTCTTTACCTAGCCTGCAGTGAACAGGACTCGGAACCAGGAGCACGTCTGACCTGCCGGATTTTGCTTCATCTGTTTAAGACTCCACAGCTGAACCCATGCCAGCAGGATGGCAGTAAGTGAATGAAAGTAGAGCCTTCCTTTATTGGGAAAGTACTGAGGTGCTTACATACCAAGAAAAGAGATACTGGACCTTTTGGTTAGAGATTATGACCTACTTGCTTTGAAAAAAGCAGGTGAAGCCTGATACGCTGCTTTCTGTATCCTTGCATTTATATTATTTAGTGGTAGCCAGACATGTTGGGAAGGAGGCCCTTGGAGGTGGGAAACCAGCCATGAGAGGTGGCCTTGCTGTCAGTAAGCTGAGTGATCACTTGTTTTTTGTATATCCTCTTAACTTGGTGCCAAAAGTGGCTATTTTACAGTACTCCCTTTTTTGTATGGTGATGGAAACAGTCCATGAAGTTCTGTTCTTGGCTCCTCATCAGCATCCTGATAGCTCAGGTCTCTAAACAAGCCTGTATTCTAGTTTAGGGTAAAGTTAGAGCTTGGAATTCATGTCATGGGCACTGCTACCTGTTTGGATGTTACGGTTCAGTTGTCACAGCGTCATTGGCACTATGCTTCACAAAACTTAATTAAATTGACCCAGAGTTATAGTTGGGAAAAGGACTAGCTTCCAGATTAGCTATGCTTGATTCTGTAGTACTGTCTGGCATATAATTCATGCAGTTCTGGACTTTTGCTGAGTGTTGCCCTTCCCCATGGTTCTCATTGCAGACAAACCCACGGTGGGGATCCGCTCTTCCTGTGACCGTCACTTACTGGCAGCTTCCCAGAATCGTATTGTGGATGGTGCAGTCTTTGCAGTGCTGAAGGCTGTCTTCGTTCTGGGTGTGTACTTGTATTAGCCTGAACCTGTAAAAGTGTTTTTAGGGAGGTGGAAGAAATGCACTGTATTGCATTTGTTGGCTGTACAGAACCCAGGGGGGATCTATTTTGGTGAATATATTGTTCATCTGACACCCTTTGTTTGAGCTGTAAACCTGCTTTATGTCTCTTAGCTGCAGGAAGAGTTTGCAAAAGGTTAAGATGTCTTGTGTTTCAGGCTTTGTGTTTAGCAATAAATGATTAGGTCATGCTTGTGCTTTCTTTGTAGGAGATGCAGAACTGAAAGGCTCTGGCTTTTCCCACCCTGGAGGTGTTGATGATCTCATGGATGATGAACTGGGCCCCAGGAAAGCTGGTGGTCGGGTAGTAACTGTAGAAACAGCTAGCTTGGATATTTATGCCAAGTATGTACTAAGGAGTATATGTCAACAGGTGAGTTTGTCCTTATCCCTTCTGCAGACAGATATATCCCATACTGGGACTTCCTGCAGATTGGGTTTAACAGCTATTTCTTTGAAAAATCAGTAAAGAATGGTTCGGCCATGTGGTGGTGCCAAAGGTTGCTCATCTGGGTTGCAAAAAATAGGCAAACAGTTGTCAAGAATTAGGTGTTTCAGTATGTGGGGACTGCACATCTCCTTTTCTTTGGCAATAGGTTCACAGCTCAAGTCCGAGGAAGGCAGCACTGGGAGGGGTTTGATTGAAATAGGTGCTGAAGGCAAAGAAAAATGTATGAGAGATACTTTGTTGCAATGATAAATGGTGCCTTTCAGAATACAGCATAAATGGTGATTGCAGCTAAACTAGTAATATGTCCCCGGGCTTTTCAGTGCCCTGTTTAGTTAGTTAAAGGAACAACAAAAATCTTTTGCTTAGTCTAATCTGACAGCACCAGTATTTCGTTTCCTTTTTTGTGGAAAATTGATATTTGAGAAACTGAAACCTGGTTAATAAGGTACTTAGTTGCAGAGTAGAATGCCCCTTACCACTGCTATATGAAAATGGGTATTGTAGGGTGTTGAACCAAGGCTTTGGTTACAAATTTATACTGTCAACAGGAAAGATGTACAGTTGCAATTTGAAACCTGTATTCAGTAGTACAATTTGAAACCTGTATTCTGTATGATTAATTACTAAATTACTTTCACAGCTGTTGACTTGTCAAAGTTGATATTTCCCATCTCTGATTGTTGTGTTCTGCCTGATGCCTGCTGAATCAGGGTAGTACATTTCATGAAGAGAAGTTATTATCAGGCATAACTCTGACCTCATGTTTTTGAGTTTGATGTGTTCCTTGTATTTCTCAGAGATTGAAAGCAGGGATGCTGGTTTGGAATCAGACATCAGTGTGACTGTTCTGACTGCCTTCATCTTGCAGGAGTGGGTTGGTGAACGATGTCTGAAATCCCTCTGTGAAGACAGCAATGACTTGCAGGATCCTGTCCTGAGCAGCACACAGGCCCAGAGGCTGATGCAGCTGATTTGTTATCCACACCGGCTGCTGGACAATGAGGAAGGAGAAAATCCTCAGCGCCAGAGGATTAAACGCATTTTACAGGTACAGACTCCTGGCAGAATCAGTGTCTTAGCCTAATGTGTTGTTACAGTGGGGTTGTTGTAAATGCAGCCCTCTGATTCTTGTTATCGTGGAAGCTGGGGATGTGGGTTGGTGTAGTTTGAACTGAAATAAGGACTCATGAACTATGTGTGCATGTGTTGCAGAATCTGGACCAGTGGACCATGAGGCAGTCCTCACTGGAGCTGCAGCTCATGATAAAGCAGACTGCAAACAATGTGAGTTTCTGCTCAGAAGGACCACTCAAGGGTGTGTGTTGCTGGTGTTGTAGTGGCTGCCTGTGAGGTGGTGGGGAGGTGGCCTGGAAGAAGTGGGAATAAGGAAGAAGTAAGCAAAGAGGGAGTCAGGCCTGTGAAAGTCAAGCATAAGAAGGGTACAATGAGTCTGAGACTTGAAGAGCAATAGCCATGGGGAAGTTGGCAAACTGGGATTGTACTGAGTTGTGTTGAAATCTGCAAGCCCTGTCAGTGGGTGTTCTCAGAGAAGGACTGGGCTGTCTTTTCTTCCCTATCTCCAGGAAATGAACTCTTTGTTAGAAAATATAGCCAAGGCTACCATTGAGGTATTCCAACAGTCAGCAGAGACCAGCTCTGCTAGCTCTGCTGGCAACGGAGTTAACAGTATCAGTAGTTCAGCAAGTGCTACACCTGCCAGCAACAAATCCAGACCCATTCTCAGGTAGGTGTAGTCCCAGCATGCAGCTGCCTTGTAAATGAGTTTTAATCACAGGCTGGATTGCAAACTCCTTTTCTCTCCCATGTTGTTACAGCTCCCTGGAGAGGTCAGGAGTGTGGCTGGTAGCCCCTCTGATTGCCAAACTTCCCACATCAGTGCAGGGCCACGTGCTGAAAGCTGCTGGAGAAGAACTGGAGAAAGGACAACATCTGGGGTCATCATCCCGCAAAGAGCGGGACCGCCAGAAGCAGAAGAGGCGAGTCCTGGGGAAAAAGCAGGCAATGCTTGCTGTGCTGATCCCCCAGCCTGGCAGTATAGCTCCAACTCTCTTCTCTCTGCAGCATGTCCCTCCTGAGCCAGCAGCCATTTTTGTCACTGGTGCTAACATGCTTGAAAGGACAGGATGAGCAACGGGAAGGACTTCTCACATCTCTGTACAGTCAGGTCCAGCAGGTAGGTGTCTTTCTTCCCCCCTCACTTTCCTCAAGAGGTCTGCTCACCCAGCAAGCAGGCTACAGAACTTGTCCTCAAGGATGTTTTCTGCCAAATTAAATGCTCAATAAGGCAAAGATCTTAGCCTGATTGATAAAGGGTACTTGAGCTGATCATCTCTGATGCACTAGACAGTGGGCAGCACAAGCTGCTCTCTATGAATTCCAGTGTAAACCTTGTGAGGTCTGTCCTCTTCTAAATTTTTTAGATTGTTACAAATTGGCGGGAAGATCAGTACCAAGATGACTGCAAAGCCAAGCAGCTGATGCACGAGGCCCTGAAACTGCGGCTGAATTTGGTGAGCATTTGCAGAAATAGAGCTTAACTATATGGGGTGAGGAGTTTTCTGCTTTTTTTTTTGTTTTGTTTTGGTTTTGGTTCTGGTTTGTTGGGTTTTTTTGAGTTTTTTTGTTGTTGTTACATGCATGTATGTCCTGAGGCAAAGAAGTAGGAGAGACAGGCTGCTTCTAGGTTGTGAGCCTTGAGTGGGATAGGGTGCATGGAAAAACTCTTTCAGACAGGAAATGCACAGTCTGGGTCTCTATTTTGGAGATCCACCTTCCCATTTCAATGCTTTTCCAGTCCACAGCACAACTACTTGTTACTGAGATTTGTCCTGCTGACTACAGTCTCCTTCAGCTCTCAGTAGGAGTTACTGTAGCACAGGACTTGCTCTGGTTTCTCACTTTTAAATCTTGGTGTTTCTTCATGGTGTCCTTCTGACTTAACTACTTTTCTCTGCCAGGTGGGGGGAATGTTTGACACAGTTCAGCGCAGTACACAGCAGACAACTGAGTGGGCTGTGCTTCTCCTGGACATCATCAGCAGTGGCACTGTGGACATGCAGTCAAACAAGTAAGTTTCTTGCTGACTTCTAATCTCTACTCTTCCCAAATGAGGCAGTTGTTACCATTGCCACATTTTCTTATGTGAGCTAGTGATCTCTCTAGATGATCTATCACAAGTACTGCGAATGTCACAAGAGTCTTGGGAGAAAGCAGGCTACAGCATAGGTCTTGGTATGCAAATGCACTCTGACATATCTAGAGAAAATTTGGCTTTTCAGACGTAGAGGGAGATGCAGGAGGGATCTGCTTTTTTGAGAAGCAAAATGGATAGACAGGAGGTCAGTATTAATTTGTGATACTGCACTTCAGTCAAGAGTGAACACCCTGTGGTGTATAAGCAAAAAGGATTAGTGTGAGAAGTTGGCTGAAGTAGCTGGCACTTCTGACTGTAGGCTACCTAATTAATAATTGGTGTTACTGTGATGGCAGAGGCTTTGTATCTTCTTTATATGCTTCTCAGGTGACTTTGACCTTTCTGCTCTGACCAACAGTGAGCTCTTCACCACAGTGCTGGACATGCTGAGTGTTCTCATCAACGGCACCCTGGCTGCTGATATGTCCAGCATTTCTCAGGGCAGCATGGAGGAGAACAAGAGGGCATACATGAATCTTGTCAAGAAACTCAGGGTGAGGGACAGCATGTACTGTGTTGTGGTTGTTCAGCTGTGCAAATTTACTCATGTCTCATAAACAGTACCTGTCCCATGGCTGCTTTTTAGATGAAGCAGTGAGGGTGCCCCCCCCTTTTCTAGGGCTGAAGGGTATGAAGGTGAGAGATAACAGTGGGATGGAGGTTGACAACAGATGAAGGAAAGTTGGACTTTGCATTATTTTTCCCCATTCTTTAAGTCTTCTGTATTCTCCATTGTGCAGAAGGAACTAGGGGACCGACAGTCTGACAGCCTGGAGAAGGTGCGGCAGCTACTGCCACTTCCCAAGCAGACCCGAGATGTCATCACCTGTGAACCTCAGGGATCCCTCATTGACACCAAAGGCAATAAAATAGCTGGATTTGATTCCATCTTCAAAAAGGAGGTAAGTGAAGGTTGGGAATTTTTTGTGGTTTTGTTTTTTGTTTTGGTTTTTTTTCTTTTGCATGATAGCTCCTTGAGCACAGGTGGCGTAGCTCCTCACGCTCTGCTGTCTTGAGTCTACACAGCTTGAGAGGCATCTTTATTGCATGCCTGAAGTGGCTGGCAGACAAGCTGATACATAACTGTGTCCAAAAAGGAAAAACTGGGTTTTAATGCTTGGCGATACATGCTACTATGGCCTGAAAAGTTATTTAAACTTTTTTTTTGTACTTATGGCTGTGTAAGCATAGAGATAATCACTGTCACATGAGTTACAGGGCAGTGCCAGTGTTTTTTCTGCAGAAGACTGGCAGAGATGGGATGAAGGAGACTGGTAGTTGCTGATAAAAGCCTTTAGAAATGACTGCCACATGAAAGGCAATTTTCTGGGACACACAGAGAGTTTCCTCTGCCCTCATAGGAGAAACAACAGGGACTTCAGGGTTCTTATCTTTCTTGCTTTAAAGGGTTTGCAAGTCTCTACAAAGCAGAAGATTTCCCCTTGGGATCTATTTGAAGGCTTAAAGCACTCAGCCCCCCTCTCCTGGGGATGGTTTGGGACAGTCCGTGTAGATCGCAAGGTGTCCAGATTTGAGGAGCAGCAGAGGCTTCTTCTTTACCACACGCACTTGAAACCCAAGCCCCGCAGTTACTACCTGGAACCATTGCCACTGCCCCCTGAAGAAGAAGAGCCTCCTACACCTGTGGCTTTAGAGCCAGAAAAGAAAGCTGCAGAACCAGCCAAAACTGATAAAACGAGCTCCAATCCTGCCACCTCTACTGAGGAACGCAAGAAGAAACAGAGCAAAACCAAGAAACGCAACCAATCTGCCAGCAAAGCTGAGGTAACTATTGCCCAACATCTATGGACCTTCTCTGTCCATCCCTCATAGAGTACTCCCTTGAGTTTCCCTGTGGAGTCTGAGACTGGTGTAATTGTGAAGATGGAAGACATTTCTTCTCAGCTGAAAGTGCTGGAGCTGTATGCTGCTTTCTCTAGCCTGGGGCTGGCCAAACATTTTCTTTAATCCCTGATGGGAGGGAGGGAGGCTGTCCACAGGCTTCCTCCTGTGGACTTTACAACCCTTTCATACTCTTCAGTTACTCCTGCATTCCCAGTGCACACTGATCTTTAATACTTCTTTGTCTGCAGGATTTTGTGTTGGGCCCCAGCCGAGGGGTTTCATATGGAGTTGGTATGCCTACTGATCTCTTGCATCATCAGCCAGGAAGCACTATGTCAAGGCTGGCGTATGGGCAGTCACCAGTGGGTCTCTATGCCCAAAATCAGCCTCTTCCAGCAGGTATGTGCACAGGAGAGGTGAGTACATTGCACTTCTTTAGAAACATCTTGTAAGAACCTCTTCTGTGAGATGGTTCTACACAAGTCCCTATGCTTTTTTTCCTTTTTGCCTGTCAAGTGTCTAGATACAGTGATGAACAGTCATTCTGGAGCTGCAAGGCTCAGCAAAAGTGTGTGACTGGTTGGCCTGTTTTTCTGCCACTTGCAGGTGGCCCTCGCCTGGATACGTCCTACAGACCCGTACGCATGCCACTGGGAAAACTTGTTCAAAGTCGCCCTCCCTACAGTGGTGTGCTGCATCCAGGGATGGGGAGCATGATGGGCATTGACCCCTCCTACAAGCCAGCAGTGTACAGACAGCAGCCTCCAGTGTCCCAGGGACAGATATTGAGGCAGCAGCTTCAAGCAAAGCTGGTAAGTCAGAGCTATGCTTTTGCTGTTGCTGGAACCCACAGTACAGCAAGGCCAAACTGTTTGCTGAGGCTACTCCTAGCCAGAACTTTCCCAGCTTGTCTCTATTTCTGCTCTGGAAAGATTTTGTCTTTAATATCTATTCCTTTTTGTGCTGCACTGTCACTAACAGTTGGTGGAAGCTATCAGTGAAGTGCACGGGGGCATCTGTGGCTCCAGGGCAATGAGAGCATCACATCATGGCTCAGGGGTGGTAGGGATGTTAGTGGCCTGTTTGTTCCAAGTTGGGGTGAGGCAGAAATCATTAGCATCTGCAAGCTGTGCACCATCCTCATAGTTTTAGCAGTGAAGCTGCTTGCCTGGTGTGGTGGGAGCTGCTGAGAAGAGAGCAGCAGTGTCCTGCCCTGTGGAGATGTTGAAAAAAGTGTTTCTGTGTTGCCTTCCAGCAGGGCCAAGGCATAATGGGACAGCAGCCTGTGCGCCAGATGGCTCCAACTCCATCATATGGAGTACTGCAACCCTCCCAGGTAAGTGGCAGTGACTGCAGTGGTAGGACTGGAATCCAGCTCCAGCACAGGGCACCATCTTTTTTTCTGCTATTAAATCCTGAAATCTGTTGGCTCTTCTTACTCCTCACTTACTGTGCAGCATGAATCTGAATCCCAGAGATGAGCAGCCTTGTGACAGTATTTACAAAAGGCTGGTGTCCTGCATTCCAATTTTTCTTTTGTATCTTCTTACTCCATGACTTATAAAAGCTTTTTGTTTTTTTCAGGGTTACACACCTTATGTCTCCCACATAGGCCTTCAGCAGCACCCTTCCCAGTCAGGAACGATGGTACCTCCTACCTATTCTGGCCAGCCCTATCAGAATTCCCACCCCAGCTCTAATCCTGCCCTAGTGGATCCTGTTAGACAGATGCAGCAGAGACCAAGTGGCTATGTACACCAGCAGGCCCCTGGCTATGGACACACCTTGGGCAGCACACAGAGGTACCTCCCACCCTACTGGTTGCTAACAAGCTCAAATTTCATCATGAGCTTCCCAGCTGTGCTTAAAAAACCCTAAAAGCAATCTGAAAAGAAGCCTGTTAATTGTGCTGTGTTTATACAACATCCTCAGGGGAACGTGTTTATCCAGCTTTCAGTCCTGGGAAGAAACAAACAGGTTGAAATTTGGAGATCCTAGTTGCAGGCAGGAATCAGTGTTAACAGCCAGAGAAAGATGGAATTGAGAAGTAGGAGAAAAATTAACCGGAAAAGTCATAGTTTTGATTTCTAATCTGACCAGCAGATCATAACCAAAAGGCTGTATCTGGGATTTCTGCTGCTCCTGAGTAGGCATATCCTGCAGGGAGACTATGCAGAACAGTGTACCAAGGACTGTTACTTATTACTTGTAGAAAAACAGGTTGGATTAAACCTCTCCTTGAAAGGCTCTCGTGTACCTCACCTTTCTGCACGGAGGCAGTATGGATTGCAAGGGACTGTTGGGGCTGTCTGTCTTGATAGTAGAAGTTGGGTTTGGATTAAAGAAACTGGCTGCCCATGGATCTCTTACTTCATGAGCTTTTCCTTTTCTCTTGCAGGTATCCTCACCAGTCAATACAGCAGGCCCCCATGATGAGTGGGATGAATCATTTGGGTCCACAAGGAGTACCCTCAGGAATTCGACCCAGCCAGATACTCCCTGAGCAGCAGCAGCAGTACCTGAGGCAGCAGCAGCAACAGCAGCAGCAGATGCTGAGGGTGAGAGGTTGCTGACAGGAGGAAGGTTGCTGGAGCTGAAAGAGACTTGCCCAGAGCTACCAGCTCTGTGTCAGCAATGCTTTGCTCTGCTTCTCTGTGCCAGGAAGGAGGACAATTCTGTTGGGGGCTATCTCTAATTATTTGCTAGGCAGTTCTCCCTGTCTTAGAGCTGGCCATGCCTGATGAAGAGACCCCCTCTACTGCCTTTTGCCAGTCACACAGTATGACCTAAGGGAAGTTAGGAGGTCTGTTTAGTCCTCTCTGGCCTGCATCCCACCTTTTCCTGCTCCATCTGAGCCCATGAAATTATGCAGAAAACTAGCTGTCTTTGTTGCCAGAGATAGAAACAAAGTGAAAATTCCTGCGCCCACTCAAGAGAAGGTAAAGTGTTTCCTTACAAGATAATTTTTAGGAGCATATCTGCATTTTCACAAGATGAAAATAAGTGTTGGTTGCTGTTTCAAATGGCTGGAAATCTGATGTGAATCAGTCCATATACTCCATATCTAACACTAGATGGTGAAAAGCTGAGACAACATAAGCTGTTTGACCCATCTCTCTAGGTTTGAAATTTATAGGAATTTGACAACAGACATGAGTATTCCATGGATTTATATTATGGTCTTATATGGTACATGGATATGAGTACATTTCCTGGAATTACAGAAATTTATTGAATTGACAGAGAAATACAGAAATAGTTTGGGTTAATTGGTGAATTGCATATCTTATGACAAGGCCTAGCAAACCTATAGGATTCTCCATCCCTCATATTTAGAAAAAGAGCATGCCTCAGACAAATTACTAGTGATTCTCCTAGCTCAGTAGCAGTGTTATCAGAAGTATACCAGGTTCAGAACAGGCCCCTTGTGCTTAAGTCACCTGTCATGATGCAGTGGCCTGTAGAAAAGACAGCCTTTGTAACCTTAACTACCACCACCATATTATTTGTTTTGTTTGGGGTTTGTGGGGTTTTTTTGTTTTGGTTTGTTTTTTTTTAAGGTTAACTTCAGTAATTTTCTATTTATGATAGAAATTCTTCTGTTGATCTAAGTTCAGAACCATATTGGCAGATGGGAAAATACCTGAAAATTAAGAGTAATTTTAAAACCTTGAGATTTTTGGGTATATGCTGACTCTTAAGTTCAACACTAAATATTCTCACCATAACTAGTCCTGTCAACATCTAGGTTGGAGAACTGCATCCAGTTTTATACCTATGTTTTTACTGAAGTGCAATACCAGCTGGCATGAGTGGCAGAGAAGGACAGTAAGATAGATATTTGGGGAATATGACTGAGAAGGAAGGGCTGAAATAGCTGGACATTGAGTTGGAGAGGCAGAAACAAGAGGAAAGATAAGTCTCCAAATTTTTTGTCTCAAAAAAAAAGCCCTTATCTGTTCTTGTTCCTTGGCCTTAGGATGAGAAGTCGCCATAAATCATAACATATGAGATTCAGAGTAGAAATTGGGGAAAATTCCAGTAGCATGAGTAACTGTGATCTGGAGTGCATTGTGTAGGAAGGTTACAGGAGCTTTGTTGCTACCTATGGAAAAAAATGTGAGAACAAGTCAGGCAAATACTCAGTGAAGTCAGTATTGGTGGTCTTAACCAGGAGGCAAGAGATGAACCAGCCAGCCTCTTGAGGTAGCTCTTAGTTGTTTTCTGTTCTTGTGTCTTTTTTGGTCTTAGTCATTCCCCAGCTGACCAGTAGACTTATAGTTCTTTTCCTGACATCTGCTCATCTTGCAGAGCAACTTTTGTTACTGTCCCTGTATTACTTGTCACTTTTCAGCCTGGGACAGGGTCCTGGTGGAATTTGGGTAATTTAAGTACCTGTAAGGAAAATGGTATGAGGTATATTATTGCATGGAACATCATTCCTCCTTCATCCCTTCCAGTGCCTGGTTGCTGGATGTATTGCCCAGTTTCTTGACAGTCCCTTCTCTTTTGTCTTCACAGCAGCAACAGCAGCAGCAACAGCAGCAACAGCAACAACAACAGCAGCAGCAGCCACAGCCACAACCACAGCCACAACCCCAGGTCTCCACAGTGCCTCAACCACAAGCTCAGGGCCAGCCCCCAGGGTTGGGGATGCAGGCTCTTCCCCCACAGCAGCCCATTGTGAGTGTTCCCTGAGAGGGATGTGATGGTCCAGCACAAATCCAACAGTGCTCTTCCACCTGCATCCTTCCCTTTTCCCTTCCCTGCACTTCACAGGGTTTGTGTGAATGCCAGCCAGGTGCTGTGGCTATAACCACGTTTCTCTTTTTGCAGTTCCAGCGCCAGGGCCTCCAGCAGACACAACAGCAGCAGCAAACAGCTGCTCTGGTTCGACAGCTTCAACAGCAGCTTTCCAGTAAGCTTTAGTGTTCTTGATCCTGTCTCTAGTCTCCTCCCTGCTGTTTTGTATTGCAGGTATGCTGGTGTAGGGAAGCAATGCCAAGACAGACTGTCTGAGGCCATGAATTACATTGGCAGGGAGGTGGTATCAGGACTTAGAATGTCTGGCCCAAAGGGGCACAGCAGCAAGGGCAAGCAGTGCTTGCCAGCTTGAGAGCAACCTTCTATACCTTCCTTCTGCTGCCTGCAGAGGGCTGAGGGAGCTGCTTCTTTGTAGGGGCTGTCATACAGTATTTCAGAAAGTATCCAGCCTGCAGCTTTAAAGCATTCAGAGGTATTTCCTCTGCTGCAGATGATCACTGAGGGCCACAGGGAGGCTGTTAATTCTGGGTCACTCACTTGATGGAATACCCACAATACTGTGTGCATGTTGTGATCAGGACAAGAGTTCTTGGAGACAGGGAGAGTATTCTGGGAAATGTTGCTGCACACTTGTGTTTGCAGTGTTCTGCAGGCTTCTGTGGCTGCAGTAACAGACAGGGTAATGGCTGCACAGGTTTTTTTTTTTTGCTGTGTATTATGTGTGAGATTACTAAATGTAATCTTATGTGGTGTAGAGGTTGTGAAATTAGAATCATAGGCTAGGGTTGGGAGGAACCTTAAAGATCATCTAGTTCCAACCCCCCTGCTTGGGCAGGGCCACCTTCCTCTAGATCATGTTGCTCAAGGCCCCATCCAACCTGGCCTTGAACACTTCAGCGAGGGGGCAGCCACAACTTCCCTGGGAACCTGTTCAAGTATCTTGCCACCCTCACAGGAAAGAATTTTTTCCTAGTGTATAACCTGAATCTACCCTCATCAAATTTTAAACTGTTTTCCCATGTCATCTTGCTACACACCCCTGTAGCTGATTTTGACTTAGCCATTTTCCATTCTTTTTCTTTGTTACCTATATTCACTTCCCTACTTTCTATGTTTGTTGGTGGAGTTATTTGCTCTCTAGGATTAGACTGTGGGTTTGCCTCAGTGTGTACCTGAAAAAAAATTACCTATCTCCCTCTCTACCTCTTGAATGTCCTGCAGCCTTCTCACTGCCTCCTGCAGTTCAGCCATGTGCTGCAAAAGGTCCTCCACTTGTGTACAGCTTTTACATGTGGGACTGACATCAATCCCTGCTCTGTAGGAGGGATCTAGGCATTTCCTACATCCTGTGGTCTGTGCAGCCACCTTCCTCATCCCTGCCTCTGTCTGGGTGGAGGTGTTGGTCACAACCACTCCCAGCCATAGCTGCAGCTTTGGTTCTGTGCTGAGTGCTCACCATTTTTCCGAGTGTCACTAAGGACACGCAACACAAGCAGTTACCAATGCACTGCTGGCACTCAATTGCCCTTATACTTATTCCCTGATGGAAAATTCTTAGTCCTTGTGACTTAAAAAGCTGCCCCAAACCACAGGTTTTAGTGTGCTAAGTTTCCCACGACCTTGATTCTGTGCAAGAATCCCAGCCAGGATATTCAAGTAAAGGAAGACCTCACATAAGAATCCGAATATAGCAAGATAGCTGTATTTTTGTACCCTGTCTGTACAGCAAATGGGTCTGTTTCATATGGAACAGATGCATGGATCCAATGCAGTCATGTGTTGTCAGCATGCAGATTCTGTGCTCCCTCACTGGGTTTGCATCAGTTCCACCAGGAACCATCTGGTGCTCTTGTAGTGTATGGGACAGAGTGGAAAGCGGGACATGAAGAACAGCCTGTAGGAGGAGGACAGAAATACTTGGGTCCAGGATAGGTTGCATTAGAAGGCTCCAGTGTATCCCTGAATTTGCTGTTTCCAGCAGAGCTGGGAAGATTGGGCTAGCCATTTTCCATTTTCCATTTTCCACATTTTCCCTTTTACTTAGTCTGAGTTAGCATCAAATGTGCTGATGGAGTTTCAGGGAAAAAACTACAGTTTTATTAATCAGGCAGTACCCAAGTATACTGTGAGCATTGTACATTATGAAACCTCAGTCCCAGCAGTTTGGAAGTTCATGATGTTCTTGAATATAACTTTACCGTGTTTCCTGCCCTCGTAGTGCCATCTGGACATGCCTCTAGGCATGTCTTTCATTTGTACCAAAATACACATGGGGAGCCAGGATAGTTGTCTCTGAAACCTTCACTAACTCTGCTTTCTGGGTGTGCCTCAGGATGAGTGTTGGACGCTTTCTGTGCAGCTTGTGTGGCTTCAGGTGTTGTACAGTCTCATAGGGCTGATGTTCTTTCAAAATCAGAAATAATTCATCCATAAATTCACCCAACCAGCTAGCTGCCTCCTATCATGGATTTGTTATGATGCACCAGTTCCACTGTGAGGGATGGAGAGATCTCTGGTGAAGATTCAGGACTGGGACTGGCACATATGTCTCTTCCTCAAAGAATGTGAGGTCCTGACTCTGCTGCTGCCTAAAGGCTCAGACAGACAAGCAGAGCAGGGATTGCCATAAAGGTTATATTTTTCTTGTTACAGTCTGTGACACACTCCTCATGCTGTGCTGGTGATGGGGGAGAGGTATCTCTTTTCTGAACCAGACCTTGTGACTGTGTAACTCTTGTCTTGACCTCAACAGATACACAGACACAGCAGAACAACAACCCATTTGGACGCTACTGACCTGTGCACTTCAGCCTGATCCAGGAGGGAAGACATCACTGTGGACTGGATACAGCCTCTTCAGTCTGATCCACAAACTGGGGCTGCGCCCAACCTCTGTCTTTGGGCAGTACTGTCACTGCCTTTCTCACAGGGAGAATGGTTTTATTGTACAGAGAAAGTGTTTTTACTATCCAGTTTCTTACAAACATTTATGGCGTTCCCTTGTGGATGATAGTTCCATTCCGACTTTGGTTTCAGTTTTTACTCAGCTTTTAGTATTTTTGTTAAAATAATAATTAAGACATTGTAAAATTTTGTACTTTATTTATACCAGATGAATCCCATACTGCACACATTCTCAGAAGAATACAGAGAGCTTACTTTGCAAAAGGAGTGTGTATTCAGAGCCTGCCTTTCCTCCTCAGCACTACTCCCAGTACAGCCCAGCAGAACCTCTACACGTGGTCTTTATCTGTTTCTCAGTAGAACTCATGTCTGTGTTTGCAGCTTCTGTGGATTGCTAAACAGTCTGGTGTGGGAAAGAAAGCCCTTCTTCCCTATTTGTTTCATAAGCTGTTGTTCACATGCTTGCAAGGGTTGTGCAAGCTTTCTAAGATTTGTATATTGGTTAAGAGCTTCACTAGTAGTCTGTGGCAGGTTCCACCAGGGCAGAGGTATAAAGAGAGGAATTTATAGTGTAGGGTGTTATATTCTGAGTCTTAAACACCTAGCTTTCCAGCACTGAGGTGCTCAAGGTAGTGCTGCTGCAGACTAGGAGGAGCTGAGGACTGAGTGCATTCATAACACAACTTATTGCAGCATGGTTTTGCTGATAAACACCAGGGCTTCTCTGCTTCTTTGTGACAGCCATAGTGCTCTCTCTGGATGGTAACATGCTGCATTCTCGGATTTTGACCTGGCTAATGCAGCCTCCTGGCATGTCTGTAGCAAGCTGCTTTAGTGCTCTCCATTCCTGCTGTCTTTTGAATCTGGAAAAGTGCTATCACCAGCACCTTTCTTCTCTCTTCAGCTCTTCCTCAGCAAATGCTTGTGGACCATTTGACTTGCGGCCCCTCTGTTAGCTTTTTTGACCAGTGTCTTATTTCTGTCCCATTTGTGTGGGGTATGGTGAGGCTTGCAGAGACAAAAGAGCTGCATTTGATCTTATGGACAAATTGTAGGGTAGGCCATAGCAAGGAGGCAAACTTAATGGAGAGGAAGGAGAGATGACAGGACTCTGGCCCTTAGCTGTACTCAGACTAATGTGAGGGATGCAGTTCCATTATGCTCACTGATGGGCCTGTGCTGCACCAAGAATTGGAGCTCAGCCCTTTTCTTGCCCCTAGCAAGGATGTCAAGAGTACACCTGCCTGGCACTACACCAACCCTGTGCTCTGCTCATCTGCAAGCTCCACCACCCTTCAGCCTTGTGCCACGTTGCAGGCCTGGCCTCATGGCCTTACTCTCATTAATGAGAACAGACGTGTGTGCAGGGCTGCTTCCTCTGTGTCCCTGCTTGTGCCTTTCTATGGACAATTAGGCTTGGGAGCAGCCTTTCTGGTTCTCAATTCCTTCATGCCCCAGGGGAGGCCATTGCCAGTGGTTTGCCTGTGCTGGGTGACCCATGAGGTGGAAGCTCTGCCCAAGGCCATGGTTGTGTCCGCTGTACCCTGTTTTATGGACCTCGGGCTGGGGCAGGAGGAGGTGCTTTTCTCTGTCCCCCCACCTGCCCTTCCCAATCCTGCTACAGCTGTGAGTAGGAAGTGCCCTGGTGCCAATGGAGCCACAGCCTGGGGAAGCTGGGCACTGTTTCTGGGCAGAACAAGCTCCTCTTCTGTGTCATGTGTAGTTGGGGCAGGTGGGTTCCTCAGGGGAAGTGCTCCTCTGCCAGTCCCTAGAGACAGCTGAACCTGCACCAAGCAGTGACTTGGATGCTGCCTTCTGGATTGCTGCTGTGCTGGTGTTGGGAGTCCAGCAGTGGTGCCTGGGCATGGTGGCAGAAGGCAGCCCCACCATAGGTGGCTCTAGGCAGGGATGCAGTTGCGTGCTGCCCTCACAGCAGCTGTTGTGAGGCTGGGGTGCTGGTCTGCTTTGTGTCTTCCAGGGCCCCAGGAATTTAGTGAAAACACACCCTGCCTCCCTGGCTTAAAGGGGAGGATTAGTCCCTCCGTGGGTGGAGTTGCTTGCTGCACGTGGACCCTCCTTTTATTGTATGTCCCAGCAATGTGGCTCCCCAACTCTTTCCTCCTGCAAAAGCCTGCCCCTGTCTCCAGCCAGCAGGCTGCTTGCTAGGCTTGGTCTGTGATCCCAGAGCTCTATCACAATGGCAGACCCAGGGCTGCCAGCACCCCTGACCTCTCAGGATCCTCTGGTTACCCAGAGGATACCAATGGGTGCAGGAGGATGGACATGAGGACTGGAGCAAGACCTGGTCACAGCATGGGGCGTGTTTGGGGAATTTTATTCAGCCCAGCCTGGCTGTGGGCTTTGCAGCTGCCACTGCTGTGCACATTAGCACTGAGCCATGGCAGTTTTAAGCAGGTCTGATGGCTTCCAGCCCTTCTACTTCTCCCAGTCAGGGATAAACACTGATGGTGACAAAGCCAGAGGCAAGGAGGGGCATTTTATCACACACTGCCCACTGAGTAATGTATGCAGCTGCCCTGATGTGGCCACTGGGTTCAGGGTGGGATCAGTGTCTGTGATGCTGGCCACTCTGGAGCTGGGGGCAGCTCCAAGGGGTGCCTGGGCTGGATCCACAGGCAGCACATGCAGGCAGTGCCACACAATGTGCACCCAGCACATGGTGAGAAGTGGAGACTGCACAAGGCTTGGTGCCATCATCAGAGCTGATGTTCTACAAGAAAATCAATTGCTGCCCACTCAAGCAGCAGAAGCTGTGAGCAAAGCCATTATAAAAATGCCCAGCCCTCCACGTGGTGCCTATGGTGGGGAGCAGGTTATGAAGCACCACTGCAGTTCTGCATTTTGCCCTGTCCCAGGCTGGTTTTACTGGGCAGCAGGACACTGGGAGCCATGCATGGAGCCCAGCCTGCAAAGGCCCATTTAAGGTACTTCTCAGGGTGGATGAACCTACGGTTGTGCAACCATCCTATGGGTGCTGGACCATGTTGTCTGCTCAAAGATGTGCAGGGTGGCAGCACACAGCACACCTTGCATATAAACAGGCCAAAACCCAAACCAGTCAAGCTGCTGACCAGCAAGAAAGTCACTTGAAGAGGGAGGGGCAGGAGGGACAGGAAAGCTCTCTGCTCTGCAGTGATAACTGGTGAAGCCCAGCCAGCCTCGCAGGGTGGGGAGCTCCCTGTGGTTGTATGTTCAGTGAGTCAATGCACATGCCAATGGCATGTGGGAGGGTGAAAATACCTGCCCGTTCATCACATGGAGATGCACAAACAGCAACTGCTTTGCAGAGCCCAGCTAGCATCTGAGTTGCAACTCCAGCAGTGGGAGGGAGGCAGAGCCCAGCTCTCCTTACTGGGGTCGGAAAGCACGGACATGTCTGCTGGTAACTGCACGTTCTGCTCCTAGATCAGACATTGTTGCAGATGCTGCCCTGGGTATGGCAGAGATGCAGAGACCGGACAGCTCTAACAGGACCCAAATCCATGCCATTTCAAATTAGTTCAGTAATCCCATCTGGCAAGACTGAAAGAGAAGGGTAGCCCCAACATTATCAGAGGCTTACTGGAGAAGAGGTGGCTCCTGCTGGGAGGCCATGTGGGGGAGAGGAAGGTATCCCCATGCTGGGTAAAGGCACGCCAGGAGGAAAGGCTGGGTCTTGTTACATAGTGCTGCTGTGGCCTAGGGGGTTGTGGCTGCTGAGCCCCCAACATGGTGCGTGGCAAGGGGTGGGCAGGTGGCAGGGCTGCACCTGGCCCCGAGGCTGAGGCTGCGATGGGAAATCCCATAGTGGTACCTGGTGAATCCCCCGTGGACCAACTGGGTGCTTCAGAGCAGCAGGGGAGACAGAGGGTTCTCCCCTGGCCGTGGGGAAAGATGCCGGGGACAGGAGAGCTGTAGGGCCCTAGAGCTGCTGTAGGGTTTGCCGGGGCAGCACAGCCCAGGGCTATGCAGGACAGGGGGGTGTGGAAGGCAGCCATGCAGCGTGGTTAGGACAGGTACAAGGTGGGGCAGGATTCTGGATGCCCACGATGGTGCAGGACGATCAGGGCACAGCAGAGATACTCAGGATGGTGCAGAATGCCCACGGCAAATGATTCTCCTCTGTGGGGGAATCTCTGTGGGGGATACCGGGTGTGCAGGTGCGGTCAGTGGCAGTGCCCAATGGGCGCAGTACCAGACTGCGTGGGGCCCGAAGGTTGCAACACTCCCTCAGTGCAGCACCCAGGGCGGTGGAGGTGCCGGGAGCATGCGGTACCAGGCCTGGCCGCTGCAGTGGAGGGGCCGTGGGATACCCGATCAGTGCGGTTACAGGTACCGGGCGAGGATGCCGCAGGCAGTGGCAGCGAAGGGGTGCTGCGGTGCGGCTCCTCCTCCGCCCGCCCCCGCCGTGCACGCGCCGCGCGCTCCCGGTGCGGCGTCGGGCCGGACCGAGCGGATCGCGAAGTAGCCGCTGCAGCCACCGGCATGGCCCAGCGGCGTCGCCGCCCCCGACGGTAAGTGCGCCACGCCCGGGCCGGCCCGACACGGCTCTCGCTGGCGAAAGCGGCCGAGTGGAAACGGGCAGGCCCCACGGCACGGGGATGGTCGCCGCGGCGGTGATGGGGTTCCTGGGGCGGGAGTGGCAAGAGTCCTGTCCCGGTCCTTGTGTAGGGCGTCCGGGACAGGCCAGGCACCGGGGCGCGGCGTGGCCTGGCAGGGGTTAACGGGCGGAGCCGAGCGCGACGGCGGCGAGTAACGGCGAGGGTTAACGGGGCCGGATGAGCGGCCGCGGCGAGCCGGCCGGTTGCCATAGCGACGCGCTGAAAGAGGGATTGTGCGCCCGCTTCAGCTGCGCGACCCCCGCCCGCATCCCCAACCCCCGCCCCACATCTCCAGCCCGAGGCCACCCGGTTGGCCCGGTTCGGCTCGGCTCAGCCCAGCCCATCGGATCCAGTACGAAGCGCGGGGAGCAAGGTCTGTCCTGGCTCGGGCACTTTTGCCCCAGGACTGGGATCCTCCCTAGGATCGGGGGGGGTGGTGGTGCAGACAGGGGCAGTTATTTGGGTTGCAATGATGCACCTGATGATGCTGCCTAAGTTGGAGGCTGCTGGCTTGAGCATCCTCAGACCAAGGACAGGAGATCGATCCCCTTGTCTCTGTTTATTTGGCATAGCATGTGGAATGACATTAGTCATTGGGCTCTTGGAGTGAAGGGGCATTCCCCTGTCTCAGTCTTGAGTAGAGGGAGGGTGGAGCTGGGGTGGAGGTGGGCTCCATGTCAAACAGGGGCTCTGTTGTGCTGTCAGATTCATCCCCGAGCAGGATGTGGGTGACCCACATGGTGCAGGGGTTATCCAGTGGCTCCACTGGCACATGCTGTGGCTGTAGGCAGTACTCTTTGCATGATCTAGGTTTTGTTGTGCTTGAAGCCACACAGCAGGACAGGTGTGTGTTAGGTGATGGTTAACGTCGGGAGGGACTGTCCCTCAGGACTGAGGGAAAGGAGAAGTGATGAGGGACATGAGGCCTTTGGCCATCTGGTCTCTTTCTGGACCACGTTCTCCCACGTGGTGACGCCTCCCACTGCCTCCACTGGCAGCCCATCCCAAGAGGCCATGGTCCTCCCTTGAGGAGGTGGCTCTGGCATGAAGTCCTCGGAGTGCTGGGATTTTCTTCCCTTCCATTGAGGATGCCTTGTCTGGTGTTGCTATTGGCTTGGCCCAGGTCTGGAGGTGCTCCCAGGGCTGGGTACATGCGGGAGCAGAGGGAGAGCTGACAGAGCCAGCTCCCCATGGGCACCTGCTCTGACTGTGCCTAATTTCAGCCTGGTGGGCTCTTCCTTTCTCTGAAAACTAGGGTGCTCTGTGAAAGCAGGGGCATTTGCCAGCTGGTTAAGGGGTGGATGTGTCCCCAAAGAGGGAGCTGTGGGCTTCCAAGGCAGAGGTCATTTTTAGCTCTGAAAAACGTGTGTGCCATCTTTTCTCCCCATGCTGCACCAGAGCATCTGTGCCAACCCCTGGCACAGGGCTGGGTGCCCTGAGGTCCCCGTTGGAGCAGGCCTCCTCCTGCTCTGCACACTGCAGGTGGCCACCAGCAGAGCTGATGTCTGAAAAATGGTTAAAGGCTGACATTTAGAGGTCACACTTTTAGCATTGTGCATTTGTTTGCTTCATTTGCATTTGCAGTTAGCCCAGCTTGAGGCTTTGCGCTTGCATGTGCAGTTGCCATGGTTACATGTGCAGTCAGGATGTGGAGTTTGGTTGGACACCTGCAAACAGGCAGCTTTCAACCTCCAGAGCACCAGGGCACGAGTGAAAGCCACCGATATGCAGGACTGCCCTTGGACCTTGACATGTGGGTGCTGCACAGCCATTTGCTGAGGAGTTGGAGTTGCAGTGTCCATCTTGGCAGAGTCTGCATGCTACTGTCTTTCAGTCTCCAGCCGCCTATGTTCAACATGCAGTGTGCATCTAGGGCAGCGTTGTTGGAGAGAAAGGTTGAGCCCATGCCAAGGGTGTTGCTATGGACCTTACATCTGTGTTTGTCTCCTTCCCAGACCAAATGTAGAGGCTTTTCTCCCAAAGAGCTGGAGTGAAGGGGCTTATGAGCAGGGCGGTGAGGGCGGGCAGAGCCTGTGAGCTGTGATCCTTGCTGCTGTGCCGGCTGGCAGAGCCTTGCCTGTGGGGAGGGGCTGCCAAGGCTTCAGAAGGAAGTGTGAGAATTGGCAGAGCTCTGTGCTGAGGCTCCAGCTGTGGTGGCTGCATCCCTCCTGGCTTTCTGTGGGGTCTGCTCTGGCTGCTTAGGTCCAACACAGACGGGGACCTGGTCCAGGTGCCTTTTGACCAGGATCACATTGAGTCTGTGAGCAAGAACAGGAAGACAGTGACTGCCAAAATCTTCTGGCAGGTCCTCATTGGCCTTGTCTTTACGTCAAGGGAGGAGAGGTTTTAGGAGAGCAGATGTCTATGGGACATTGGGGTCGTTGAGTCTCTAAGCTCCGTCTAAACCATCCATGAGCAGCATCAGCTCAGAGGCTCCCCAATTGCAGCTGTCTCCCAAGCACTTTGCTGTCATCTTCCCATGTTCTTCCTGATAGGAGCTACTCTGCACAGCAGACAGGGGGAGAAAGGAAGCCCTTTTGGCTATCCAGGAGTAGCTGTGGTCCTGCACACACTGGTGTGGGGTGTTCATGATGTGCCGAGTGTCAGCTGGAGGAGCCCAGTAACAGGAGACTGAACAGGTGGTGTGAAGTGGTGGAGATGGAAACATGGAGAGTGTGTGTGTCTGGTCACAAGCTATGGAGGAACCTGTGAAATCTCATGGCAGGGGTGAGTATCCGTAGTCCTGGGACTGTACACCAAGTGCAGAGGGATGAGGCAGGGACAGTTTGGCTCTGTCCATAGGGCTTTCAGTGCCACAGGGACAGGACTGTTATTTGCTTCCCATGGGGTCCCAGACAGATCCCTGACTGTTATTGGCTATTGCTGATAGAATGTTTTGGAAGAATGTTTGCTGACAGAATGTTTTCAGGGTCTGGCATTTGTACCTGCAACCACAGCCACAGCCAGGGGCATGCACTGCTCTTGGGTTGTCATGGAGGGGAGATAGGCAGGGGCACATCAGCAGAAGGAGGCAAGGTGGATCCTGATGCCAGGGTGCTTGAGAAGAGCTGAGTTAGAAGACTGGCAGAGCTGAGTGGTGCTGCATGGTGGACTGAATGGTCCAGTGGTCTTCAAATATGATGGTTCCTGGAGCTGGGGGCAGGAACAGGCTGTGACCAGCACATGGTGCTGGTGGCCTCAGCAGGATTGTGCAACAGGTGTGAGGAAGATGAATAAAAAGTCCTGTAATTGCTAGAGATGGCAGTTAGAAGCAATATAATTCAGACCCTGGGGAAGGTATGACTGAGGGGAAGAGGGGGTGAAGTGGAAGTGGTGGAAAGACACAGAACTTCTGTCTGCAGCTGCTGAGTCCTGTGTGGTACATGTAGCTCCTGAAGTTTTCTGTGTGTGTGTTTTGGAAGCATGGGGGGCACAGGGGTGGCTTCTGTGAGAAGCTGTCAGAAGCTCCCCTGGTTCTACTTCAGGTCCCACCACTGGCCAAGGCCAAGAAGATACAGACAGCGGGATGCACCTATATGATCAACACATTCAAAAAAGGGAAAATGAAACTGCAAAAACTAAAAAGAAAAAAAAAGGAGGAGGTGAGAGCAATGCCAGACAAAAGGCACCAAGCTCGGTGAGAAAGGAAGAGGAGAAGGTGTCTGAGATGGCAGCTGTCTCCCATGAAGGAGCACAGTGGAGCAGTCCCTGAAGAAGCAGTGGAGTAGCCCTTGAAGGATCACGGTGGGCAGACATGGAGCTGCTGCCAGGGAGTGTCACAGGTGGGCAGATGTGGAGCCAAAGATCGTGGAGAGTGGCAGATGTGAATCTGCAGCTGGGGAGGGTCTTGTGCTGAGGGGAGGTGACTGTTCCCAAGGCAGACCCTGACTCTGTGAGCAGCCCACACTGGAGCAGCCTGTTCCTGAGGAACTGCACGTCATGGGAGAGACTCATGTTGGAGGGGTTTGTGAAGGACTCTTTCCCATGGGAGGGACTCTGCTCCTGCGGAGCAAGGAAGGATGTGAGGAGTTCTGCCTTTGAGGAGAAAGGGGTAGCAGAAACAATGTGGTGAACAGACCCTGAACTCTCACTCTCCATTGCCCTCTACCACTGAGGGAACGGTGGGAGTGAAGCAATTTGGTCCCAGGCAAAAGGGAAGGGTGAGTGGGGAGGTTGTAAGATCTGGTCATGTTTTCCCTTTCTCATGGTAGATTAAATTAGGTTGTTTTCTTCCCAAGTTGAGTATGTCTGGGTTTGCCTGTTACCATAATTGGGGAATGAAAACCTCCCTGTCCTCTTCTCAATTAATGAACCTTTAGGTGGATTTTCTCCTTCCTATCCCACAGTGGGGGTAGAGGGTATCAACCAGAGGCCTGGTTGGTACCAGATGGGCCTAAACTCTTGATGTGTTTAAAGAAGCCTTGTTCCTGACACTGCAGAATGCCTAACAGGGGAGTAACATCTGTCATTTTTAAACTACACCTCAGTGTGAGTGTATCCTGTAAGGTCCTGCCAAGCAGATCTGAAGCTCTGGCCATGCCAGCAGAGCAGGTGACAAAATTTGGGAAAGGTTGCAGAGAGACCATATTACAGGGCCTGTACTGTGCACAATCCCTTGTTCGGATCTGTGCCTCATCTGTTGTGTCTCTCTGAGGATGAGGGTGGTTGGCAGAGGTTGGTCAGGAAGGCTTTTGACATGGGCTTGAAGAGGGACTGCTGAGTGCTCTTTGGCATTCTGATCATAGGCTTCAGGGACTTTGCCTTCATCAGGCATTCATTAACTGCTACCCTAAAGGGGGGGAAGAAGCAGCCCAGGTCTGCAGTGTGGACAAAGTATTTGCCTGCCAGTCACCATGGAGGTGGCTACGTCAATCTGGTGCTGGCACCCAGCACTAAAGGAGTTGTGGAGGTGAGGTGTGGGCCTGGTTGTCTTCACTTCATCCCTGTACCCTGATATGACTCCAGGCACCACTGAGCAACTTGAGGACTTGTGCGACAGTGATGCAGAAGGACACAGGGGTTGCTCTGTTTTTCTGTCTCTCAAGCTGCCCAGGGGAGATCAGGAGAGATTTGTGGGTGTTAATTGTGGAGTCAAATGCCTGGAAGGTGCAGCAGGAATGGTCAGAGGTCTGATAGCCTCAGTGCAAAAAATGGTTAATAAGACTGGGTTCTTCAGGGAAAAGAAACAACAGAAGATGGATAAGATGTGTCTTCAGGTGGCTAGGAGAGAAGATGTAATGTTTCTTTCCAAGTACAAGATCACATGAAATGAAGCTAGCAGGAGATTCCAAACAGGAGGAGGGACATTGCTTCTCACAGACATGCTCTCAAACTTCAGAAGTCCTTAGAACAAGGTGTTGTGAACAGTGAAACCTTACATTGGTTCCAGAAAAAAAAGGATGAATTCCAGATGGACAACAGGTTACCCCAGAACCAATAAATACACTGATGTCCACATATGATTTGGGCTGCTGCTGAGCTGCAAATTGCTCATGGTTCTGACTACTGGCAAGAAAGTGTATAGAACAAGATGAACCCTTGGTTTGGGCTGTTATTTTTATTTTGACTACCAGAGAGTGGAGCCAGGAGGGAGCACTGGGCTTTGATAAAGAAGACTGAGTTCATCCCCATCCAGTTCTGTGTTAGTTTGCCTGGCACAGGGTGACAGATGCCTGCTTTAGTTTGCTTCCTCTCTGAGGGTGTGGGATGCTCTCCCCATGTGTTGGAGATGCAGTGCATGGGAGATATGGGACCTGTGCTAAGCACTGATCCTCTGCCTTGGCATCCCAGGATCATTTGCTGGAGACTTTTGAAGGACTTTTGTTTCCTGAGCAGTTGCTAATTTGGTTGGTTTGAAAATGGATGCCAATAGCCTCTCCCTCCTGTGTTATTTGGCTGTTCTGCTTCCTCTGGTTCCCTGGACACAGGGCACCCACCTGACTTGCTGGTAGAAGATCTGGAGTTTCATTCCACTGTTATCCCAGTTCCCTGGTACTTGTTGCATGTGGTGAGCATCATGGGATCACTGGGGATCTGATCTTCACTTCCCTCTCCTCCTGTCCCTTGGCTCTGCTGGTTCTCACACACACCGGGAAACACTGGTCTTGGTTTTATTCCTGGTTTTATGCCCAGATGAGAAAAACTCATGTCCTGCTGCACATCATGGTCCAGTTCAGCCTTACCTTGGTGTATGTGGTGTGCCAGAAAGCTGTCTCTCCACTCCTTGAGCAGTCCAGAGTTGTACAAGGACAGCAGAAAGACAAGAGGTTCAGACTGGGAGAAGTTTTCTTTTTGTGGGAGAAGTAGACTTGGAGAGGAGTATGGAGAGATAAGCTAGGGATCTAGTGGTCCCCAGCTCATCTGGGTCCCCAGCTCATCCCCAGCTCAGTTGAGGGGCTAGTGGGACGTTGGGTGGGAGACAGCCAAGCCAGGTTGAAGCTGACAAAGAAGACACTGCTTCCCATCCTCATGACATTCAGGAGTGCTCTATCCATGAGGGCTGAAGGAAGTATCCAGCCAACACAATGGTGTCCTTGCAATTACAGAACTGGAATCTGCCTTTGGTTTGCAGCCATAGGGATCTTGTTGCCATTTTGGTCTCTGTTGTGAGACCTGGAGATCTGAGGTTGAATACTTGGTCAGGGAGCTGATGTACTTTGATGCTCATGACCTTAGGAGGAAGGAGGCAAGTGGTTACCTGCTCTTGGTAACAAAAACCAGCTCCCATGTCCACCAGGAGTGGTGCTTCACAGTGGGCATCTGCTGAGGCAGAGCTGTGCTCAGAGACCTCTGAGAAGCTGCAGGGAGCATGAGCACCTTCTTGGGACTAGAAGCAATCTTTCCATGGCATCAGTGGTCCTTGCAGCTTGCCTGTATGTCCTTTCTCATCTTGTTCTCCTCCTTTTGAAGTGACAAGACATTGATTTACTCTGGACCAGCTTGTTTCTTAACACTGGGCAGCCTTTACAGTAAAACAGATTAAAGATTTGGTTTTAGTTTGTTGTTTGTTTTTTTAATTTATTTTTTTTTTTATTGCCAGAGTGTTTAGGCTTTCTGCTTTTTTGTTGCTTAAAAATGGAAAATATAGTAGAAATCTACAAGTGAAAATATAAAATACATTTTGTGTTAAATTTGAACAGGTTTCCTTCCTTGCTGCTGGCTTGCTTGGCCTCCAGTCCCTCTCAAGCTCTGGATTCACAGTCAAGAGTCAGACTTTGCAGAGCTGCCCTGACTGCAAGGCTGACCCTGCAGCCCAGGCAGTTTCATCTTATTAGTGACCCCAGCTTTGGTTTCAATTTGGGAACATAAGCAGCTGAGAGCTCTTGCTGAGGGCAGGCTTCCCTGCTTGAGAAGGCTGCTTCTCTTGAGTAGAGGCTGTTGTGAGCTTGGGCTAAACCTTGGAGTTCCTTCCAAGGTGACTGATACTGTATCTGTCTGGGCCCTCAGCTTTCTGCACAACCTGTGACAATGGTGATCTCTGGCTATGACATCTAAATGAACTCTTTAAGTTGTTCACTGGAGCATGTAACAAATCCGTGTATTTCCATAGTTCTTGGGAAAGCCTTTAGGGTTTCCGGGGAAAACACTGACTCTGGGATGGGGTTTTATCTCATTCAGTTGCAGATGGGTGTTCTGGATGCCATGCTGTGCCAGCAGCATGTGTGGGTAAATATCCCACCAGGGGCCCTGAGGCTCCCCTAGCCCTGCTGCTGGCCTGAGCCTGGAGGGCAGAGCCAGCACCATGGCAGCTCCACCTTGAGCTGGCTGTGCAGAGTCAGTGACTTTTCCCAGGATCTCCTCCACAGCCACCAGCTATTATCTTTGGTGACCACACTCAGCAGTGGGGAGTGGTGAGGGGGAAGACAGATGTGGAGGGGGAGGGTGGCTTCTTCAGCACCTGTGCCTTGTTCTGGAGCAAGCAAGTGTGAAATTCAATTTGTAGATAAGCCATAGCCGGTGAAGAACACAGTCCACGGTGTCTGCCAGAGCCAGGCAGTGTCTGGGAGCATCTTGGCCAGCATGCACAGCATGTCCTGCCTGCCAGCTCTTGCAGAGGCTGACGTCATGTTGGAGGAGCAGTGGCTGCTGCAGGACATGGCTGCTTGACGCTGTGTCATGTTGGCTCTGGGTGTGCAGCCCTGGCTGCTGGCAGGAGCCTTGCTGAGAGGTGCTGCCCTCAGGCTGGTCTCCCCTGCCCTGTGGAGGTGAGGGGCACAGCGCAGCTGGAAGCGAAGGGGACCTGGTGCACTCTGCCACCAGCAGCTTCAAGCTGGGTGGTGGGGAGGTCAAGCATTGTGGACAGAGAAGTCCATGGTGCTTTCCAGCAGTGATGGCCTTTTCACACCTCCACATTCAAATCTTCCCTTCTTGATGTTTCCATTGAGTCCCAGTTGCTGGCAGGAGCAGAGGGAACGGATGTTTTAGCATTAGCAAATGCATCCTGCACGAGTCTGTGCTCTGTTCTCCAGGTATGTTTCTACCAGTGGTCACAGCTCACCTACTCCTGCCCCAGTCCAGAGCTTTCTGAGTCTCCCACCTCTGAATGCTTTGTAGAGAGCAACCCTTTGTTGCAGATGAAGAGACCAGTCACCTGGGCTCGCTGTGGCAGAGCTGGGACTGAGCAGTGCCCTGGTCCTCAGTGGTGGCTGCCACTGGGGCTGGCTGTGTCCCAGGCAAGCCACAGTGTCATGGAGTGGGGGGTCACTGCTAATGCTGTTGGGCCTAGAAGGGGCACTGACATGGCAAAGCTGTGATGATTGATCTGTCTGGGTTTTCTTTGCTGGCCATAGAAAGCCCTGCCTCCCTGGCACTGTCTTGGCTGTCAAAAAACTGTCTGGACTTTGACTGAGGTACTGGCATTAACACACAACTCAGCAGCTTGTGTCAGGCAGGATGTGGTGGCTCACTCACCTCTGGTTGGAGTGATGAGCTGGTGATCAGCCAAGGCATCTCCCTGGGGTGGCACTGCCCTGCATCCTGTCCTCTGGGTCTGTGGGTCTGTGCAGAGCCTGTCTGGTGTTTCACCTGGAAGTAGGGACTGTTATAACAAGGTTGAGGTAGTGTGGACAGTGGAGGTAAACCATCTCCTGGGACAGCTTTCTTGAGCATTGCCACCAAGGACATTGCAGTGAGGAAAGTTTGATGCTGAGTTGCAATTTTTGGAACTTTCTAGCATTGTGGGGAGCATGCATGCCCTGATGCCTGCATTGTAACCCCAGAGGAGTGGCTCTGTGGGGATGGCCCATACACAGCCTTGTATAGGGATTTACTCTCTCTGTAGATCCACCCTCCCCCTCAAAGCTTTGCTGAGGTATGGAAGAGTGGTGGACAGTGATTTTAGGAAGAAATAGGTGCTTTGGGCAAGTGTCAGTAAAGAAAAAAATCCTTTATCAGCTCTGCTGCTGAAACTGGAGGTTCTTACAGCCACAGTCTGGTTTACAACCTGTGATTAAATTCTTTTGGCTTCCTGATTAGAGTTGGTAAAAATGAATTCTTAACAATTTATTTTGAGTATAGCTGTTCCCATTCAAAGCACTCCTGGGTTTTGTTGCCCACCCTCTGTAGTCACATTTGCAGGAAGTCTTTGTATTTTAAGCTGCAGTCAGTTCTTCTCTGCCCAGCCCACCTCCTTCCATTTACTGAGCCTCCTCCAGGCCCCATGAGTCCATGCAAAGCTTTGGCTGTACATGCACTCAGCCTGCCTGCAGCCACTGATGTTTTCTCAGATTTCCTTGGAGTATGCGTGAGACATCTTGACCTGTTGTTTGCTCAGGTGGTAGTTCAGGTAGGACAGGGCTTTGTGTAAACGGTTATGTGGCCCAATTGGTTCAGTAGGTCCATGTCCTTTGTATGGCTGGGTGCCTGGAATAGAGCTTGAGGGACTGGAGTATGAGAGAGTTTCATAGAAAGCCATTACATCAGCAGCTGGTTTTCATACTTGATGCTTAGTTTGGGGCATTTCAGATATGGGGGTGTGATTGCATTGACACAGCCTCTTTAGGTCACTGAAGTCACCTCTCTTTATTAAATTTCAATCCTGTTCTTGCTAACTTAAGAAATAAGAATCTGTTTGGGCTTAGAGTTTCAGAAGTTTATTGCTCCGAAAAGAGCCTTGTGCTTGTGTAATTGTTCTCTAACATGGTTTAGTCATAATGATCTATGTTAACTTAATGAACAGGGCCCCTGGTAGCCACAGTAGTTTCCAGAGGTGGATGTTTGGGAAAGGACATAGGAGCCATTACTCTGGCAGATGTGAGGGGGGTGGTTATGAGCAGCTGGCATAATGTCAGTGCACAGCTTTCCAAAGCTGGAGAAGGAAGTGAGGGCAATGTTGCTTGTGCAAACAGCTTCCTCTTCATTGGGTGAGATTTGTAGTCCAGTTGCTAGCTGCTTAGTGTTAATCTCAGACTTGTGAGTGAGTTTATATTTCCTTAAAGTACGCGCCTGGTCCTTGTCTGTGATGTGTTGAAGAGCTATCAAGTTGTCTTGGCATGAACTTTGTGCTGGTGCCAAGGGCAGGCTGAAAGTAGACTGTCTGTCAGTTCACTCCTGAATAGATGTCTGGAAATTCCAGGGTTCTGCTGATACATTTTTGCATTGTCAGTCACTTGCCCACACAAAGCAAACAGTAGAGTAATTCTGCCATTTATTTACAAAGTGTTGTTTCCAATAGAATAGAATGGAACAGAGTATTTCAACTGGAAGGGATCCACAGTAATCATCTAGTCCAACTGCCTGACCAGTTCAGGGTTGTTGTTAAGGGCATTGTCCAAATGCCTCTGAAAACAGTGACAGGCATGAGAATCACAGAATCAGCCAGGTTGGAAAGGGCCTCTGAGATCATCAAGTCCAACCCTTGATCCACTACTGCTGTGGTTACCAGACCATGGCACCTCTTTAGGAAGCCTGTTCCAGTATCTGACCACCCTCTTGGTAAAGAAGAGCTTCCTAATGCCCTGACACATTGCTCTTCTGATGCGGATTTGAACTATCCCCACACATCCTATCCATGCTTACCAGGGAGAAGACGTTTGCATCTCCATCTCCATTTACCCTCCCCAGGACGCTGTAGAGGGCAGTGAGGTGGCTCCTTATCCAGCGCAGCTGATGCAGAGTTTTCTTGGCATGTCCCACACTTCTTCCGGCTGGCACACCAACAGCCCACCGGAGCTCGAGAAACACCGAGAGCCTTTCCTGCAAATACGGAATTCCTTTTGGGAGGTGTGTGCTGCAGGGCTGTCCTGGGGGTCTGCTCGGAGCAGAACCGCCCCTCCCGCAGCGGCAGAGGCGGCGGAGCGGAGCGGTGCTGAAGGGACAGCTCCCCCGGACCCTCACCCTGCCCAGCCGGAGCAGCAGTGACCAAGGTGCTGGCGGGGCTGGGGAGCACTGAGCAGCCTGCACCCCCTCACACCATCTTCAGGGAACACCACAAAGCACCGCCCCGTGGTCACCTGTCCTGCCAGGCCAGACCAGGCACGTTCAGGCTGGGATCCAGCTGTTGCAGCGTGCACAGCAACCTGAGTCGCAGTGGCTTCTGGATTCTCTTGAGATCTTATGGACTGGATCAAGCTCTCTTCTGTTCCTGACAGTGTTTCTGGCTAGGGAGCAAGTGTGCCATGCCAAGGCCAGAACATTGTGTTTGCTGTTTAGACGGTGGCTCTCATTAACCTCTGTTCCTGCAGGGAAACATTTGTAAATTGAAACTGAAGCAGCAAGGTGAGGGAGAGAAAAGCAGCCACTATCTCTTAATGCTGGGGCCAGGGAAGCTGTAATGTTGGATAATCCAGATTCTTTCTACCCAAACTGTGGCATAAAACTGCCTACTTCCGTCAGCTGTCAATGAGCTACATGGATAGTGAGCAGTCCACAAAGAGGCTGCTGCTATTTCCCTCTTCACAGCCAAGGATCTATCCCAGAAGAACCTCTTGCTCATACACCAGCTGCTGGCTGTTTGCTGTGGCCCTGCCTTAGATTTGCACCAGATTCCACAGAAGCAGTGAATAGAAACCTCAGTTGATATCTACACCAGCTCAAGGTGAGCATGTAGCCCACTCCAAAAGAACCCAGGTCTTCAAGCAGAGTTGTCCTTGGGTCCTCTATGGAGGCTCTCTCTGCCTGCATTGGCAGTATTGGGTGCTGACCTCAACAGTGTCCCTACTGCAGTGCTCACTTACTGTCCTTCAGCAGCATCACCATTCTCAGCTCAGTGAAACTGAAAAACCTGCATTTTTTCGGGTCTTTTGATGCTAAACAGGACTTGGAAATGAGCCAGGCTAGCTCACCTGCTGTGTAGTGTGCCTTCTGAAGCAGAGCATGGAACAGTGTGCTGGCATTTAACACTAAAAATGTCTGAAAGAGATGAAGAGAAGGGTAAGGGCAGGGTCTGTTTTGCACCTTGTGTCCTTCCCAAGGCAGGCTTGGCTTCTTCATCGCAATCTTGTTAAAGACCATGGAGCAAATGGGGACAGGCCATATTGCAGCAGGAAGACATTGGCACCAAAGCAGAAGTGGTACTTGAAATTGTCTGTTTCTAGGGACTCTTCTGAATGGGAGCTCTCAAGGCTCTTGGCACATGTCTGGGAGTTGTCAAAGAGCTTCTGTCCCACGTATGTTCTTGCAGCACTGAGGAACTTAACTGACATGCAGTCTCTCATGCCCTCCACAAGGCAAAAGAGGTGTAGAGTAGTATCTCATAGGCTTCTAGTGTTCAGCTTACTTTAAATATTAATGGTGCTGTGGGTAGAAGTTAGGAAAGGCAAGTCACTTGAAGCACTTGAAGTAAACAAGGGTGAGGTTTGTGACTGTTTTTCCTTCAGTCACATCAGAGTAACTGTGGTGCCTATTGAAGGTCGTGTAGATGTGCCTCTAGGAGGATAATGAGATCAGGGGCACCAGACTCTGGGGGAGACCTCTGCAGAGTGGAGAGAAGATGCAATGGGCTCTGTGGTGCTGGGAAGCCTCCTAAGTGTTCTGTTCTGTCAGAATGTCCTGAATGCTGAAGGCTTCATGACCAAGGTGGCTGTAGTTTGCACAGATGGTGACAAATGCAGAACAAGTGGGGACAGGGACAGAGCTGCCAGCTAGGGTCATGAGGAGTGTAGGAGACTGGGCTGGAGGGGGTGCTGAGGTCCATTCATCTACCATGTAGCAAATCTATGCAGGTTTGCAAGGGATGCTTTAACTTTTCTTGGTGTACTTGTTTCTTCTTCCCTAGCACGGATCCCTAACATCTCCTACCTAGCACAAAGTTCAATATCAGACTGTTCTGTCCCTTTTTGCTGTGGCCTTTAAATGTTATAAAGCTGTGTCTTCTGATGTATCTTGTCTAGACTAGCCCCATTCTTTCAGGATTATGTCCAAGGCTTTTTGGTGGTCTCGCTGGTCTCCTGAGGCCTCTCTCAGCTGGTCCAAATCTTTTGGGAAATGAACTGGTTTCTCTGGAGAAGTGCAGTATAATTACTCGACATGCCTTTATGAGCTGAAAGGAGAGAAATTACTTAATGTGTCTTTATAAGCTGACCTTTCACACATTCTGCTGTATCTGATGGGGGTTTTTTGTGTTTTTTTTTTTGTTTGTTTGTTTTTGTTTTTGTTTTTTTTTTTTTGTGGCAATGGCATGCTGGTTCACATTCATTTTATACTTCCCTGTAGCCCTTACAACCCATCTGGCAGAAACACTGGCCTTTTCTTCTGTTGTCTGTTTGTGCAGGTTTTTTTTACCTCCCAATGACTTACTGTGCTGCCCATCACCTCTCAGCTCTTTCACCAGTCTGTTGGGAGCATGTCAGATTCCTGGCCTGGCCTCCAAAGTGCTAGATTTCATGTGCAGATTTTAAAATATACTTTGTTCTGTCATTTAGGGCAGTCATGGAGAAGTGGAGCAGTAGCAGCACTAGAGGAGGCCTTTCTGAAACCCTACTTGTGTGAAACCCTACTTTCAGTGTGTGAGCCACTGGTGACCATTTATTGTGCATCAGCTCTGTGATGGGACTGAAGTCCAGGAATTGCTTCCCCAGTGCTGTCAGACTGGGAAAGATCTGCCTGTGGCATGGAGGGGTAACCTGGTATGGGTCAGAAAGATCCACTGGTCAAAATCTGTAGCACATAACCACCAACTTTGACCCAGGCCACAAGCATCAGAGGGTGTGAGCTGACACCTGCTGGTAGAGGGATGCTCTTCAGGAGCTGTTGGGACACACAGACACAAGCACATCAATCCAGTTGGTTGTGCTGCAGCTCCAATGGGGTTTGTGCAGTGTTGCAGGCCAGGTGGGAGACAACCAGGGGTTCATGAGAGTCAGGGTTGCTGCCCAGCAGAGGAGAGCACCTGACAGGGTGGGGAGTACATGTGAGAGGTGCTGCTGCCTGAGAGCTGTTTGTTTTAGGTCCCAGAGCATAGGCTGGTGGAAGGGTTTGGAGCTTGTTCACTCTAATGAAGAGGAGCCAGAGGTTTCTCATGCTGACTGCCAGGTGCATGTCTGTGATGGGGTGTGTGGGCTGGCCCCAGCTCCCTCTCACTGTGATACATTGACAGTAGATGGTGAGAAGAACTGCAGAAGGCAGTGTGGCTGGAGGATGCAACAGGACATCCTGTCTATTTGCCATTGGGAAGAAATCATCTGTGCCAGCCAGGTGGTCCCAAATTGTCCTGGCTCTGAACCACAAGGGACGTAGAACCCCAGCATCAACATGATGAGCCTGAGGCTGGGTCAGCTTGAGTGCTCGGGGACAGGAGGCTGGATCCCAGTGAAGGGTCTGATATGAGGGCAGGCTGCCTGCTCTCATCTTAGCTCCCTGCCAGGGAAGGTGTGGATCCAGCTCATCTAGTTGGTGTTGAGATGCCTGTGTATCCACAAGAGAGGCTTCTAGAGGATCCTGTCTGCCCAGGTTTCCATGGAGAGCATCTCTTTGTTGAATAGGGAGCCGTCTGGCACTGGAAATACTGATAGAGCATTTGTTTTCCAAAGCAAATGAATAACATCCCTAAGAGCTTGCAGCCTCACTTCCTCTGCTTGCCCCACCAGTGGTCTGGGTGACCTGGGATGCCTGCGGTGTCTTTATTCTCCCGGCTCCTCACTGCATGCTTGTCTGAACATTCCCAGTTTGGCTGTATCAGTCCAGCCTGGTCTGGTTTCCCTTCCAGTTGGCAGGCATGGCTCCCCCTGGCACAAGGCTACAGGGAGGCAGCAGCCATCTTTGCTGATGGATGTGTTTGGCTTCGATGCTGGAGGGAAGAACTGGAGCACTGTAGGTGGCAAAACTGGGGAAGTGTAGCTGCCACCTCCTGTGAGATGCAAGGGGAATTGCTTCTCTGAATGAAGTGTCCTTTCTCAGATCTCCCAGTTATTTTGCATGCTTTGAAAGACCAAGGGCAAGCTGCTGGGGCAGAAGGCAGCAAGACAAAGCACGTACAACAAGCCCTGGTGAAGAGGGTTGAGCTTGGCTTTTAATGGCAGTCTGTCAATGTTAAATTAAGGCTAAATTCCCATCCTAAATGTTATGTTAACATGAAGTTACAGCAGAAAACAGAGCACAGAACAGCAATATGAAGGTATAAGGTCTGCTACAGGGGTGTTCTAATAATCCCAAATGAGGCATCTGAAGACCAGGGATTGCAGACTTTGGGTATGCATTGTTTTTTTGGGTTTGTAACTCAAAACAATCCAAACGTAGGAAGGTTTAGGCACAAGTCATTGAGATTATTTGGGTGCCTTTATTCTGTGCTGCAGGCACATGGGCATATAGAGAGGAAAAGTATTTAAAAAATTATAGAACCAAATGTGGAATTACAAGTGTTAAACAACTGTGATCTGAGTTTGAGTGTTAGGCATAATGGCATTTCAGGGCATCACTGGGGCTGCTGGGTTTTGACTGTGCATCTCTATCTCCAGACATGTTTGGCTGTTGCTAATGTAACTCACCTCTGTGCCTGATGCTTTATAAAACTCAAAAGTGGTGATAGTTGCAAGTCCTGTAACATCATTTTATTTAAGTTAAGGATGCATACTTGGAATTTTAATTCTATCTTATATATTTTTTCTTCAGATTTCCATGGTTTTAAAAGCTATTAAAAGAATCATGGGTGAGGATTAGACAGGAACCCAAATTATAACATAATTTGAGGAGCTGTAGCAAGAAGCTGTTTTTCATCTGTGTTTTGTAAAACAGGATTCCTCATTGTGTCAGGACAGAGTGGTTATGCTGGGTGTGAGACAGCTCCAAGGACATGAAATGGGTAGGGAATTCAGCTTTAATTTGGTGTATACAGGCCAGCCAGCCAGCTTCAGGCTGCAGCTGCAAGGTGTCATGAAATCACTTGGCTGGAGGAGTTGGTGGAGCAGCAATGCCCATGACAGCATGCAGCCACAGCCCTGAGGGTGCTTTTGAGCTGGGGGATCAGCTGTAAACCACTGCTGGCAGGATTGTGGTGTTGCTGCAGAGGGAAGATGATGGGGGGTCAGTTGAAATGGTTCTGTGGGGAGTTGTGGGCACCATTATATAAATCAGATATGACAGTCATTAATAATTTGGCTTTATCCTAACCCATGTTAGCTGAAGATTTGCACTGGGTGATTTGCCTTCCAGCAACACTGGGAAGAATAGTGGGCTGAAGCATCCTTGAAATGCCACTTGGGAACAAAGCTTTCGAGGATCCTGGGCTGTCATTCCTCCCCTGGGATGCCATTGCTTGGCAAAGGCCAGTTCTCTGCTGAAGGAGTGTTGCTGCAAGGTGAAGGATGGCTTTCTTCCAGAGTTGGGGACTGAGCAGGGCAGCTGAAGCACTGTGCTAGAGGCAGTTCCAGCAGTGGTGGGGCAGAGCAGAGCCTGGGGTCTCTGGGTGCCTCAGCTGTATTTCTGTCCCTCAATACACCTTTTGTTTCTTAGGCTTTGGCAACTGTCTGGGGATTAATGCAGCAGTGTTGTGCTCCTGCTCGGTGTGTTTCTGTCACTGCCTGGTGATGCAGGAGGAGGTGAATGATGGCACAAAAGTGATGGGGGTCAGGGGTAGAGCAGGATCAAAGCTGGTCATGATAGCTCAGCTCTCAGGTTATCCCTGTGCCATGGATGGTGCAGTAGGTGTGGCTGTGTCAGTATTTTTACTGATGCCAGTATTTTTACTACCTTCCTGGTCTGGTATTAACTGTGGTCCCACTTGGATTCTGGAAAGGTGCCTGCATGTCCAGCCTGTGAGGCCTCACTGCTTGGGCAGGCTGGATACAGTAACATGATTTTCTGGGCTGAACGTTTCTTATTATGCCTGTGATACCCTGATTTCTGAGACTGCTGTGTTCCCTGGGTATACCAAGAGGGCAGGCACAGCACAGGCCCATTTCCTTAATGGCTAACAGTTAATTGCCTGCACATAGGCAGTGCAGATTTGAGATGCCCTCTGTGGGTATTTTTATTGGGATTTTTTCTGCTGATTTTCCTCGTTGTATGAGGTGCTTTCCATTCGTGGAATCACTGCCCAGAAAAGCCTCCACCAGAGCCACATCTTCCCATGTACATACAGCCCGTATTTTGTGCTCCAGTAACTCCAAGGCAACTTTGCTCCCCTCTAAGCTTGAGAGAGATTTACCAGGTGGATATGTAAGGACACTCTGGGGCAAAATAGAGGTGCCCTGCCACCACTGCTGTCTCTCTCAGGGTAAGGACATGTGGCTCAGACAGGACGAGATCCTCTGACCCGCCGCTAAGCAGTGCCCTTTAGTGAGGATCCAGCTGCAAAGCCGCCTGATGAGGTGTGAAGCCGGCCCCCGGCTGACGCTGCCCTTGCCCGGCCGGAGCGAGAAGCGAACACCGGACGGGTGCAGAGCCTCTGCCGCTTCCCCTGCCCCGGTCTCCCGGGAACAGCGGTGCGGGGGGGAGGGAGGAGGTGGGGCACTTACATAAAGCCTGAATGCGGCAGGAGGTGCGGGGAGGGGCAGAGCACTGAAAATCCACGCAGCCTCCAGCAAGGGCTTCCTGGCGCAGGAGCTCTGCTCGCTGACATACATCCGCAGGTCCCTCTGCAGCTGCTGCCCGCTCTGTCTGCCTGCAGCTCCCACCCTTCCTCTTCCCTCCCCTCCCACCCGTGTCTGCTCCCTGCCCTGCCACAGGCCGGTGTGGGGACGTGGGAGCAGCCCTGTGCCCCTTGCTCGGGTGGCCGGGATGTTGCGGTGCCAGCACAGGGACTGCCCAGAAACACTCTGGCTGTTCCCATCCTGCCTGCCCAGCACCTGGGCTGTGCCTGGGGCCTCGATGCTTCGGCCAGCAGCGTGTGGAGGGAGAAAGATGGCTGGAGAGCATGAGGATGGGCAAGATGGGTGCCTGGGTGGGACACATGGGTCTAATTTGTGGGTACATGGGGTGGGAGGTGGCATCCAGGCAGGGGAGTGATGCTTGAGGTGAGGAGCACGGGTGGTTCTGGCTCAGCCAGGAGGGGAGAGATGCCAGCAGGGTCTTGTGTAGGGGCAGTGCTGGGGAACAGCAGTCCAACAGGTTTTTTGTGCGGAGAGATGGTGCCAGGGAAGTGGCATTCTCCTGCTTATTTTGGCACTCATAATTGTCTGCTGATACCCTCCTGCAGCATGGAACATGAGACAATCACACACTGGTGGGAGTGTCCATCCAGGGATCCTTACTCCTGTGCTGCAGCTCTTTGACTCTTCTCAGAACAAGCCTGCTGTTAATTCCCTCCATCTCTCCACAGTACCAGCAGTCACCTCCGGGCCGGGACATTGGCAGGCAGACAGCAGTGGGCAGCTGGCAGGCTGTGAGGAGTGGTGGCACATCTCCCTGTGTCTGTGCTCCTGACTCACCCAGCAGAAGGTGTGTCTGGGCTTCACGCTCCTGACTCCCAGCCCTCTGGCTCCATCTGTTCCCGGTGGATAAATTGGAGGCTTGGCACGATGGGGATGCCCTGAGCTTCAGGCCTGGATGTTGATGCTTCTCTTCCTGGACGATGTGGCTGATACTCTGGAGACGTCCTCTTTTGTCCCCTGTTCTCCAAGTGCCTGAACTGGTGGCTGGCTGGGACCTGCGTCTCACCTTCTGGGTCCTGAGCTTCACCTCGGTGGTTGTGCAGATGGAGGGCCAGGTCTACTCACCGACTGTCAACACACACTATGGGAAGTTACGAGGGGTGCGTGTGCCATTGCCCAGCGAGATCCTGGGGCCTGTGGACCAGTACCTAGGGGTGCCTTATGCTGCCCCCCCCATTGGGGAGAAGAGGTTCATGCCCCCTGAGCCACCACCATCTTGGTCAGGCATCAGGAATGCTACCCACTTCTCGCCAGTCTGCCCCCAGAATATCCACAACGCTGTTCCTGAGATCATGCTGCCAATCTGGTTTACCTCAAATTTGGATATTGTGGCCACATACATCCAGGACCCCAATGAGGACTGTCTGTACCTCAACATCTACATCCCTACAGAGGATGGTGAGTCCCTGCCGAGGTGCTCACAGGAGGGCATGGTGGGGGGAGCACTCTGCCCCTCTCCTGTAGTGGTTGGTCTCACCTGGGTGTTGTGTTTAAAGCATGTAGTTGTAGACCCTGCAGCATGCTGTCTGTCTGTCTGTGGAAAGCTTTCTCTGGCTGTGCAGCTCACCCTCTTGCCCTCAGCTGCCATCTTTGTCTTGTGTGCTGCTGCTCCTCTACACCTCCCAGCCCCCTTCCCCCATTTCCACCTCCATGGCATCATCATGGCATCTCTTCTGTTGCTAAATCTGAATCCGACTTTCTGACTGCAGATCCACAGAGTGACAAGTTGGTTTGTGCTCCCCAGATGCCGAGTGCCAGGTTCTATCTTGGTTGGAGTTTGTCCTTCCTTCCCCCTTTCCCACCTTCCCCAGGCCCATTCGCTAGTTGTGGGTGGGGGCTGTGGCTGCAGCTGGGAGGAACACTCTCTGCCTCTCCCAGGGGAGATGCTCCAGCAGGGAAGGAACCATGGAGCCCTTTTGTGGACACTGTGGGTGGGAGGTTTGGGGCACCAATAGGCATGTTGCTTGACTGCTTACCTGTCCCCTGGAGGGGACAGTGGCAGAGCAATGAGTCTGCGGTGCTGGGAACCCATGGGGCATGGTCCCGTTGGGGTGAGGCTGAGTGGCACTGGGTGCCTCCTTGTCTAACCTTTTCCTTTGTAGGATCTCACCTAAACTGTAAGTAAAAGGCAGAGGAGGCAACATCTGCCCACATACCCACCCCAGCCTTACTGCAACGGGAGCCCCAGGGGATATTCAGTGTGCTGGAAGGGACCTGCAGCAAGCCTGCTGCATGTGGTGAAGCGGCCTGGTGGACTGGTGTCATCTCCCAGGCCAGTTGGCTCAACGCCTTTGCCCTTGAGGCCCTTGGCCACAAGATGCACTGTGCCTTCCTTCCCATCCAGCACAGCTGGCCCAGAGTTTTCCTCCCACAGCGACAGTTCCTCCCCACTTCCCGCGGTCCCAGGGGTGGTGGGAGGGTGGCAGTGTGGTTGTGATTGCATGCCCACTCCTGCCAATGGAGCCTCCTGTTATTTTGTAGTCTTTTATTCATTTTACAGTAAAACGGATTTCCAAGGAATGCACCCGAAAGCCCAACAAGAAAATATGTAGGAAAGGAGGTATGTAGCAAGCCGACCGGCAGAGAGGCACAGAGAGGAAAGCGAGAGAGTGAAAAAGTGAGAGGGTGTCTGGCCAGCCCCTGGCCCATGGCATGCTCCTCCAGCACCTCTCTCTGCTGGCACCCAGACTGCAGGCCCTTTGAGCAGCCCACCCTCTCAGCCCCCACTTGCCTCTTGGAGGGGCCCCAGGACGCTCTGGCCACCTCTGCTTCCCAGCCTGGTAAGCCAGGACTGGAGCCAGCTGGGTGCACAGGTCTGGGGTCAGGTCAGAGGAGGATGCTCATGTTGCTCCAGGTGTTTCAGAACAGCTTTTCCCAGGCTGAGCCCAAGCTCCTGTCTTCATCATACTGACACCAGCAGCCTCCCAGCCCTTGGGTTTGAGAGGGAGCCTCTGAGGTTGGGTAGCACTTAAATGGACCCATCCCTTAGGGGTGCATACCCTGTTGGGGATGTACAGACTCAGCCAGGGAAGCACCTGTGTGATGGGAGACTGCAGCTCATCCCAGATGAGCTCTTTCCTTATTCCATCCCAGTCATTTTGCATCCAAAGCTTTTGCATAAAAAGCATAAAACCTCTCATGGCTGTGTAAACACAGCCATGCTGCCCCAGCCCACGGTCCTGCCAAGGATTCTCCCTGCTGCTCACACCCTATGCCTCTGCAAGGCCTGACAGTGAGGATCTGCACTCCACCCCTTGGCACAGCATCCTCCCTGAGCCCCAGCTGTCCTGCAGTCAGCAGAGCACCTCCAGTTCAGACACATTTCTGCTTTGCCTTGCCTCCATCCCCAGGACCACACAGGGCTCTTCCTTCTGAACTGGCCCCCTTGCCCCAAAGTGATCTCGTGTTCCTGGCCAGCACCAGTGCTGCAGACCAAGGAATGGTGACAAAGAAATGGGACCTGTCTTGGCCTCTTGTTGGATATGATGCTTTGCCTATCCTGCTGCCTGGCCCCTTTGCAGACAGGGAGAGCCCAGGCTATTCTGTGCATCCCAAAGTTGATTGTGCAGTTGGTTGGGCAGCCAATCTCTTCTGAAAGGCTCAGTGCAAGGAGGGAGTGTCTGGCAATCAGGGGCTACAGTCCTAAGCATCTTGTGATAGCAGGGTCCCTGCATCCCAGTCTCTAACTCCACGCACCGTTGGGATTAGTGGGGCCAGCACAGCTGGGCTTGGAGATTTGGGGAGCACTTTCCATCCAGCCATTTGCCCAAGTTCTGTTTCTGGGTTTCTTTGCTTTGCTTTTCCTGTTGCTGTCTTGGCTATTCACATGCCATCTCTTTGAGAGCCAAGGCTGCCCGTGAAAAGGCTTGTGTATTAGGGAGTCTCTGCACGCTGCCTCCGGAGCTGGCTGTGCCAGCAACCACCAGCCACTTCAAAGCATTTCCTTTCCCAGATTTCACACCGACTGCCAGGGCTGGTGGTCCCCCACTGCCCCTAGCCCTACGTCTGGGGCCAGGGAAGCAGGGTCTGGGTTATGGCTGGAGAAGGAGGACGATGTAAGGCATGGCAAAACACCTTGGACACACTGGTGTCCTTGATTTCCCTTCCCCCTGGCTTTGATCATGGTCAGGGTTTATTAGCAGCCCTTCTGCAGTTGCATCTGGTCACAGAATCACAGAATCAGCCAGGTTGGAAAGGACCTCTGAGATCATCAAGCTCAACCCTTGATCCAACACCACCGTGGTTCCCAGACCATGGCACTGAGTGCCACATTCAGTCTCTTAAAAACCTCCAGGGACAGAGAATCCACCACCTCCGTGGGCAGCCCATTCCAATGCCTGATTACCCTCTCTGTAAAGAATTTCTCCCTAATATCTAACCTAAACCTCCCCTGGCAGAGCTCTTGTCTTACTGATAGCTGCCTGGGAGAAGAAACTGCCCCCCCCCTTGGCTCCAACCTCCTTTCAGGGAGTTGTAGAGAGTGATGAGGTCTCCCCAGAGCTTTCTCTTCTCCAGACTGAACACCCCCAGCTCCCTCAGCCCTTCCTCACAGGACTTTTGCTGGATCCCTTCACAGCCTCCTTCCTCTTCTCTGGACCTGCTCCAGCACCTCAATCTCCTTCCTGAACTGAGGGGCTTGGACACAGGACTCAAGCTGTGGCCTCACCAGCACTGAGCACAGGGGCAGAATCCCTTCCCTGGACCTGTGGGCCACACTGTTCCTGATCCAGGCCAGGATGCCATTGGCCTTCTTGGCCACCTGGGCACACTGCTGGCTCCTCTTCAGCTTCCTGGCAATCCAGACTCCCAGGTCCCTTTCTGCCACTCTGTGCCCAGCCTGGAGCTCCCCATGGGGTTGTTGTGGCCAAAGTGCAGGACCCGGCACTTGGAATGTTGAACCTCATCCCGTTGGGATCAGCCCAACTCTCCAGTCTGTCCAGGTCCCTCTGCAGAGCCCTCCTGCCTTCCGGCTGATCCACACTCCCCCCCAGCTTGGTGTCATCTGCAAATTTGCTAATGGTGGACTCAATCCCCTCATCTAAATCATCAATTGAAGATACTAAACAGAACTAGGCCCAGCACTGATCCCTGGGGGACACCACGGCCACCAACTGGATCAGCACCGTTCAGCACCCCTCTCTGGTGGCCTCCAGCAGTTCCTAACCCAGCGCAGAGAGCTCCTGGCTGAGCCCTGGGCTGACAGCTTTTCCAGGAGAATGCTGTGGGAGACGGTGTCAGAGGCTTTGCTGCAGCCCAGACAGACTCCATCCACAGCCTTCCTCTCATCCACCACGCGGGTCACCTGATGATAAAAGGATCAGGTTGGTCAGACAGGACCTGCCCTTCCTAACCCCATGCTGGCTGGGTCTGATCCCCTGTCCATGCTGTAGGTGCTGTGTGATTGCTCCCAGGATGATCTGCTCCATAACCCTGCCAGGCACTGAGGTCAGGCTGACAGGCCTGGGGTTTCCTGGGTCCTCCTTCCAGCCCTTTTTGTGGATTGGCATGACATTCGCCAACTTCCAATCATCTGGGATGTCCCCATTGAGCCAGGACTGTTGGTAAATGGTAGAGAGTGGCTTGGAGAGCTCTTCCCCAGCTCCCTCATCACCCTGGGGTGGATCCCATCTGGTCCCATGGATTTGTGAGGATCCAAGTGGCTCAGCAGGTCACCTTGTGGTGAGCTGGTGGGGGACATTCCCTCTGCCCTTACGAGGCTTTGCTGACTCATGGAGTCCATACCCCTGAGCACAATGTATTTCATAAAAGCCAAAGGACTGAAAACTTATAAGAATCTATTGCTGGGACAACAGAAGAATGTTCCTGTTTACCTGCACAGTTGCCCACAGTAATTTCCTATGTGGAAATTTCGTACATGCCAGTCTCCTCCATGCACATTCGTCCCTTCTCTGTGAGTATGTCAGGACAGTGGTGCTTTGAGAGCCATGCACAGTTCCAGGGAAGCTGACAGTCTCAGGTTTTGCTCTGAAAATAACATTGCCCACCCAAATAGCATGTACATACCCAAGATACAGTACTTGTGTGCAAAATGCAGCTCTGCCTTTTGCTTTGTGCTGCCAACACTTCCACCATGTGCTTGGCTGTGACAGGTGCTTGGATGTTTTCCCCTTTGTTTCACCACCAGCGTGGACAGGTCTTGCTGCAGGATGCAAAGAAGTGGATATAATTTTTGGAAGGGAGAAGTGTGACTGCCCTGCCCATGAAAGGCCTCACCAGTTTTTACTGACTGCCTAATGCCTCTGGCTGGGCCTGTGTAGAGTTCTACTCTGCTGTGCGAGGGTGGCTGGAGCTCCCAGCAGCTCCTTCACTCGGGATGCACTTTGGATGCTCTGTTGGGGCCCCTCTGCTGCTCTCTGAGAAGCAAACTTGTCCAAGTGCTGGCTGAGGCTTCCCTATGGCTGCGTGACTTCTGCAGTCTTCTCTTGGTGGAAGGCTTCTCACCAGCCTCCTGTGAAGCCTGCTGCTTTGCAGAGCTGTCTGGGAGCTCTGCTTCTGCTCTAGGGAGCAATTTGCAAGGGTGAGGGTTAGGTGTTTGTGCTGGCAGAGGCAGCAGAGTGTGGGAAGATGCAGTGCTTTTATGGAGTCCACTCAAGAATGGAGGTAATTCCTCTGCATCACTCCAGGACAGGGAGGGGCAGGGCAGCACCAAGGTGCACTGCAGTCCTGGAGCAAGGACTGGTGGATGGTGGGGCCACCTGACACAGGTCCCAGGGGAACTGACCTACACCCCCTACTCCTCCCCTCTGCCCTGTGTAGGATTGCACAGCAGCAGGTTCAACAGCTGTCATTGGTCCCAGTCCTGTTCCTTGTCACCCCCAGGGAAGCACCTGAGATGGAGTGGCCACCAGCATGTGTGCCTCTGGGTGCCCATGGCCATCAGACATGGTGACAGCACTGGGGCTTCTGCATGGGAGTGGGTGCCCCAGGAAGCTTGCACTGAGGAGGGGTTGCTGGGACTGCCCATGGCCATCCTGAGCAGATATTTGGATCTGGAAATGTGTCAGCTCAGGCTCCTGCTCTTAGATCCACACCATGCTGAGCACAAAGGCTCCAGGGACTGAGGCTCCACACTCTCCTTTATCTCTGTTTGTACTGGTGTCAGTGCTGTTAGCATGGTTTACTTAATATACTTAATAAATCTGGCACGGAGGCCCCTGTTTCAGGGAAAGTGATTATATCTTTTATGGAACTTGAGCTTAAATCTTCATAGAGCTTTCAGTTAAGAGCATGTGCATCCCTCCTATCAGCTTGAACAGTGTCACTTTGCAGTCAGCTTAATGTGAAGCAGCACAACAGGCAGTCACACTAGGTTAGTAGAGTGAATTTTTGATGGGTAAGGAGAGTAAAAGCCAGGAGTCCTTTTGGATTTTCCATCTGTGAATCCGCAAGCTTAAAATCATCCCTGTGGGGGTAGGTTCTGCAGGACTCTGCATGGTGGCCTTTGCCAGTGCAAAGGAAGATCTCTTGGGGTGGGTGTCCCTGACCATGGCAATAACAGATTTAGGGAGGTAATGGAAGAAAATGCAAGGGATCAGTGAGGGAAGTGAAGCTGTAATTACACTCACAAGCTGTGGGTCATCCATGGGTCATCATGGCAATGAACGTGTAGGTACATGGTGAACAAGAAACAGAAAGCCCACTTGGTAAGAGCAGCCTGTGTTCACTGTAACCACAGCCACATTGGCACTTTCATGCCATCCAGGAAGGCTTGTGCTTTGCATTTGGTATTCACATGTGTCTTTTCCCCTTTCCCCTGGCCCAAATCACTGTGACTCTGCTTTGCTAGCTTCCCAGCTTTGCTCTTCATCATCCCTTCTTCAGTGCTTCAAGATCAGGTTACTTGAGGCTTGTCTCAGCCATTCCTAAGCTCTGGGACAGTGTTCTCCAGACAGATCTCTCCCTGCTCAGCCGGGACAGTTGCTCAGATCACAATGATCTTGTCCATTGCCCTCTTTTAAATCTTGACAGCTTGTCATAGCCAGTTCTCCCATCCCTGTCTGCCTGGAGAGCTTTGTTGTCTGAAGAAGATTGTGCTGGAGGGATGCAGCCCAGTTTGGGGTTTAATAAGCACCAGGGCCCTCAGCAGTGGAAAGGGATCTCCAGCTCCCTGTGGGAGCCTTCCCAGCTCTGAAGCATGGTGTGGATGAGGGCTAACTACCTGTGGTCTTCATTAGAGAAAAATCCTCATCCCTGAGAACATCCCTCCAAGGAGACTGACATATAGCACTGTTTAGCAAACACTGCATGAGCTCTTCCTCACTGAAGTGTTTTCTGGGCTTGCAGCTCTTCCTAAAGAAGATGCAGTAGGTTGATCTTGCAGCTGCACACACCCAGCTGAGTGTGGAGCTGGTGGGTGGGCTGGGGAGAGAGCACATGGGAGGGACACAGCAAGGAGGGGGAAAGCTGGGGCTGGGATGCAGGGATGGATGTGGCATTGGTTGAAAACAGGTGAATGATGTGAGGACCCCAGGGGATGGCTGGGTGGCAAAGCAGGAGGCAAGGGGCAGGGCTGGGGCATTGAGGAAGTAGTTTGGAAGATCTGGAGTTAGAGAAAATGAGGATGGCTCTGGAGACAGTCAGTCCATCCCTGCCCTGGGCAGGAGCATTTCTGTCTCACCTCTTCCTAGCAGTGTGTCTTGCCTGACCTTAAACACCTCCCCAGGTCACCTCTCTCAGTTCTTTCTTGCCCTTTCTGCTAGGAAGGTTTTTTTTCTCATCCAGCTTCAACCTGTCTCATGGAGCAACAGGAGTTGTTTTTCCACCTCACTTCTTCACAGTGGCCTTTCATGCATTAGGGTGCTGCTGTAACTCCCATTGCTCCTCTATTCCTGGGATTCATGTGACCTATCCTCCTGCAAACTCTTCTTGGGTGCTGGATTTTTCTATACTTATGATCATTGCTTCAGGCTTTCTCCATCAGGTCATGGCTGTTTAAGGTTTTGTGCAAGCCTCTTGTCCTGATGGAGCTGCCTCACTTTCCCCATCACAAATTTCTTTTCAATTCAAACCCTGTCCCCCTCTGTACTGTCACCTCTGTTATATGCCACCCATGTGACCTGCAGGTTCCCACTCCCAGAATGGCAGTGAGGATGACTCCTAGATTTCATCTTCCCACCTAGTTTTGTGCTCACTTCATTGTGGTTTTATTGAGCTGCAGGGCTCCCTTGCTCATGAGAGCCTTCTTGGAGACCATGCAAAACCCTTGCTGCAGTGGCAACGGGGCCAGGTGGTAATAGCAGTGGGAGCCCTGAATGGGCTAAGTGCCAGACAGCACCCTGGAGTCCTGTGCATCTACAGGAGGTCAGAGGACAGCATGGGCACAGTGCAGGAAGTCCTGTTGTTACACCTGACACCACTGTCACCTAGGGAACTTTTTTTGTGCAATAGGGAACAGAGGAGCACAGGCACTGGTCTGCATCTCTAAGGGACTAGGGAAAGCACTGCTTCTTCATGAAATTTGGGGCTGCAGGGCACAGGGATGGCATCACTCAGCTTTGTGCAAACAAGGTCACCCAGCCCTTTGCAGCAATGGAGCCTCAGTACAGGTCTGTACCATGTCTGCTCCTCACTCCCTCCTGGCTCATACTGGCTGCATGCAGCTCATGAAGTGCCATGCTTGGTGCATGCCATCTGCAACAGCATCCCATGGTACCAGGCTGGGGCTGCTAGCCTGGGCTGTGCCCTGGCATGATGGGTTTGCTAAGGGCTGTGCAATGGCTGGAAGGCATTCAGGACATTACAGAAATTGATATTTTTAGGGTTCTGCCTTGGTCAGTGCAATCTGGTTGGTGCCTTTGCAATCCTCAGTGAACCATTCAACTAGTGAACACCAGTCTTTTAGGAAGGGAGTTGGTACAGGGTGGAACTGAGCAGCACAGGAAAGCACCTGTCACAGTGGCTCCCTGCAGCATGCTGTGGTGTTTTCATGCTGCAGCACTGGTGGTTTGTGGCATAGCTGTGCTAGGCACAACATGGAGCCATGCACTATGTAGGGGTGATGGGCAGGATCTCAGCTGGTGGTCAGTGGCCAACCAGGGCAACCTTTCACGTGGGCTCTGCTTGTGGCAGGAGATGTCTGTTCCTGCTGGAAGCAGAGCTGGGAGCAGGGCTCCTGCTTGCACCCAGGCAGTAAGAGAGGGAGCCTTGCTCCAGTGCAGGGAGCAAAGGGTGTGTGGGCACACAGGGACCAGGCTGATATGCAGGAGGATTGGCAAGTGATTGGAGAGGCAGATCTGCTGCTGGTGCTGATGCTGCCCCAGACCTGCTCTCCTCCTCCCCACTGCCCTGGCACCCCCAGAGGAGGATCTGAGGTCTGGGTGAAGCAGTATCCTGGCACAACTCCTGGGGCAGTCCTGTCCACACCCCGGACTACCCTGGCTCTGGGAGAGGTACAGTGTGAGTAGCTAGCACTGCTGTGGGGTGCAGGCCTGGCCCCATCTCTCTGCTATCATGCTGTTTTTGAATTCTCTTTTGTTTTTGTTTGGTTTTTTTGTTTTGTTTATTTGTTTGTTTTGGTTTTGTTGGGTTTTTTGTTTCCTTTTGTTTTTCTTTTTGTTCTGTCTCCTCGTGTTTGGTCCCTAGGAGCCAGCGCTAAGAAACAGGGCGAGGACTTAGCGGATAATGACGGGGATGAAGACGAAGGTATTTCTGTGCTTGAGGCTGCCACTGCATGACACACCAAGCGATTCTGTTTGCCCACCATCTGCTGCCAACTTCAGAGAGAGCCCTCTGTGTGTGTGTGCGTGTGTGTGTGTGTCTGTCTGTCTGTCTGCCGTGCTGGGCAGCTGTGCAGGGCCGGGGGCAGGCTGGTTGGCTGTGCAGGGTGCCCAGATCCTTCCCCTCATTAGAATGGGGTGGGAAAGTTTGTGGGTTTTTTTTTTTTGTTTTTCTTAGGATAAGTTTGGTCCTGCTCTGCTTGAGCGAGGGCATGGGGTGAAGCATGGCAGCTTGGGAGTAGAGGAGCCCTTGGGCACCTGGGCCCATTTCACCCCTAGCCTGGTCACATCCCACCTCCAGCCTCATACCTCTGGAGTCAGTGATATGCAGTTGGGAGACAGCAACCTTCCTCCTCTACCCTTGCTTGGCCCCACTATGGGCATCACCACAGGGTGGCCCTGCCAGCAGCTTGGCACCCTTAGCTACCCACAGGTACCTGTCTGTGCCCAGGAGACCTGTGGTCTGCTCAGCTGTGGTTTCTGTTCACCCAGTGTGAGCAAGGTCTTGCTTGCAAGCAGAGCAACACCAGTCAAGGCAAGGTGAGTGGGCTTTCAAGCTGATGTGATTCTAGATGTATGCCAGGGCTAAGCTAGCTGCAGAATAAGGTATTTTTAGTAAAATGGGGTTGTTCATCTGCAGGCTCCGGAGTCAGTGTATTTGGCTTCAGGGATGTGAAGAAGATGCAGGAGGAAGAGTCAGCGAGGGGACAGCCCCAGTGTGCTGAGGACAGTAAAACCTCATGGTGTGTGGGCATCCCAAAGCAGCTTGAGCATAGCCTGACAGATGGCATTTTAGGATCTGGGAAAACGGTGAAAAGTTTTTTCCTTGGCAATACCAAAACTCAATTGTTTTCTACCACTAACCAGTGCCCCAGGATCTCTTGTACCAGAGTGTAAGCTAGAAAACTCTGCTAAATCCCCAGGCACTAAAATGTGCTGCAACGATTAGGAACCACTTATTCCTTGGTACATTTCTGCACTTTGCTGCCATTCTGCTGTAAGGATGTGGGACTATGTGCCAGGGAAGAGAGGACAAAGGCACAGACACTGATGTTCCTGCCCTTAACGTTTCAAGCAGGTGGCCCTGGGAAGAGTTGTTCTGCTGTAGGTGCCACACAGGTGATGTCTGTCCTGGAGGAGCCACCAGCACTTTTTGCTCCCCAGGTTTGTGCCTTTTCCTGGCTGCATCCCAGCAGCAGAAAAAGAGACAATGCAGGTTTTGCCACATCTTCATTCTCCTGGAGGGAAGAGGTTTTCTCTGTGGGAGGCCACCCTTTAGCTATGCTGTGGAACACAGCTGCAGGTGGAGATGGCCAGAGGTACCCATCAGCCTTGCACCCTGGTCAAGCTGCTGGGAAGAGTGGACATAGGCAGGAATTAGGTGGGTGTGAGGGACCATGTCTACCCCGGCTGGGCATCCCCTGCTGAGTTGTTGTGCTGTGCCCCCGGAGTCCTGGCTGCAGTGCAGCAGTGAGGGAGGCAGCAGGAAGCAGTGGCTGGCCAGGGCAGCTGAGGCAGAGTAGCCCCAGCAGTCAATGCCAGCAAGGTGCTGGGTGCAGGTGAGTGCAAGGGAGGGTGAAGTCAACTGGTGCTGGCTTGCCAGCCCATGTGAGAGCTGAACACCACAGGCATGTGGGACCTGGCATCATTTCCACAATGGGAGCATGCCTCTTCCATGTAACACGGGTGAGATGTACCAAGAGCTGAGCACAGACGTTCTTCCTTTTTGCCTGGACTTGGTTCCATGAGGGACAGTGGGGCAGAAGCGGCAAAACATCCCCTAACAGGGCCAGTTGAGAGAGGGAGCGTGGCTGTTCCCTGAACTTAGGCTCTTGCAGTTCTTCCTCCCCTATCCTCAGGGTCTCATTCACCATCCTCACTCCATGCCTCATGCCCCGTCCTTGTCTGGATGCTGTGCTCACCTTCCTGACATGCACATGTGCACACAGTGTCTGCCTCATCACCATGTTTGTGTCTGGGCACTGGGGTGTCATGGGTTCACATCTAGATAGCTGGCAGCTTTCTGCCTTCCCCGAGGAATGGGAAGGAGGGGTGGGAAAGTCAGATGCTGGAGCACCCGCCAATGCCCCCTGCCTTCCAGGTCCTGCACACACCATCCCTGCCTCTCTGCAATGCCAGTTTCCAGGACTCCCGGAGCTGAGGGCTTGGGGCCAGCCAAGAGCATGGGGCTGAATTCTGGGGCTGGACTCTGAAACTCCCAGAAGCAACTGAAGTGCCGCTGGTGTGGCTCCCGCATGTGGCCAGAGCCCAGAAAAGCAGCCGGGTCCACCCAACACCCTTTCTGCATGTGCTGAGGCCCCCGAAGGGCACAGCAGTGTGTGGACAACGCAGCCGCTAATCGGAAAGGAGCTGTCAGGGTTGGTTTAGTGTCAGCCGACTTTGGAGGTCCATGCTGCGGCCCTCAGGAGAGCTCTGGGTTTGGTTCCTAAGCCCTCTACCCGTTCCTGGCAGCTGACACTGCCCTTGTCTTTGGCAGCCTGTCAGGCAGGGTGCTGCAGCCACTGGGCTTCTGTGTTTAACTGCCTCTCCTTCCAGACATCCGGGACAGCGGGGCCAAGCCGGTGATGGTGTATATCCATGGTGGCTCCTACATGGAGGGCACAGGGAACATGATAGATGGCAGCGTCCTGGCCAGCTACGGGAACGTGATTGTCATCACCCTGAACTACCGCGTTGGAGTGCTCGGTATGGGCTGCCCGGGTTGGGCCAGAGGGTCCGTGGCTGCAGCTGGGCAGCGGGACGAGCCACCAGGGCCAACTGGGCTTGAAGGAGCTGGGAAGAGGGAGGTGGGAGGTGTGGATGGGAGGTGCGGATGGGAGTTGCCCTGCCGGTGCTGCCCCCGCCCTTGGCCCTGGCAGCCGAGCAGGAGCACACGTGGCATCGCCATCAGCGTCGTAGGGCTCCTGGCACCCGCCCCCCCCACGCTCATTTACACAACCTGGCTCAGCTGAAAGCAAATATTGGTCTGTGATTAAATAAATAGTAAATGTGTTTACTCAGCATGTTCTTCTGAGAGGGCTCTGAGAGCTGCCAGCAGGTGCTGCCTAGCTGCCCCTGGGATCAGGCAACTCTCACTTCCTTGGGCATGGGCTCTCTCCAAGCTGGTTGAGCTGCCACGGTCCTTGCAGCTGCCCATCGTGGCCTGGTGGCACAGGGGTCATTGAAGGATGTTGTGTGACGTATCAAGGAGGGTGTCAGTCCCATTTTTATGAGCATTGGTGACCTAGAGGGGCGAAATGGGGACATAGGGTCAACAGGTGGTGCAGTCCCCTGCCTACTGCAGCAAAAGCCACTGGGGGGCTGAAACACAGGAGATTTGCTTGGAGCATCACTGCTGCCTCCCTTAGCAGAGTGCAGAGGAATGCAGAGGTTTGGTCAGAGCTCTTTCCCAGTGAAGCTGATGGTAGGAATGTTTCCCCAGCCATTCAGTCTGGCACAGGGGTTTTCCTAGGCAGCACTTCCCTCTGACGGCCTCTGGACCCCATAGTCTCTTGGTGAAGATGACATATACCTGGCATTTCATTAAAAACAAACCTATTTTGATATTAGAAGTCAGGCCTTTAAGATGGATAGGAGCACATCCAAGAGACATAAGTAACAATATGAAATAAGTCTTAACTGGTGCCATTGTTACCTCCATCAAAGTGCTACAGCACAACCATCCAGAACACTTCCAGTGCTGGAGCAGCACTGGTGGATCTCCCTGCCAAGTGGGGCTACCCACCTAGATTTTACCTAAGGACCATGGTTTTGGCTTCCTGCACTGATTCAAAGCAAACACTGATACTTTATCTTGGGTGTTCCCTTTGCTACTGAAAGCATTTTTTAGCATCTTCCTCACTGAGAGCCTTTGTGTGAAGCAGCAGTTGGTTCTTGTCTGCCAGGCCCACCTCCTTCAGGTGCACACAGCTTGCCTGCAGCCACCACTACTTTCTAGGCTTTGGTTGGAGTGTGCAATGAGATGTCCTGACTTGTTACTAGCACAGGTGGTGGTCTGGGTAGGACAGTGCTTCATGCTCATCACTGATTGCACTTGACTGAAGAGGTTCCCTGGATTTTGCAGCCACACGTGCAGCCTTTTGCCCCTATGTGTGCTGTGCAGAGGATGGCTGGAATTTAGTGGTGTCCCTGCTTAGAGCTCACAGGACTTTCTTGGTAGTGGGCTCTCATTTTGTGGTGGACAGGATCCCAAAAAAGCTCTCCTGGGCCTGAAAAGGAGGGGGGGGTGGGAGGTCAGGACACTCCTTGCTTCCTCATCCCTAACCGAGCTCCCCTTGGCCCACAGGGTTCCTGAGCACAGGGGACCAGGCTGCCAAGGGCAATTATGGGCTGCTCGACCAGATCCAGGCACTGCGCTGGGTCAGCGAGAACATCGCCTTCTTTGGGGGGGATCCCTTGAGGATCACTGTCTTTGGCTCTGGCATCGGTGCCTCCTGCGTCAGTCTGCTCACCCTCTCCCACCACTCTGAAGGTAAGTGTCAGCTGTGCCTCAGGAACCTGCAGCTGTGAGCAAGTGCCCTGCTGATGCTAACACAGGGAAGGGAGCCCACCTGGGTGCTGCTGGTCACCCTAACAAAGTTGGGGCTGCTTCTTAATTAGTCACTGGTGAGAACCAACCCAGGGCTGGGAAGCAAAACCTTCTCGTGATACATAGGGAGAGGCCAGCAGCAGAGCACGTGGGAACCAGAGATGGAGTTGGTGCTCCGAGTGCGTGAGGCTGCAGCCTGGAGTCAGCACCTGAGCGTGCAGGGAGGTGGGGACCCCTCCTTTGGCACCCTGCCCGGGCACCCGGGTTCACCTGCGTGCTGGTATGAGGTAAAGGCATCATGCAGGGCACTGGGAGCACAGAGCTCCCAGAGCTAGCACAGAGCTAGAAAAGACTTTCATGCTCAAATAGAGGGGAAGCCAGACCTAAGACTGAGGAGGGCTGGAGGGCCCCATCTTGCAAGACTGGGAGAACTGGAAATGCTTCAATTAGCAAAACACACATAGAAGTGATATGATTGATATCTGTAAATATAGCAAAGTCTTTACTGCAGTTAAAGAATTATTTGTGCTAAAAGATTGTGTTGGCATAAGAGCAAATGCATGTAAACCAGCTGTGGAGACATTTACATTGAGTACTAGTGGAAAAAAAAAAATTAGCCATGGGAGTAGAGGTGTTCTTGATAAAATTCCTAAAGGAAATTGAACAAGCAAAGCCTGAACTGGTCCACTGGGGACCAGACTGCCAGGGACTTGATCACAGGGATTTTACATGAGGGTGCAGCCCTTTTCCAGTGCCGTGTCCTCAGTTGTGGTGCTGGGGAGACATGAATGGGCAGTGGACAAAGACACAAGTCTGCACTTGAGACAGACACAAAAATGCACTTGAAGCTGTTGTGAAGAACTGCAGCCCTGCTCAACAGCCTGGGAACCACACAGAAGTGAAGGAAACATTCAGAACCTTGGCAAAGTTGGTGGCATGCTGTAGGGTGGATGGGTGGAGGCTGTCACTGGTCAGGCTGACAGCAAAGTTAGGCAGACTTTCTCTGGCCCTGGGAGCTGTCAATGGGCTGATTACCCCAATATTGAAAGCAGAAATTAACTTAGCCCAGGCTGCTGTGGAGGTGGTTGCACCAGCATCATTGTCTGCTTGGTAATATTTAACATGAATATTTGCAGGTGCTGTAGGCAGCATGAGGCCTGCATTAGTTTCAGTGAGATGTGACAGAGCCTGTGCTCATGGTGGGGACTGAAGATCAGCACCCTGTGGAGCCCAGACCTGTCACAGAGCTCATAGGATACTGGATGTTCACCATGAAGTCAAAGGCAAGCACAAGCAGCTTTCTTCCCACAGGTTTCTCCAGCTGCCCTTTTGGTTAAACTTGCCTGTTTCCAGCAAACCACATGCTCTGTAGTGAGGCCACCTGCATGCAGAGATACATTGCTGTGCTGGGATCTGCTTCCCACTGATGGCCTTTCCCCAGGGACAGTAGTGAGGCTGACAGGCTGCCCGTGCCTTCACAGCCATCCTTGGTGTCCATCAGGATCCCCAGCAGCTGCGGCTGCCTGCCAGGCTCTCCTCGGCTGGGACAGTGAACTGAAGCAGTGAGGCTGACATGCTGCCATGGCTCACAGCATCAGCAAATGTAGAGGAGCTCTGGAGCTTCCTGGGTTGTGGAATATCCCAAGAAGGCTCTGGAGCCCACAGGTGTCCCATGCTCTCTCTGGGCTGAAACCCATGGCACAGCTAGCACCAACCCACCCTGTACATAATGCTTCTACTCTCAGGGTGGTTGCTTCTACTGCTGGTGCCCCAAGGACCGTATTTTTGGGGGATGCTCTGCCTCAGAGACCTTACAACAGAGACATGGCTGGATCTGGTGGGCAGCTCCTTCCCAAAAGCTGGCAGCTTGGGAACTCACACATTAAGGCCGTGGTGGTCTCTGGTTTTCTGTGACTGCCACATAGCCTGGTGGCTCTGCTGCTACCAGTGCCCTGCCATATTTGAGCAGATAAAGATGAAGTGATCCAGCCCTCGCAGCATGTACGGAGATGCTGTTGCCTGCTGAGGACACATCTTTTCTGGGTAAGCTGCTTTCCCTGCAACCCCAGAGCTCAGGACACTTTGTGCTCAGTCTATGCTCCTGTGTGAGTGCCTGGTGTCTGAAGTCAGCCCCTCTGTCACCCTGCCAGCAGGATGCTCCTGGGACTCCCCATCCTCTTCAAGAGACTTGGGCAGATATTTATGGGTATTAGACTACAATAAGCTCAAGAATATAGAAAATGTGAATTGTACCTACAGAGCTCCTGCTAATGTTGCAGTGCAGGACCAGGGCTGCCCTCCCAGCCACCCAGAGCTATGCAGATCAGACAGCAGCTCTGTAGCCCACAAGAGAAGATGCTTTTGACAGATAAAGCCAGAGGATGCTTTGCTTGTGTTAGATTGTAAATTGAGCAGCATGTAAGAACCGAGCATAGGCAGATCTTTGCAGACTCATGTCTGAGCAACAGGTAGGGCAGGGGATGCTCTGCAGCTAGAGAGTCCCTGTGTGGATAGCTGGGGCTCTGTGTGACCTCCTGCCCTTGTATAGGCATCCTGGGTAGCATGGTGGGGAGTCTTTTAGGCTGGAAGCTCCTGCAGAACGAAAAGATTTTCTCTGTCCATACTGAGTGTGAAAGACAGAGGAGAGGATGATGGGTATAATGGATTTATAATGCTTCTTAGGGTGCTCCTCCCCATGACAGGAGTGCTTGAGAGGCAGGTGGGGATCATGGGGAAGTGCTCTTGGTCCATGAGTCTCCTCTTTGGGATTGGATGTTTCTGGCAGGTCATCCCCAAGGCTGCAGACTGGTTTTCATGGCCAGCTGGTGACATCTCTTTGGAAGCAGGACCACGTGCTTGGATGCCCAGGTGGCCCCAACCACTTGAATAGGCAGAGGATGGAGGGAGCAGCATGGAAAGAAGCTGGGAGTGGACTGCAGGGTCGGTTCCCTGACTTCCCACACACAAAAAATACTGTTGTGCCAGTATAGTGCTTTTCAGGTAATACTAATCTTTCTGCCACTAAACTGTGCACTTTTCATGCCATGACCTTTGCTACCCCATCCATCCCCAGTGCCTGTGGTGTGGTCTCCCCTGCATTGCAGCAGTGCTAGGTTCTTCCTGCTACTGTGGCAGAGGAGCTGCTGCCAGCTTTAAATGCAATGAGGTGGGAAGGGAGTGGTTGGTGCTGCAGACAGTTTTGCATCAAAGCAAATGGCCATAAAATTACCTCAAGAAAACCCCTGTGCTGGAGCACCCATCTTCCCTGGGACAGGGCTCTGGAACACAGTGGGAAGCTGTGTTAAGATGCAGCTTGCAGACCAGGAGGCTTTGTTTTTATTACATCAAAATAAAACAGTGATCAAGAGCTATTGATGAAGCTGCTAATTTCTGCCTGCTCTGCCAGGCACTGTGAGAGGCAGACACTGGAGGCTGGTGCAGTGCATGCTGTATCTGGGTGCTGGGAAGACCTGCAGCTTCCCTGCCAGCCTCGGGTCTTGTACACAAATGGATTCCTTGCCAAGGACCAAAGTGCTGCTTCTTTCCCTAGCTGGCTATGCCAGGGCAGGAGCAGGACAAGGTACTCAGCTCCCTGCAGGGCTTAGCCCAGAACACTCCAGAGGTGTTTCCAGTCTCAGATGCTGTGCAAACCAATGGGAAATTCAGGAGTTGGTGGCAGCCTGCACCACCAGGTACACTCTGGCAGAGCCCTGGTCCCATTGCTTGGATCCACTATGTAGTAGCAGCCAGCTCTTCAGGTTGTAGGGTGCATTGAGACCCTCACCTCAGAGGGGAGTAGGAAGGGAAGGCAAAGCTGCATCTTCCTGCCTGGGCTGCAGCAGGCTCCGAGGTGAGCTGCAGGGTGGTGATGCCTTCCTGGGGTGCTTGTCAAACTTCAGCTAGGTGCTGACATGGAGTGGGAGGATGTGGCAGGTCTGGCCTCTCCCAGACTCCTGGGTCCTCCTGAGTCAGGACATGAACATTCAGAAACACAACAAAGGGGCTTCATGAGGGATCTGACCAGCTGTTGGTGACACCAAGTGTCCTTGCTTCCCCAGGCATGGGTGGGCAGGGACAAAGTCCAGCCTAGTGAGTCTGTCTGAGAAATGATGCTGCTGGGGCCCAATAGCTGCTGCTAAGATAGCATCTCCTGAGGACTAGGGACCCGCCATCCTGCCTCTTTGGCATGTGGATTATAGTGCAAGCAAACCCATGGCCAGTCTCCAGCCCTGTAGGCTGGGTACGGCTTTCTAGGGCTTCAAGAGGTGACAAACAGAGCTTGTGACTTCTCTTTGTCCCAGCGTATGGGACTGTACGTCAGGTACTTGGCAGTGTGAGGACTGTGTGTGCAGACAAGAGCTTACGGACATGGTGGCGGGGAGCCAGGAGCCTCTGAACACTTCTGCTGTGGGAAGGTGCATGCTCTCCTGCAGACCAGCACAGCCTTGTATGCACGGGGCATCTCATCCAGGTGCTGCGTGTTTCAGGGGGCCGGGGGCAACCCGATTGCCACCATGTTGCTGTGCCAGCACCATTCAGGAACCTCTTGAAAGAGTCCCTCACGACGAGCTAGTTCTGGGATCTCGTGAGGATGCAGGCAGAAGTTGGGGTTCAGGAGAAGGCTGGCCAGAAAGCAGGGACCCTACAGTACACCCAGAGCCCGGCTGCCTTTCACCACCCCAGAGGCTCTGCTTCCTCGAAGCCCTTTGTATTGTGAGCACAAGCGCCATTGACATGGGGCTGGAGCCCAGCCACACATTCCTCCGCCTGGGCCAGGGCCTTTGTGGCCCTGTTTTCCAGGGCGAAAGTCCACTCCCTCTGTGTTCCTGGTGGCAGAAAGGCCCTCTTTGTGCATCTGGCAGCATGCTCCTTTGGGCTGGTTTGGCACCAAGCAGACCCAGCTGGGCAGGAAGCAGCAGGGAGGGGGATAAGGGGGACCCTGACAAAGGGAGTGGTGGGGTAGGATCTGCAGGGTTAAGTGTCCCTGAGCAGGCGTTAACCCTCCAGCTGCTGCCACCCTGCAACCTGGCTGCTCAGTGAAGCTGGTGTTACCCTGGTCTGGAGGATGGGCACTGAGCCAGGGGCAGCATGTGCCCCTTGGCAGCTCAGGCAACACATCCATGGGGCCACTGGGTGTGGGCTCCCCCACAAGGGCAGGCTGTGATGCAGCCATAGTCCCTCTCCTCCCTGCCCTGGGACAGAGGGATGCCAGGCTATCCCCTGCTATGGAATCCTCAGGGAGCACAGCAGCCCTTGGTTATTGCCAGGAGCACCCAGATTCTACTCTGCCACCCTCACAGTGGCTCTGAGCTGAGCCCCCTGTGTGAGGCTGTCTCAGCAAGCAGCACAGCCCAGGTCAAGGCCAGGCGTGGGCTGGAGCACCAGGTCCTTGCAGGGGTCCAAGAGCATCAGTGCTACACTGCATCCTGCACTGCAATGCTGGAGCATTGGAACAGTGCTCACCCCACTGCTAGCTTTCTCCGTTCCTTGCCTGTCTTGCAGGTCTCTTCCAGAGAGCCATCATACAGAGTGGCTCTGCACTCTCCAGCTGGGCTGTGAACTACCAGCCCGTGAAGTACACCAGCATGCTGGCTGACAAGGTGGGCTGCAACGTGCTGGACACAGTGGACATGGTGGACTGCCTGCGACAGAAGAGTGCCAAGGAGCTGGTGGAGCAAGACATCCAGCCAGCTCGCTACCATGTAGCTTTTGGGCCAGTCATTGACGGCGATGTGATCCCGGATGACCCGGAGATCCTAATGGAGCAGGGCGAGTTCCTCAACTATGATATCATGCTGGGGGTCAACCAGGGTGAGGGGCTAAAGTTCGTGGAGGGAGTGGTGGACCCCGAGGATGGTGTCTCGGGCAGTGACTTTGACTACTCGGTCTCCAACTTTGTAGACAATCTGTATGGCTACCCTGAAGGCAAGGACACTTTGCGGGAGACCATCAAGTTCATGTACACTGACTGGGCTGACAGAGACAACCCTGAGACACGTCGCAAGACTCTGGTGGCCCTCTTCACTGACCACCAGTGGGTTGAGCCATCAGTAGTGACAGCTGACCTGCACGCCCGCTATGGCTCCCCCACCTACTTTTACGCCTTCTACCACCACTGCCAGAGCCTGATGAAGCCTGCATGGTCCGACGCGGCCCATGGGGATGAGGTGCCTTACGTGTTTGGGATCCCCATGATTGGCCCCACAGACCTCTTTCCCTGCAACTTTTCCAAGAACGATGTCATGCTTAGCGCTGTGGTGATGACCTACTGGACCAACTTTGCCAAGACAGGGTGAGTGGGGATGGGTGCTGTGCCTGGGGGGTCTGCTCTTACTGCAGCTGGACCCCTTGGGACCCTGCTGTGGTAGGGGGGGTATCATGCCTGCTGTGGGACACTGAGTCCCCCATGCCCAGAGTGCTGCGCCTTCACTGGGGTCAGGTTATCAACCACAGTGAGAGCACAGCCAGCCCCTGGGACCCGACTCAGCCACGAGCAGGGGTGGGGAGGTTGGTTGGCTGTGATTATCATGGGTGGGACTTCACCCAAGGTTCAGCCATGCCATGCAAAACCTTTCACTACCCCACCCTGTGCCACCACTGGCAAAGGTACCCCCAGCCTCCATCTCTTGATCCAGCTCTCTCTCCTCACCTCTCCAGCTTTTTCTGGTGCTAGCTCTGTTTTGCCTGTGTTTCACAGGGACCCCAACAAGCCTGTCCCCCAGGACACCAAGTTCATCCACACCAAGGCCAACCGATTTGAAGAGGTGGCCTGGTCCAAGTACAACCCCCGTGACCAGCTGTACCTCCATATTGGGCTGAAACCACGAGTACGTGACCACTACCGGGCCACCAAGGTGGCTTTCTGGAAGCATCTTGTCCCCCACCTGTACAATCTGCATGATATGTTCCATTACACCTCTACCACCACCAAAGTGCCACCACCAGACACCACACAGAACTCCCACATCACTCGCCGGCCCAATGGCAAGATCTGGACCACCAAGCGCCCTGCCATCTCACCTGCCTACAATAGTGAAAATGGGAAGGAGAAGTGGAGCCCGGAGCAAGAGGCAGGCATCCTGCTCGAAAGCCCCCGTGACTACTCCACTGAGCTGAGTGTCACCATTGCTGTGGGCGCCTCCCTCCTCTTCCTCAATGTGCTGGCCTTTGCCGCCCTTTACTACCGTAAGGACAAGCGCCGTCAGGACACACATCGGCAGCCCAGCCCCCAGCATGGCACCACCAATGATATCACCCACATGCCCGATGAGGAGATGCCTTCCTTGCAGGTGAGCCAGGGGCACCATGAGTGCGAGGCTCTGCCGCCCCATGATACCCTGCGTCTGGCTGCTCTGCCCGACTACACTCTCACCTTGCGCCGCTCTCCAGATGACATCCCGCTCATGACACCCAACACCATCACCATGATCCCCAACTCGCTGGTGGGGCTGCAGACCCTGCATCCCTACAACACCTTCACCGCTGGTTTCAACAGCACGGGGCTCCCGCACTCACACTCCACCACAAGGGTATAGCTGCCCGATGCGGGCGCACACACATGCACGCACGCACGCACACGCACGCAGCAGACACTGGCAGAGGGACCAGCAAGGCCGACGGAGCCCCCAGACAGAGGGGCAGTGCCCACAGATGGTGTGGCACCAAGCCTGGAGACCTGTGGGGTCCTGGCACAGCTGGATACCCTGCTGTCCCCCTGGGTGCTTTCTTTTGTCCCTATCTAACTTTTGAGAAGTGCTTTGACTCTGCCAGCTCCTGGCTGGAAAGCCCCATGTGTCAGTGGGGTGCAGGGGGGATATGGTGTAGCCCCTGTGCACATGCACCAATGCAGGTGGGACCCTACTATCAGTGGCCATGGGTCTCCCCACACTGGGGCTGTGTCTCCCCATGGGGTGATCACATCCTCAGTGCTCCAACCAATGAGCACCCTGGAACTGACAAGGAGCAGGGCAAGGTATCCCCCTCGGCTGATACCCAGGCATCCCCAGGCAGCTTGGCATCTTGAGTGCCCTGGAAAAGGCTCCTTTGCTGTGTTGAGAAGTGGCCCCTGGCCATGGTGCTATAGGCAGAAGGAGTGGGCAAGGTCCAAGAACCCAGCCTTATGCTGGGTGCAGGAACTGGGGCTGGTTGCAGGGCTCGGGGACCCTGGAGTCCCTGGGAGCAGGACCTCAGGCCGGAGACTTGGCACCTCTGCCCCTCTTCATGCTGCAGAGAATCTCTTTTGTGTCAGTCGTTTCTCTTTGCAGAGACGTTTTTTAAGCAGATCTTTAGTTCTTTACACACTAACAGTTGCCGCGTTTTGTCCTTTGTAAAGATTTTAAAACCAAGTGTTCTTGATATAAAATAAAAAGCCAGTTAGAAGCCAGCGTGTGCGCGCGGTGCAGGCCCCCTGCAGCCCCCCCTGCCTGCCATGGGCAGGCGACAGGCAGGGTACTGCCTCCTGTGCTGAGGGGGCACGCTCTTTTGTATTTTTTATATTCTCCCTTCTCTGTTGCCCGTGTCCATCTATCTCAGCCAAATAGCCTAACCGACCGCCTGCCTGCAAGCACCCCCACCCCAGTCCAATCCACTGACACCACTGGCTAGTGCCATCCACACACTGCCCTGCATGGGCATCACCCTCTGTGAACACCATCTGTGTACCCCATAAACCTAAAGGCAGCCTCTGGGCACCATATCCAAGTGCTCACCCTGCTCTGCTCACCCAGGAGCATCCCAGGTCCCTTCACAACTGCCCCAGGGTCACACTGTGCCTTCCCTGCCTGCACGGCTGCCTGAAAGCAAAGCCAACGGTTTGCAACCTGCGGCAGGGGTGGGCAGTGCTCTGAGGCTGACAGGAGCAGGGTGAGCAGTGTCCCGACAGCGTCTGCCTCCCGCCTCGCTCTCACTGGGGGATTCCCCTGTCGCGCAGTGACTCCAGCACCGGCACTGGGGCCCGCAGCCGGGATAGACGGCTCCACAGGGGCTGCTCGAGCAGAGCCGCTGGGGACGATGTAGCCTGATTGGGGCTGGGAGCACATGCCTCGGGGCTGGGACACCTGCTGGGCTGCTGGCAGCCACTGAACCGCACACAGCTGCAGGTAGTGTGGCTCAAGGCGAGGGGCTTTGGTGAAGCCAGATATGGAGAAGGAGCTGCCCGGTAACCCATGAAGGGCACCCAAATCTCAGCCCCCTACAATGGGCGCTGGTACCCAGGTCCTGGGGAGGCAGGAGGACGGCACAGGTCCTTGTGGGAACACTATACCTCGTCCCTGTGCAAGGGTCCGGCTGGCAGACGCTGCCAGCACTGGCGGCCGTGACGCGCCGGCTCCGGCTGGCCCTACTACCTGGGGCAGCACACATCACCCCGCCCCCCGGCCCTGCATCCTGCCCGGGTCCCCACCCCCAGGCAGAGCTGGGGTGAGGATGCTTGCTGGAGAATGTATTTATACCCTGTCACCCACGCAGAGTAACAAATTCCAAATAAAACAAAAGTGATATTTTTAATAGTGGTGTGTCTCACCTCTTCTTGGAGGCAGGGGCTGGGGTGGAGTGCCTTGTGCTAGCTCAGAGCCATTCTGGCCATGGCCATGCCATGATGTCAGTGGGTCTGGATGGTCCCTGTGTTCCTGGCACGCCCCTCCTCTCCCCCCCCCCCCCCCCCCCCAGAGTCTGCGGAGGACTCTGGTATCACCCCACAAGCTCGGGGTGCTAGAGCCCCAGTGCAGCACACATGGACGCTGAAAACCGTGCAGCCTAAGATTACCAACACAGGGTGTCACAGTGGGGAAGTCCCAGGATGCCCACAGCTCTGCTGCCCCCCTGCCCCTCCCAGCTTTGGGACTTAATCTGTCTCACAACCTCTCCTCCGAGCTTCCCCCTTCCTTTTGCATCCCAGCTCCCCTCCCCCTTGCTTGCCAACCAGAAAAGCTGCTGGTTTCATTTCTTTTTAATGTCATTTCAACTGGAGTTGCCGTGGAAACCAGGCATGGGGCCTGAATCGCCTCCAGGCAGCAGAGCCAGGGCCAAGGCAGGGAGGCAGGGAGCAGGCAGAGGGCTGAGCAGGGGGCTGTGTGGGGACCTCTGCCCTGCTCTACCAGGGACTTCTTGAAGCTGCAGTGCCACTAGCACATGTCACCCTGCCAAGAACTGTACTCCAGCTCCATCACCAGACCCACCATGCACCCCCAGTACTGCTTGATGTGGGGGTCCCCAAGCCCCTGCGAGCTGCCCTGTGTCCTGGAGCTGCAGCACACAGCAGGCAGTGTGGGCGTGGGGTGGGTCTCCAGCCTGAGATGGCAGCAAGACCCTCATCATGGGGCAGATGGAGAAGGTGGGGAAAGTGCTGGAGGCAGGCAGTGTGCTGTGCTGGAAAGGGCAGGGATGCTGCATAGTTCCTGGAATTGGTAGCAGCAGAGCTGAGCTGTGATGGGACTCTGATGGGCCAGTGGGACTCCCACCCAGGACAAGCGTTCCCTTGGGCTTTCCCATGCTCCCTGCAGGTTCAGCTCTCTGGGCAGGGGGATTGCTGTCCACTTTGAATACTGACCTGCAGACCCATCCTGCACTGCCTCAACTGCTCATTTAATCCAACCCAGCCCCAGGACAGGGTGCCAGGGCCCTCTCTTGCAGCTGCTGGATGCCCTTGTTTAGTGATGGGTTGCAAGAAGAACCAACAAGAAAAACCCACAGCAGGCCACGGGGCCAGATTTCCATGGAAATGCTATTGCCTTGCAGCACATCTCCAACAGCAGCCACCACACTGTGGTGCCAGTGTGGGGTCAGCCCTGTCTGGTGGCCAGTGGCCCATCCCTGTGACCCCAGCACCTCTCTCAGCTGCCACTGCTGTAGTGCCTACTGATTTCTCGAAGGAGAGATGCCTTTCTGCCTCAGAATAGGGGCTCTTCTGAGTGGCTGCTCCACTCTTCTGTCCCTCCTCCTCACCCTTGAACTGCCCCAGCTGCCTGCTGTCCCTGTGTGTGTCAGCACAGCCATCCCAGCTATGACCCCAAGGGCAAGCTGGTGACAGATGACAAGTTGCTATTACAGTATACTGCCTTTGCAAAACTCCCAAGTCTGCCATCTCTCCAGGGTGTCCTTGACCATCAGCCATGCAAAACCCAGGGGACACTGTGTCCCAGGGGGTTCAGTTAACATCTGTGTGATGATTGTGGGCCACCCTCAGCTTCAGGGGGCGTGTCTAAGGCTGCTGGCAAAGAGAGTCATAAGAGAATTGTACCACAAAAGTGTCCCTGGCATGGTCATGGGGTGATGAATGACCTGTGCCTGGTGCCTGCCTGCTCCAGGAGACAAATCCAGCAGGAAGGAAGGAATACTACTCCATACAGCAGCATCACCGGGACAGTCTCAGTTCCTGGTTCTCTCACCACTGATACATCTAGGACACAGGACAGCAGACCTGCAGGTGGGCAGAACAAGCTGTTATGCCATGCACTGCAAGCCCCTCTGCCCTGTGCTGCAGTGGCATAATGGATTTCTATGCTCATTCACTGTCAGTGCTCTTCCTGGCAGATTTGACCCAAATCAGAAAGTTTTTGTCTCTCTGAGGGCAGCAGCCTGGATCCAGGGACGGATACAAGCCTGGAAGCCGAGCAGACCTTGTGATGCCCTCCCTGGGGCAGGATGGCAGGAGAAAGGGGGATGCTAAGAGCCTGCTCTGCAGCATTATTTTTCTCCTGGCAACACAGGTGTTTCAGTGATGGCTGGAGCTTGATTTCCTCCATTATACCAACAAAGGCTGCTGGGCTGTGAGATCACTGACCCCAGCAAGGTAGCCAGCATCTGTGTCACACCTGTCTTGCCATTTGGACATTGGCTCAGCCATGCCCGCCTCATCAAATCTTGTCTGTGTGCAATGTGCCCGTGTCCTCAAGCTCTTCACTGAAACTACAGACACCAAATTAACCACATGATTAACATCATTATCAAAGAGCACATTTCTGGTCCACACGGTTGCAGATGGGGCAGTTTTCCAAGCACTGGAGGTGACGCTGGCCACGACTGCTTCATACAGCTTGCCCTTGACCTCTGGCTTTTGCACAACAGTTTTGCCTACTGTAAATAGGCCGCGGTATTGGTCAGCGGCAGCTCGGGGCAGATAAGGGTACTGCCGGGGCTCCCGCCCATCCCCGGGACTCCCAGTCCTCCCATCACCTCCCGGTGCTGGCACTGGGGTGGGGGAGGGGCACCGAATTATACAGCGACACTCTTGGTTCCTCCTCCCTCTTTCCTGTTTTTTCTCCATGTTAATTATATTTTTCCGGTGGATTCTGAACCCCTCCGGATGCTGCTTTGGGCATGTGCGGCCCCGCAGTCCCCAAGGCCCGGTCCCACCGCCCACCAGCGTGGCCCGGTTCGGCCCCGCAGCGCCACCTGCTGCCGCGCGCCACCGGTACGACGGGGAGCGACCGCCACTCCTCGCCCTGCACTGCCTCCTCCAGCCCTCCAGTGACCTCCAGCCTGGCTCCCAATACCCCTCTCAATATGGTTCCTGCGGTCCCCCAATTCTTCCCCTCAGTTAACTCACCAGACTTGCCGCACACCCCCGGGATCCCCCACTGCTCCCCACCCAGCTCGATCCCCCTAGGCTGGGTCCATCCCCTCCCGTTGCTCATACTGCCCATCCTCCCCTCTCCCAAGTCCGTCTCTCGACACCACCAGTGCCTCCACCTCCACCTGTCCACCGCTCCGGGCAGGGCCCTTCGGTCCCGGGCACGTCTCGCAGAGCATTGCAGACCCCGGGTGCGTGGTCAGGGCGATGCCGGCAGCTGCGGCTGCTCCCTCTCCCGGCCGGGTGGGGAGCAGATCGTGGTCTGTGTGCTCCATATCGTGGAGCATTCAGTCTGCGGCATATCGTGGGCCGAAATTGAGGCTTCGTCCGGCCCCGCACCCGCGGCGCTCCCAGGCTCTTGACAGCCCACTGCCCTCCAGGGAGTTCCATCGCCCCTCATCACCCCTCACTGCCCAACAGTGCCACCCTGCCTCAATGCAGAGGACAGTGGCACCACTGCGGCCCTCATGCAGGGGATGGTGTGTAGTGTCCTGCAGCTCTCCCCTGGACCCCAAAATGCAGGACCGGGTCGCCACGTCCTAGTACACTGCAGGGCCATGCAGGGTAGTGGGACCTTGGAGTGGGCCGTTAGCTGTTAATCATTGACAGGCTGTTTGCCTTTCCTAGGTGCTCTTTAATACATTAAATCTGGGTGTTGGTGGCTCTCCAGAAATCAGCCATCAGCCTGCAGCAGGGGATCAAGGTTCTCTGGGTCCCAGGGGTGCCCAGAGCCATCCCCCAGGACAGAGAGCAAGGCTGCACCGTGGTGCATGTACTCTGCACAGGGCATCGTGAGGAGGATATGCACAAGTAGGGTGGTCAGGGGGACTGCAGAGCTCCTACAGCGACCGTCCTGGGAGCTGGCCCTGTCTCACTGCTGCGGTAGCCCCTGGGCTGTCCCTAGGGGGACGATGCTTGGCCTTGACAGTGGATGCTGGTGGGTGGCCACAGCAGTGTGAGCACAGGCTAGACACACCTGCGGTGTTTACTTGGCCGGGAGCAAGTCCTGGAAAGAACGAGGCTGTTTGGGAGGGGGTGGGTGACGTGCCGGAGGGCAGTATAAAGTCCAGCGTACTGTGCTGGAGTCTGAGGCCACTGCGCTCCCCAAGAGCTTTGCCTGTCCTGGTGCTGAGGTGAGAGACCGGTGGGCACTGCACTGCTATGGGGGTGGTTATGTGTCTTCTAGCTGGGAGGCATGAGGGGTACAGGGTGGGAGCTGCAGCAGGACTTGGCCATGGGCCAGGAAGGGCAGAGGTGTGAGTGCTGGTCCACATGGGGGGAGAAGGGCAAGAAGCAGGACATGGCCTGGGCAGTGGGTGCTGTCCCTGTTGCATCCCTGAAGGGTCTTTGCCCACCCCCTTTTGCAGGCATTCACCAGCTGGACTAAGGGGTGGAGGTGGCATTTGGGATGGCATTGTTGCCCAGTCACCTCCTTCACCCTGGCCATGACAGCAGCCCTACAGGCCTGAAGCTGGAAGGTTTTACTGGGTATGCTTCTCCACATCTGAGCCTGGGGACAAAACCCAAGAGACATAGCATCATTCTCACAGGGATGGAGCAGAGCATGGTGTGGGCTGGGACACAAGCCCTGAGGGACAGGGGCTCCGGGTGTCTGCAAACACAAGGACCCCCACCAGTGTGTCCATGCAGTGCGGTAGCACCAGTAGCCCCCTGTCCAAGGAAAGGAGCACAATTCCTGTGGCACGTGTCTCTCAGCACTGAGCAGAGCCCCTGTTTGTGCACAGATAGCGTCACCCATGCAGATTCTTTGCGTATTCATGCGTATTCATCTCAGTGGGATGGGGCACATGAAGGGCAGCTTCAACTCTGGCTGCTGGCATCAACCCCCTGGCAGCAGAGCACTGAGGACATGGCAGAATCTACAGGAGTTATACCCAGTGCACCCAGCCCCATAGGTCCCCACAGATGGCTCTGTGCCACACTGGGGAGCAGCCAGACTCCAGCTCTGGTCATGGTGCCAGTGTTTTCCATGTAGGATAGGCATGCAGCTGGGCTCTGCCTTGCATCCTGGGGAAGGGACCTTAAGGCACCCTGTGGCTGTCCCAGCCTGGTGATGCCCATGGAGCAGGTAGCAGAATGAGGAACACCCTGTGGCCATCAGCTGGGGGGCTGCGGCCATGGTTGACGTGGGGCAAGGTGGGAGCTGGTGTGGGGCCAGGAAGGGGGAATGCAGCACACAAGCACTTTGTTTGGCCAGGGTGGGTGGAAGTTAAGGCGTTGGATCTGAATGCTTAAGTGTGTTGTTCAGGCACTGATAAAGGCCTCATTGTATGTAAATAGTTTATAAAGCAGCATATGACTTCCAGTGCAGGGCAGTGGTGGACAGAGACGAGTGCAGGCAGAGCAGAGCTCTCCTGCAGGAGACATGAGACCTTAGAGAGGCCATTGGGGGCAGCTCGTGAGGACCTTTCCTCACTGGCAGGTATGCAGCGCCGGGATTCTCCACACCAGGGGTGAGAAGAGGGCAGGCCTCAGTCTCCCAGACTGGGATGGGAAGCAGCTTCCAAGGCTGCTCAGTGTTGGTGGGTGGCCTCAGCGGGGTGGGAGTCTGTGTGCTTGGGGTGCAGAGTCATCCCATGCTCCCTAAGCAGGGATGGCTTGAGGAGGGTGGCATGGCAGTATGGAGGGGTCCCGATGAGGGCAAGGAGGTGCTGGTGCAGGGGAGCCCAGGGAGCATTTTGGGTCCATCTCTGCCAGAGAACTTGGCACTGGCTGCAGATTGGGAGTCCCTGCACAGGTGTGGGAGCTTCATCCCCATTCTCTGGGGCAGCCATGGGTCAGAATCCCTGTGCCAGTGTGGGGTGGTAGGGCAGGAGCAAGGCACTGCAAGGCCAACCAGTCCCTTGCTGCTCTGTCCAAAATGCTGTCCTGTGCTATTCTAACATTGGGAAGCACCCTGCCATCCCACCGTCTGTGCATCCTGCTGTTCACCTACCATGGCTGTGGCAGCCAGTTGCTCCTGGATTCATCCTGGGGCTGCTGCCACCAGGGCTGAGACACAGTAGCTCTCAGCCAGTGGCCCTTCCCACTCCTAACACACTATCTTGCTGCTTGTTCCTGCAGACGTGACGAACAATGAACTGGGCCGGACTCTACACGGTGCTGAGCGGAGTGAACCGCCACTCCACCGCCATCGGGCGCATCTGGCTCTCTGTCATCTTCATCTTCCGGATAATGGTGCTGGTGGTGGCAGCTGAGAGTGTCTGGGGGGATGAGAAGTCTTCCTTTACCTGCAACACCCAGCAGCCTGGCTGCAACAGCGTCTGCTATGACCACTTCTTCCCCATCTCACACATCCGTCTGTGGGCCCTACAGCTCATCCTTGTCACCACACCAGCCCTCCTCGTGGCCATGCATGTGGCCTATCAGCAGCACCAGGAGAAGAAGCTGCTGGTGCTGACGGGACACGCAGACCCCAAGCACATGGAGGAGGTGAAGAAGCACAAGATGCGCATATCCGGTTCACTGTGGTGGACTTACGTCTGCAGTGTGGTCTTCAGGCTGCTCTTTGAGGCTGTGTTCATGTACATCTTCTACATGCTCTACCCAGGCTACCAGATGGTACGTTTGGTCAAGTGCGAGGCTTACCCCTGCCCCAACACTGTCGACTGTTTCATCTCCCGACCCACCGAGAAGACCATCTTCACCGTCTTCATGCTGGTCACCTCCAGCATCTGCATTGTCCTCAATGTGGCAGAGCTGGTCTACCTGGTAGTGCGGGCCTGTGCCCGCCGAGGCCAGCACAACTCCAACCCCTCATCGGGGAAAGGCTCCTTCTATGGGCACAAGCTCTCCTCTGAGTACAAGCAGAACGAGATCAACCAGCTGCTGACGGAGCAGGATGGCTCTCTCAAGGACATGCTGCGCCGCAACCCAGGGCTGCAGGAGAAGGGTGACCGCTGCTCTGCCTGTTAGGGCCTGTGCTGCAGGGGCCCCAACCCTTATCCCCGCCCCACAGCCACCCCACAGCCCTGTGCTGTCCCTGTTCCATGGATAGCATCCCTCAGTCACCAGTCTGGCCCTCCTGGATGGCCAGGAGGGCATCTTGGGCCATTAAATCTCCATTCTCAGGCGCTGCCTCCCTTCTTTCTGTTCCAACTGGGACATGTTTGGGCTAGGATGGCAGTGTGGCTTCCCCACCCCTGCATGGTAGCCAAGGTGGATGCCACCAAGGGCTGTAGTGGCTGCAGTGCTTGGGCTGGACTGGGACTGTGGTTGCAGTGTCCTGGCAGCTGGAGGGTGGGAGCAGTGACCCTGGGTGTCATTGAGCAGTGTCCAAGGGCTCCCCTAGCACCAGGCCCTCCAGCCCCAAGTATATTTAGAAAAGTGCCCAGAGCAAAAAAAGAGGGAAGATGTTTCCCCAGTGGCTGTTTCATCTGCCAATCACAACAAAAGCCAATGGGACATGCAGAGGCCTCATGCCCCAAAAGCTCTGTGCCCACCATCAGGCGGGCAGATGGAGCTGGGCAGACCTGGTCACACCCCACTGGGGAGCTGGGGTCCAGCCAGGAAGGAGTCTTGCAGCATCCCATCTCAGCCTATGAAGGGGGGCCAACAGCACAGGACCACCGTGCTCTGCCCCATATGTCTGACAATGGTGAGGAGTTCACTATGCTGGTTCACTATTTAGATGTCCCTGATGTGCTTCCAGCATGGCAGGGCTGCTTTCTGCCAGAGGTCTTTGCTCCCACTGCCCTTCCCACGACAGGTTAGGAGGTACCATGCATGGGATGCAGGGTGGGGGCACTCCAGGGACAGCTCTGGCTTGGGTCCCTGCATGCCCACCTGGCTGGGGGTTGGCATGGGCTGTAAGCTGGCCACGTCTGAAGGACGTGTCTTGCAGGGTGCAGCTGTACCATGGGGGACCAGAGCCTGCTGGGGAAGCTGTTGTAGAGTACCCAGGAGCACTCCACAGTGATGGGGAAGGTCTGGCTCACTGTTCTTTTTGCCTTCTGCATACTGGTGGTGTGGGGAGCTGCTGAGTGGGTCTGGGGTGACAAGCTGTCTGGTTTCTTCTGCAACACAAAGCAGCCTGGCTACCAGAATGCCTGCTACAACAGCACCTTCTCCATCTCCCACCTCCATTTCTGGGCCCTGCAGATTATCTTCGTATATATCCCCAGCCTTGTGTACCTTGGCCACATCCTGCACCTGGTGCATCTGGAGGAGAAGGCGCAGCAGCAAGCTGAGGTACAGGCTGGCAGGGGGTCACAGGTTTGTGGAATGGACCTCAGCCAGTGCAAGAGATGGGCATGGACCTGAGGACACAGCTTGACTGCTCCCCGTGTTCCTGGGAGCAGTAAGGCTGAGACTGGGAGGCATGGGCAGGGGCCTGACAACCCTGGGGGAGTAAATAAACACTGCACCTCACTCCACTTCTGCTCTACCCATGGGCACAGTGACATTGCTCTCCAACAGGTCCATCACACAGACAGTGTGTAGCCAGGGCAGGGCCACTGCTGGGTTGGGTTGGACTGCAGCCCTACAGGAAGGGACAGAACAAGAAGCAGGAGAGGAACAGGCAGGGCATGCTGGTTGGCAGCAGTGGGCACAGGGTCACAGGCCACCTCAGCATGCCAGAGCTGGCAGCACACCGAAGGCCATACAAGGTAGGAATCACAGGCAGCACTGGCAGGCAAGGACAGACAGGAGTAAGGTGCATGGCAGCAGTGGGCCACCAGCCCTGCTCTTCTATAGTGCTCACCATGCCCAGGGGGAAAAGCAGGGAGCTGCCAAAAGTTTTCTGCATCTTTATTTGAAATGAATGGTTTCCAGAGACACAGGGTTAGTCCTACCACCCTGGCATCACTACAACAAGACTGGGGGGTGGCTCACTCTCCACATGGACACAGAGAACAGAGGGCCAAGAACAATATATACAGGCTCAACAGAAAACCAATGTACAGCTCAAGAAAACCAACCATAACACAAGGAGGGGCAAGAGGCACCAGAGAGTGGCACAGCCAAAGTCAGGCTTGCCCTGGGAAAGGTACTAGCACCCTGCTGCTTTGGGAGGGAGAGGCCAGGCAGAGCTCTTCTCACTTCTGCCAGCAGCTGCCTGAGCCCCTGGCCAGAGCTGAGGGACACACTGATGGCACCTTGAACCAGGGATGAGGGGTTACACCAAGACAGAGGATGGTGGGGAGGAAGAGGCAGTGCTGGCACAGACCACCCCCATCAGTTTTCCCTTGACTCATAAAACATTGATAAAATTGAGGGAAGCAGCTTAGCTGTGTACAAGGGAGGTGCCCTGCAGTGAGGCCAGGTCTGTGTTCTCATGTTCCAGCACCAGTTCCCTCTGCTCCCCTGCCCACAGCTAGCCCAAACTTCTCCCACCCCTAGAACAAGCCCTGCCAGTGGTTCTTCCCCACTGGCTTGAAAACACAATCGTGCCACAGCAGCAAAACTCTTCTGTGCCGCCCGAAGCCTTGTGAGGGGAGGTTAAAGGAAGGCGGAATTAAAAGCCTCAGGGCTGCTGGTCCCCGACAGCACTGTGACATACTGTGTCATTCCTGCCCCACGAGAGACAGAGGGGGGTACTGTAAGGGCAGGGGGGAACAGGTCTGCGTGAGGGGAGCTGTCCTGTGGGCCTTGCCATGACTGTGCCACGGGGATGGACCCAGAGGAAGACAGCTCACCCAGCAACCAGGACATGAGACAGAGCTGAGTGCAGGGGCCTGTCACAAGCTGTATGGGATGTCCAAGTCCAGCAACAATGGTGGAATAGCACTGCTATAGCACAGTCCCCTCCCATACTGCACGGCCCCTGCCCTGCAGCAGGAAGCAGGAAGATGAGATGTTCAGGGCTGGAGAGCAGCCAGCCTGGCAGCATCTTGCTCTTAGTCCATGTCATCCTCCAGGCCACTGAGCCGACTGTGCTCCTCGTAGATCTCCCTGACGGCCAGGATGCGGTTCAGCATGCTCTCCAGCATGCTCCGGTCCATGGGGATGACTGAGTACCAGAGGGGGGACTCGGCGATGCATGAACGTTCAGGCTGCAGATAGAAGACATCACTGCGGTTCCGCAGACTTTCGGGACTGTAAAGACAGAGAAAGGGGAGCCTTGGGACATCAGCTCCAGGGCTCAGAAAGCCTGGCCTGCCCTCACGGTTTTCAACAGGGGCTCAAGGGGGCTTATCACAGCCACTCAGCTCTCAGCAGGAGGGGGAGACAAACTGAGTCTGCAGCTCCTTGCTCAGGACCAAAGCCACTAATCAGCCAAGCACCAGGCTTCATACTGCACAGTCCTGCCTGTCAGGAAGGAGGCAAGTAGTGGAAGGGAGCAGGAAGAAGCTCTCTCTTGACCATGGTCTACGTAAGCAGCACGGACTCTGGGCAAGGCTTCATACTCTAATACAAATGACTGGAGAGCAGCAGCCACTCCACAGGGTACACTGAAACTGAAAGGTGGCCCTAAACTAGTACATGCCCCTTCTCCAGAGAAAGCCTCACCATTTGGAGAGATAAAACTCATAGAACTTGACTGGGCATCGGAGTGGATTCATCCTGTTCTCCCGCTGCTCCAGCATTGGTACCTCCTCCTCACGCTTCCGCTTTCCAGAGCTGCCATCTGCAGAGAGGGATAGCACAGGATCATGTCTGGGACACAAGAAGGAAGGCAGAGGAAGGGACAGAGATGCTCTGTCAGACCCTACCTCGGCCTTTCTTCTGCTTGGCAGGAGCGTAGTAGCGGATGCTCACCACCTTTGTCATGCCACGAGCCGTGGTGCACTTGCGGGACTGGCGCACCACATTGGTGAAGGAGAGCTGCATGTGCTCCTCTGCTGTCTGCAGCCCAAAAAACTTGGTATTGAAGAACATGAGGGTGTTAAGGAGCACAAATGGTGAGTAAACACCCAGCTGCTTGCACTCCCAGAGGTGCTCCTCCTCAACACGTGAGAAAATTGTGTCTGCAAGGCACAGAGGAAGAAAGAGGTCACATCAACATTGGCCTTGTTGCAATCCCTTCACCCCGCCCAGGCAAGCATTGCAAAACACTGATGCTTCACAACATCCCTTTTTCCATGAGATTACTTCTAAGAGCTAAATGCTGGCTCTCCCCAGCCACAAGCCACCCCAGAGTGCAGCCAAACCACAGGCCAGAACCTAAATCAATCCTAACTGCTCATCCCTATAGATGTGATGTATATATCAAGTGAACTCCAGGTCAGTGTTCCACCACACTCCACATTAGATACAGGAAAAGCAGCAGGCAGGATAGACATGGACAGCTCCTGACTAGGCACACAGGTTTGGAGGCCAACACTTCTGCCTGGGACAGTCATTATGCAGAGGTGAGGCTGGATCTGTGAACTAACAACTCACAAGATACAGCAGGGAAGGCAGCCCCGGTTACAGCATCATGAAAAGCCTTTGCAGAGCTTTAAGTTAGACTGCTCACGAGGATGCACCAGAGCAACCCTTCCCAATACTTAGCACAGTGTGCAGGTCTCACCCATGTGCTGGGAACTACACAATGGTATGGACCAGTGTGCCTCCTGGCCTGGTATTCTCTTTGCCAAAGGGTGGAGACATCACTGTCATAAAAATGAAAATACAAACTGTCCCAGGACACAAAGTAGCAGTGCTCTGCTCCAAGACTGACTCTGGACAACAGAAGATGCTGAGACATAAACCAGGCTGGGCCCACTGCCAGTATGGGTCAGCATGACCCTGAGACACAGAAGAACTGTGCTGCCTACACCAAGGAAGAAGGTTGGGGCTGGGGGAGCACAATCAGACTGGAGGATCCAAGGAGCACAAACTGGGTATGTGTGCTGACTGAAAGTACTCTGGAGACACATACTATTTGGTAAGACTGTGGGTTGCCAACCACTCAGGGACTTGTTCAGCTCCTGCACGAAGGTCAAGTAGTAAAGGTCTGTAAATATATTCACCATACGATTGTTCTCGAGCAGGTACTAGAAAGGACAGAACACACAGTCAAGAGAAAAACGGTGGCACCTGAATACAAACCCTCCCCAGAGCCCAGGGCACACATGCAGAGCACCTTCTTGTTCAAGGAGAGCTGCAAGGCAAGCTCCTAAAATCAGCCACTTCAGAGATCTGTGAGGAAACCCCTGGGGCATGACAAAGCAGCCTTGGTGCTGAAGAAACAACTGAGTTTGGGAAGAGCTACCAGCCTTCCTTAAGGGTGTGCAAGACAAGTGCAAGGCTGGGGAGTAGACGCCACCCTACCCAGTGGGCCTGGAAACAAAGATCAAAGCAGGGGGGCTGCCCTCCTGGGATGAGGCACTGAATAGGAGGAGTGCACTGAGGGACCCAGAGAGTCCCTAGAAGGCAGAATAAAGGGCACAAGCTCCCCTCACCAGATCTGCTCCCTACATTTGGCTGTGGCAGACCTGAGGGTGGCAATCCCTCCCTCACCTGTTGGATGCCAAGGCAGAGGTAATAGATGCTGTCTGGTTCGTACCGCTCCCCATTGGGCCGTGTTATCTCCCTGACAAACTGTGCCAGGCCATAGTTGAGCTCAGCTGCTGTGCAGGCCAAGATGTCTTCCTTGATCCTCATGGGCTTGGCTGCAGAAACAAGGCCACAACACACTGGGACCCTGCTCCTGAGAGATTTCTGCTACCCCACCCCATCCAGATGAAGGTACTTACGGCCGAAGCGCAGCTCCTCTCCCTTGCTGGTCTCTCCCCCTGCATACTTGGCTTGTACCCAGGACTTCCAAGCATTCACACCATATGAATAGTTCAGCACTGTGCAGCTGGGCTGGCTGCTCACCGAGTCCCGGGAACAGCTTTCAGAGAGCATCAGACGCTTCTGTCCCTGCAGAGAGGTGTACAGTGAGACTGGGCACCTACCTGGGACAGATCCAAGAGTCCTGGGCACCCCTCAGACCAGCTGAATGCCAAGTCCTTCCTCACAGTGTGCCTCTGCCAATTGCCAGCATGCATCCTTCTGCTGATAGCCAACTTAACAATGCCTACTAGTTATAAGGACCACAGGCTGGAAAGAAGTCAACTCTCACATGATCTTTGAACTGACAGGTAAGTATTTCTATTCAACAAATGCCAGCAGGCCAAGCATGCCCTCAGGGGAGAGGGCACAACCTCCTCAAAAGACCAAAACCTCTGGTACCCTTCACCTCATATGTCCCAGATGGCAGGTCCCACTCCAAACCCAAAGAGCTTTATGCAGGCAGTATCCACCCAGAGCTCACCTTTCGGACAGCCCGAGGCAGATCTTGCTCTGTGGATACATCATCTGGTCCCACCAGTCCACAGTCAAAGAGGAAGTCTACACTGGGGTTGATGTCTAGAGGGTCTGAAAGAAAGCACAGACAGAAGGACTCAGTTGAGACTTCTCATCCTGTTCTCTGTGTCAGCCTGGTTCTTACAACAAGATGAGGAGAGAACACACAGCCCAGTACTTCACACCTTTCATCACTGCCTAACATGAACTTTTAGCCGCATTCCAAAAAAGCAAACACAGCTGTTATAGATGCTGCTATGCTTTTTCAGACTAATGAGAGCTCCACATTCTCCTTTCTGATAGTTTTTTTGCTTGGCACCCCAATATCCTTCACTACTACCATCCTGCCTTAGCACTGCTGTGCTCTTTCAAGTCCTTGCCCCTTCTTCCACCTTCTGCCTGCTAATGGTCACAGAGCCTCTCTGTCTTCCAGGATGTCATGCCCTCTCCAGGTGTCTCTTGATTTACTGGATCCTCCGGGACCATCATCCATAAGCACACCAGCATCACTTCCCTGATCTTTTTGCTATTAAAATCAGCTTCTCATTCTCCCTTCTTTACAGACAACAGGCCAGTTAGTCTTGACAAATGCAAACATCTTCAAAAGTGGTGGTCTCCTCAACCCTGCCTCAAGCCTGGGCAGAAGGCATGGGGAGATAAGTTCAGAGCTCTTAATGCTGCTGGCAACAGTCAGCTGATGGCAGCAGGAGGACACTGCTGCAGCATGAGCAGTCCTGCATGCCTCCTTCACCCAGTGCTTACTCTTAGGAAAGTCAGCCTCCAGGTCCTGTCCCGGCTCATCGAGGACGTTTGCCATCTTGACAGCCATAGCCAACACATCGTCCCGTGATGGTCCGAAAAGATCACAGTCCTCCAGGAGACCCTCTGCACTCTGGTTACTCACCAGGTCTGCAATGCAAAAGTAGATCATAAATACAACTTTCAAAAAAAAGTCTCTAGCTTGTTTTTCCTGTGACAGATGGAAAATGAAGTCAGGCTCCCTGCAGAGCACAGGCCTGGACTCAAAGCAGCCCGTGACATCTGTACTGCCCAGCTTTCCCTGGACAACAAGACACTGGATGTTTGTGTCCTCTCCTCAGCCAAAGCTCTAGTCACTGCAGCTTGAGGAATGCAGCCCTCCTGCAAGGTAAGGAGTGCTGCTACCAGTCATCTCTCTGGGAAGCTGCTTTACATGTGAGCCTGAATACCCACCTGAATAAACTAACAGTGCACCTGTGCCATGAGACTGGCACTCCCAAAAGGGACAGTAACAGCCACTGTTCCCTTTTGCAGCTCTTCCCTCCCTTCCTTCCTCCTTCTTCAGGCAGAAGTTGAGGACCTGCTCCTCCCTGCTCCCTTCTCAAAGGCTTTGGGAGAGCTGTGATCCACACAGATGCTCCAACTCTGACCTGGCAGACCCCACATGCTCCCAGCTGTTGGGCCTGATCAGGCCATGGGCAGAACCTACCACACAGGTCCGAGGAGGCCTTGTCCAGTTCTTCAGCCTCTGCAATCATCTCAGCCATGGCCAGGATGTCAGCCTCCAGGGGATTGGAGGGGATCTTCACCTTCAGCTCCTCAATGGTCTCCACAATCTTATCTGCGCTCTCCAGTGTGGTGGGCAGGAACATTGGTACAGGCACCTGTAGAAAATAGCACACCGGGCAGAAAACTGACACAGAGCCTATTGATATAAAAGGAGAGGCAGAAGAGGACAAACACAGAAGCAGGGAGACTGCAGCAAGGCAGGACTGAGACAGTAAGAGCACATGGAGTGTTTCACTTACCGGGACAGGCATGGAGAAAGGCACAGGTACTTTCTGGCAGTACATATGCATAGGCACAGGCACGAAGATTGGGACAGGGATTGGCAACACAATCACCTGGGGCTTCCAGTCAGCCTCTGACAAGAGCAAAAGTATGTCAGTGAGCTTGCTCCTGGCAGGTCCTCCACCCAGCCCCACTGTGCACTGCCATGCCCCCAGCCATCCAGCACCATGGCCCTTCCAGCTACCAGCTTCTGTGAATCATGGGCAGAGCTGGAGCAGCAGCAAGCCAAACAGCCCTGCAAGAAGAGAGACTTGCCTTAGCCAGAGGTGCCATTGCCTGCTCTCACATGGCCCTGCTGAGAGGTCTAGTTGCCTTGCATATGCTGTAAACAACACACACATGCCCATCAGGAGCTACACAGTGGAACCTGCTGAGCAGATGGCCCCTCAGACAAACTGATGATCTTCAGAGTAACAGGAGTTGTCCCACAAGAGGTGGGATCATGGTGCAATGCTCTCTGCATCTCCTTATGCTGATGATGGAAATGGGCTACCTACCTCCAGCCCTGTCATGTGTGGCCTGCACTGGCCTGAGACTCTTCAGCACAGTGCCAAACACCCAGCTATTCCATACAGCATTTCAAGCTGATTCACATTTAATTAGTTTGGAGCAGGGAAGTACCACTTGCCTTTCCAAAATGCCCATGTAATCCTGCAGTGATGTCTTGTTTTCCTACCTGTCTGACATCCTTTGGACTTCATTTCTATCTTGCAGGAAACACCTCTGTTCTGCATCAGTGGCTTACACATGGCAGCTTTGTTTTTCCGAGGGGTAGTTGGAACCGGAGGGGGTGGTGGTGGTGGTGTGGCTGGAGACATCTGGGCTGAGGAAGTCTTTGCTGACAGCTGAGAAAATGAAGAAAGCAGGAGGTTGGTGTCCACCTAAGGCAGCATCATCTCTTCCCATATATGGGTACAGCTGGATTGATTCTCAAAGCACCTTCTGAAGCCTGGCAGTTCCCATGACAGGGGGATGCTCCCACAGTCAGGCTACACTGCTCATGGCAGGCAGCAAACCTGTGTGGCATCTGCAGCAGCCAGCAGGGAAGTCTGGCAGTGGCTGCTGCTGCACCAAGGGGCAGTGGGGAACACAGTGGGACAGCAAGTATACTCAAACACAGGGGAGCACTGTGCAAAGAGGAGCCAGTCCCACAGTGGCAGGCTGTTCTGGAGCCCATCACTGATTCCTGGAGAATGGTTATTCTTCCCCCTTCCAAGAGATAGGCTGAAGCTGCCATCCCCAGCAGCTCTTGTCAGGTCCCACTACCCAGCCATCTTAAAATGCATTTGTTGTAGAATAATGAAATCTCTCTGTGCAATGGCAGATCTGTCCTCTCCTTGGGGACATCCCTTTGTGCTATCCTGCAATCTCTTTCCAACAGGCCTTACCATGTTAATCTCTGCCTTCTGTGAGGAAGGGGCAGGTGGTTTTTGCTCCGAACTTTGACCTGAAAGAGAAAGCAATGAATTTTAAGTTCAAGAGCTCCTGGGCCAAGAGGTCCCACTGCTGGGACTAGAGGTAGTAGCTGCCAGAGCAGGGACAAGCATTCCAGAAACTGTTCCTGGCCACTCTAGGAACAGTTAATGTTTCCACAGTCTCTAGCCCTAGCAGCCTACAACTCCTAAATCAAAGTTGTTACAATCTGATTTTGTGCTCCCCTGCAGACTACCCCATTGCCATCACAGTACATCAGGAGAAATCCCAGCCCTTTGTAGAGAGTGGGATCCAAGACTCTATTCTCAGCTCTGCTTATCGGCTTGCTGTACCGAGACCATGGCCCCTACCTGTGGCTCCATCTCCCTGCTACAAGTATCATGGCAAAGTGCTTCAAGATCCCTAGGAAGACAGTGACAGAGCTAGTATTAGTGTTATAAGATATCCCAGAAAGCAGAGAGACAGCTTTGCCCCAGCCATTCCCCTAAGGAAAGAGGAGATCACCTGCAGGTAAGAGTTACATGTGGCAGACATAAGTCTTAGGTGGTGACAATATGCTCCTTGGCTTGGATGGTAATTCCATCTTATTTGCTCTGCAGAGAACCTGCACCCATCTCAAAGGCTGGTGAGCTAAAAGAGCACCTTCATCCAAGTCTCCAGATACCCATGTGGCTGGGAAGAAAAACTGCCTTCCACTGACCAACCATGGGCCATGCAAGAAGGACACCTGCAAGGAAAGCAGCAGATCTCAGCACACAAAGGGAGTGCTGGGTCCATTTGCACCTCTTATAAACACATAGGTTCCCCAGGAAAGACACAGACGCCCCAAGGACCAACACGTGGGCACTGTGCAAATTTCCTCTGATCTAGGAAAAACGTAACAGCTCTTGAGCAATTGAAAGATGAGCAGGGTCTACTTGCTGACCACCACAGAGGTGTGGGCCTGTTCCCACTGGAGAAAGCTCCCTAGCCTGAAGCTAAGCATTCAAACAGGAACTGGAACAGTCTCAATGGGTCCAAGAACTCCCCCTGACCATCCCAAAGTGGATGTGGGACAGATCTAGGTGGGAGATATTAATGACTTGAATGAGAAAAACCAAGCCATGGAGTATGAGCAGAGTTTCTGCTGCAGCAGAACCAAAAGCAAAGTTGACTGCCCCACAAGCAGGGGGGATGGCCCTGTGCAGAGCCAGTTCCTCTTGGAAATCTTCGGGCACAGTTCTGTGGAACAACCTCCTCGTTCCCTCATTACACAGACTTCTTACAAGCAAAGAAATCAGCAAGCACTCTCAGTATCACCAGGTGGTCAGTAACCAGTGGGTCACAGGAATGAATGGTTTTAGGCAACCACTAGTTGCAATAGAAGCAACAAGTAATAAGCAGCTCTGTCCAACATGGGCCTGAAATCCAAGTAGTCCCTTGTGACTGCCAACAGAGCTGCCAGGTCCACAGGATACCCTGCCTGGACCAGGCAGAAGCCATTGCTTCTCACCATGCACTGACAAGCTCCTCCTTCTGAAATCCTCTGCACAGCACGGAGGTCTGGAGAGCTCTCTGTGCAATCACACAGCATAACCTGGCTCCAGCACCCTTCCTTTGCAAGTATGCCACAGTCCCAAGACAAGAATGTCCACAACTGGCAAGGAGATGGGTGTGCCAGGACACACAGTGAGCCCAATGCCACCAGCAGCATTCACCAAGCATGGCAGGTGCTGGGGCAGCTGGAGCTTGTGCTTAGCTGAGCACTCAACACTGCTGACAGGTTCTTCCATGGCTGCCCTCAGCCCTCTGCCTCATAGGGAACACAACTACAGCATGGTGAAGGGTAATACTACACATGCCAAACACCGAAGTTCTTGGGCATCTCCAGAGAAGTTTTGGAGGAGAGCTCAAACTCTCATTGCTGTTGGAAATGGAGAAGGTAATTCTCAGTCTTGTGGTCCATGACCCCAAGGAGACAATGGCAAAATGAAACATTCTTCTGTCTGCTTGAGGCAGAGCTTGTTTGCCAGGCCTATGTCCTAAAAGCAGTGTTACTGATCCTTCACGAGCAAGATGCCTTGAAAGCAGAGGACGAACAGAACAGCATAGATAAGGCTGTGGAATCCCTTGGTGAGCAAGAAGCCAACAACTTTAAAACCTCTTCCTGTCCAGGGCAGCAGGACAGTCTGTACCCCATCAAGCAGACTTCTCCTGGGCACCCCCATGCCAGCAGAAACCAACAGGTCTTTATCCAGGTCACTTCAGTGTGCTGTCACATGAGCCATCGTCTCACACAGCCTTTTATAGAACATGGCGTCTAAGGGTAAGTTGAGACTCCTCTGGCTGGGAGAACCTTCTGCTTCTGGCAGAACAGTTCTGCCTTGCTGTTTAAGCAGCACTGACATACAGGGCATTTGCAATCAGTCCATTGCCATCATGTGAGGAACCAGGAAGAGTCTGGAGATGGAGGAAAAGGTCTCTCATGAGAAGGTCCTTGTCTTGGTTTCCCCTCCTTGGCACACCCTAGTCAGGGTTTTATACCTCATGAAATCCCAGGGAGGGCAGAAAAGCTCTGAGCCTGTCATGCAGGTGTCTGTCAAGGCTTGATACACCAAAACTTGATGCAGCCATTCAGAGAGTTCATCTAGAAGACTGTGGCCTATGCACCAAGCAAAATGACACTACACAAGTGCCTAAGGGCCAAGCGATGTTTTGTCACTCCAAGCACCTTCCATCCTGAGGGATCCCAAAGCACTTTGCAATATTCCATAATCATCTGGCTCGAGTTAATGATAGGAAATGGGGCAATGGGCAGTGGAAATCTCCTCTCCAGCTGGAACTCCACAAACGTAGAATTGGGGTATCCAGGACACAGGGGTCTGCAGCTCCACAGAGCTGCAGCAATCTTTGGCTAAGTTGTGGTACTGCAACCTAACATCACAAGACAGAGTGCATCCAGCATCTCACTGCTCCCTCAAGATCATTCTTGCTTCAGCTCTAGCTGAGAAGAGCTCACCTACAGCATCAGCAGCACCATTTCCTGCAGCACCCTGTATTTTCATTGAATGATTCCCATCCAGTCACTGACCTGGCCCAATACTGTTTAGCTTATGAGATCTGAGAAGGTCACAGCTCAGTGGTGGTGTGGGGCTGCAGGTGGAAATATCATGGCAAACCACACTGTCCCCTAACCCTGTAAATCAAGCTCTCCGCTGGTAACATGAGGATGTTAAATCCCTGATTATCCTTGCTAAGACTGTAAGCTACAGGCAGCACGCTGGCACCGGCTCCTCCCGTCTGCGCCCTGTGTGTCATAGAACCATAGATGTTAGAGATGGAGAAGCCCCATTAGGTCCCACTCCGTCCTTTCCCCCCCCAGGGGCCAGTGCAGGATTGTTCCCTAGCATCTCATCCAGTCCTGGGTAGGTAGCTTCCTCCCCTTTCTGTTCAGTCTTCCCTGTGTCTCTCAGACTTAGCTATTCAGGTCCCCTCCCTCCCTCCTACTCACTGTTAAGCAGGCTCTCTGGCCCCTTCTGCGTGTCCAGGTTGGGCTGGTTCTGTTGATTGTAAAATCGCAGCAGACACTGCTGGTTGCAGAAGTGTTTGATTTGCCCCCGCCAGTGGATGGTTTCCAGCAGCTTCCCCTGACGCTTGCAGGCATGGCACCGAGCTGCCTAAAGCCCGCATCAGCAGGAGAGAAACAACGAGTAACTAACCACACCCCCTCTGAGTGCAACACAACTCTCCAGTGAAAGGTGCACATAGCAAGGTGCTGTGAGCTTCCCCTCAGCACTGCCCTGCCAGTGCCAGCCAGGGACTCCAGCGGTGCAAACTTCTCAGAGCAGCACTAGCCGCAGATCCAGCACTGTGAGCTTCCTCAGTGCAGTGCTCTGACAGGATCAGCTGGGGACTCCAGCTACGTGAGCTTTCCCATAGCAGTGTCCCATCATTGCCAGGCAGGACTCCAGCAGTGCCAGGTTCTCCGCAGCAGTGCCAGCCAGACTCCAGCAGTGTGGACTTCCTCAGTGCAATGCCCACTTATCTGGGTGCCGTGCCCACCACAGCACTTAGCACAAGCTGCCAGTGCTAATACTGACCTTGAAGTACCAGAGCAAGTATTTGCTTTTGCAGTCTTCACTACAGAAGTCCCAGGTGCTGCCCTCCAGCTGCTCGGTGACCGCCCGCTGGCAGGTCTGAGAACAGTAGGTGCAGGTGATGCAGCACAGGCCCAGGTTCTTGGTGAAATCCTGTTTGTAAAGAAGCACACACCCTGCGGAGAAACAATAGGAGTGAAACCTTCCCAGGATGAACTGGGAGCCTCCCTGACCCAAACATGACCAGAATCCAGGTCTGCGGAGACAACAGAGCATACGCAACATACTGTAGGGAACAATCCAGCACTGGCCCCTGGGGCTGGGATAAGATGGGACCTCATGGGGACTTGCCATCTCTCACCTCTATGCTTCTAGGAAGAGTCTGACTCCAACCTCCTGTGTGCAGGAACCCAGCAGGCAGGGCAAGGCCAGGTCAGGCCAGCCCAGACGCAAGAGCGTAGAAGTGCATGATGACAGGAGGAGCGGAGCTGCCACCTGCTGTCTCCCCAGCCCCCAGAGAGAGAAAAGCTGTGAGAAAGCCCTCCCCAAGGACACAATGAACGGTAAAGATATTGCCCTAGGGCCTGGCTGGACAGCAAGCCATCCCCAAGACAGTTCTCCCTTAACTGCATGGTAAGGCTCTACTCGCCCCAGGGCCTGGCTAAGAGTCTCCCCTCTGTTCCTCTGCATGCTCTCTTCTCCTCCCATAGCATGGGCTGGCATGGGGGCTCTGCCTCTCCCCTGCCTTCCCCAAGTACCTTCGCTGCAGAAGTTCTTCTCCACTCCAGAGAAGCGGATCTTCTCATGCAGCAGCTTCTCCTGCTTGCAGTGCTCACACTGAGACACCACCCCACGGAGTCGTTTGAAGTCCTCACAGCAGTCCTTGCAGCAAAACTGATACACCTTGTCCTGCCAAAGAGACCGCCACCGGGTCACCCAACTTAGCAGCAGTAGGTCCCCAAACTTCTCAGGGAAGCAAGAGCAAGACCACAGGTCTGAGCCAGGACCCCAGCTCTCTTGGTAAGGGGTATGGCAGAAGTGTTGTCTTCCTGCCTTTCTGACATCCTGCTAAACATCAGGAGCACAGCACTCAGTGCACAGTCTCCACACAGGTCTCTGCAGCTGAGACATTCACATCACTGGCACCGAAGGAGCACTGCTTTGAGCGGGGAGAGGAAGGAGCCCTGTGATCCTCCCTAAGGTTGGCCTCTGTATCAACATCCTCATGGGGAAAGTCCTCACCTGCCAGTCTAGGATCTCCGGCTTCCCACTGAAAAGATTGTGGCAGTAATGACAGTTGAGGTGGATCCCACCTTCTGGGCTGGTACGCTGCAGGAGACAGAGACAGCTCATGGAGGGAGAGACACACAGAGGGCAGCAGGTGCTCAGTAGTTGGCAGAGCACCCCTTTGCACTGCCACCACCTCCTGCCTCCTCCACTGCTCACAGCAATCTGTCTGCCCCTGTTCAGACCTGTGCTTGCTGCCCTATCAGTCACTCACAGTCAATCCATCAGACCATTTCTCAAGATGCTGGAGAGCAGATTCTTGAGCAATTTCACTTTGGTTCCAGTGTACTGGTCCAGCTCTTCTCAGGAAGGCAAGGTGTCAAGCTGCCACCCCTCTAGATTTGAAAACATTAGTTGACAGGGGCTCCACTACCTCTTCTGCAAAATCTTGAAGCATGGGTTCCTGGTTTCTATTTTCAAGGTAATGAAACTTTAGAATTCAAGCAGTCATACTCATCCCACCTTCCTCTGCTAGATTAAACAGCCATCCAGCACTGGTGTTTTGTCCACAAGGATATATTTATTAATAAAGTAATCTTCCTGGTTTTGTTCTGATAACCTCAGCTAAGGTGCATTTCTTCAAATCAAAATACAACTTTTCTGTTTTTTTCCAGCACACATCCAATTTTTCTTCAACACTGACATCAGATGAATGCTCTTCCTTTTCAACACCTGTACAACATTCTAGATAGCTCTTTTGCACCCTAGTCCTCAAACTTTAACTCCCTGTTCCTCTACTTCTGTTTCCAATAACTTAATTAATCTTTTCTTCTGTAGCTGTAAACTGATACTCATACTAAATGGCTTAACTCCTGTATCCCAGGACATTTTAAAAATTCATACTTTCCCAGGACTGACTTACCCACATTACATGAGTAGGCTGATACAGGATCTTTCAATGAACTGTGTTTAAGAACATGTTAGGAGGAACCAGTTTTTCATGCAATTCAATTGTTTTGCTTTCTAAGGCTGCCCTGACCTCAGCTTGAGTTAACACTTCACCAGTTTTTGTTTCATTTGCAAAGTTTTAACATGTTTACTTTGCCTTTATTGACAGGTAACTGATGAAGATGTTGTACTCTCTGGGCTTAGTACTGATCCCTAAGAACCCATCTTGAAACACTCTTCAATGGCTTTCCTTTGACAAGTGTGTTGAGCTGTGCCAGAAAGACAGTTCCAAAATCAGACTCTTCATGGGTTTACTCATATGTTACAAGGCTGGTTTTACATGGCAGTAACTCAAGTTAGGTGAAATCCCTGATGACTGGGAAAGGGAAACTAAAAATTGCACTATTTTTTAAAACGGGTAGAAAAGAAGACCCTGGGAACTACTGACCTGCCAGGCTCACCTCTGTGTCTGGGAAGATCATGGAACCAGATCCTTCTAGAGGCTATGCTATGGCTCACAAAGGACAGGGAGATGATTTGAGACAGCCAGCATGGCTTCAAGGGCAAATGTTGCCTACTAATATTTTAAGTGGCCTTCTCTGATGGACTGACTACATCAGCAGACAAGAGAACAGCTATAGATGTCATCCATTGGGACTTCTGTAAAGCCTTTGACATGGTTCCCCCCCAACATCCTTCTCTCCAAATTGGAGAAATATGGATTTGATGCATGGACTGTTTAGTGCATGAGGAACTGGTTGGGCAGTCACATCCAGAGGGCAGTGGTCAATAGCTTGGCATCCAGATGGAGATTTGTGGGTACTACTGGATGAAAAGCTAGATGTGAGACAACAATGTGCACTTGCAGTCCAGAAGGCAAATCATATCCTGAGCTGCCCCAAAAGAATCATGGCCAGCAGGACAAGGGAGGTGATTCTGCCCCTCTACTCTGGGGATGAGACCCCACCTGGAGTACTGTGTCCAGCTCTGGAGTCCTCAACACAGGAAAGACATGGATTTGTTGAAATGGGTCCAGAGGAGTGCCACAAAAATGATCAAGAGAGATGGAACACCTCAACTATGAAGCAAGGATGAGAGAGCTGGGGTTGTTCTCAGCATACAGAAGAGAAGGCTCCAGGGAGACTTGTGGTATTTCACTATTCAAGGGTGTCTAAGAAAGATGGGGACAAACTGTTGTGACAGGACTCAAGCAATGGTTTTAGACTAAAAAAGGGTAGATTTAGACTAAAGAAGACATTTTTACAATGAGAAATACTGGAATAGTATTCCAGAGAGGTGGTAGATGACCCATCTTCAGAAACATTGAAGGTCAGGTTGGTCAGGGGTCTGAGCAACCTGATTTAGTTGAAGATGTCTCTGCTCACTGCAGGGAGGTTTAATTAGATGCCCTTTAAAGGTCCTTCCAATCCAAACATTGTATGATTCAAGTCTTCTGAAGTCTATAACTGTAAAAACTTTTCCACTACCCTACCAGTAACAGTAGTGGTCTCAGCAAAGGATTATATCAAGGATTTATGAAAGCAAAATGAAAACAAAAACAAACCCTGAAAAATCCTTAACACAATAACCACAAGAGAAAACAACCCTCAGAACCAAATACTGGCAACTGCCAGTAACTAACTTACTGCCTCTAGATTCTTTATGTTTTCTCAGTTGCCCAAGGCATGTTCTGGCCTCACAGATCTTCCTGGCTGTTGCTTTGTAGTTTGATAGCTGCACAAAACTAGTATTCGTTCAGTAGCCTTGAAAACCACAAACACTGAAAACCACCCCCCGCTGAAACTTAACATCAGAAGATTAAAACCCACCAGTCAAGCATTTGAGGATTATTGACCATGAGAAATCCAGGCCTGATTTTTAGACAACCTAGAAGACTTACGTTCCTTGGTGGCACCTGGCTCAGAGGGCAGCTCTGCCCCTTTTCACCACACCAGTGGGTGCCCGCTGTGCTTTACTTACGCTTTTGTTCATGCCCTCATTAAGGCAACCAAATCCCAAACCACTCATGCAGTACAGCTCTGCACTGCTGGACATAACCTGATAGATAAGAGTAAATTAGAGCCTGTTTTATCCCAACAGAAGAAGAGGGAGATAGGGCCAAGACTGAGGCAACCACAGTCACTGCAAGTTGTGCTCCAGCAGACACATTCTTACGAACCCTTCCTTGAGAAAGCTTGAGGAAGGTGAAGCCTCTGCTGCTAAGTGTCAAAGGAGACACGAGCTCTATGCCCAGCATGAAGGATATTTCAGTACCTGGAATTTTGTCCAGCAGCTGGGGCTGCAGAACTGGTAGACAACCCGGTCTGTCTTGTTGTAATAGCATGGTTCAGACAAACTCTTTCTGCAGAAGCCGCAGGGTCTAGGGGGACCTGATGAAACAGACAGGAATTGATGAAGGCAGCAGCAGATGTGGGACTGAATGGTATGCAAGCCACTCACTCATTCTCAGTCTGTCAGTGAATTATCAAAAAATAAGGGGCAAGAACATGAGGAAACTAGGAGCAATAGATTCTGCTAAGTCAGAAATGCTAAACACGGATGAAGAACAGAGTGGTCCAAAAAAGTGATGCTGGCACTACAGGAATTTGGACAAAACAGGCTGCAATATTGAACCAGAGACCTTACCCATTCCTGGACACTCTGGTACTTTGTGCAATGCCAGCACAGTATGGTAATACAACTGCTTCCTGCATTCTCAAGAAAAGCAATGCATGCTGCCCCTCAGTATTAAGAGGTCTACGTGCTCCCCCTCCAAATCTCCTTCCACTTTTCTCACTGGACTCTGCCCCAGGCAGGTAAAATGTTTCCTTTCCAGTCTCATCTACAAGCAATAAATAGTAGCAAGGAAATAGTTACAGTGGAGACTTCACTGATTCCCTGTACATAGGTGCTCTTACCAACCAAGCCTGACTGCTTCACTTTGTGGGAGGTAGTGCAGCAAATAGAGCAGAACAGGCCCATCTTGCCACTGCGATCCACGTTGGGCAGCATGTCAAAGTTCTTGCACAGCGTCTTGCACCACATGCATGGATAGACCCGAGTGTTCTTCTGCAAACAGAGCAGAACAGAGCTGCCAGGGAGACCACCACAGCTGGTGAGGTCTGATCCTCATATCCCATCCCACTACTGTATTCACCAGGACAGCTCTCCTGCATGGAACACCTATGCCTGAGAGAGGCTCATAGTCTGCAAGCTCCCCTCAGCATCTCACCTCCATATTTCTAGAGTACCTTGGCAGGAATAGAGCACTTAGCAACCCATCAAGACAGTTAAATGAAACCTCCTGAGGCCAGAGAGGAACATGTCCAGCCAAACTTTGGGGAGACATCCACAGACACCAGCCCATACTGACTGCATGTACCAGTGTCCTTGCAGAGTCCAGCTTATTAAGTGCCTGACACATGCTGGAGTCCAAGGTGGGCCCCCTGCAGAATAAATTGTTTGCTTGCTTCAATGTTTCTCCACAGCAATCTCTTAAATGTTTTGTTAGCAATAAAGCCCAAAAGGACGGAGGTGACTTGCTATTGCATGAAGTGCCCTGAACCACATTGTGCAAAGGAGCTTTGACCTCCCACCCCAGGCAGGTAACCCCACACACCTTCTTGTAATTGTTGAGACAGGCAGAGTTGCAGAAGCGTTTTTGCTGGCCTTCGTGGAAGAGGTACTCCAGGGGCAAGCCCTTGTTGTAGATGTAAAGTCCACAGTTGTCGCAGCAGTTGGTTTTCAGCCCCTTGGTGGCCCGGAACTTGGTGAAACAGGCGTCACTGCAGATGCGGTGAACGACGCTCCCATTGCTGACCTCATGCTGAATCTGCAGAGACATCATTGCTGTCACTTCCACAAACCACCATGTGTCTCCTTCTGACATGTGCACCATTACTACCATGGCCCTTGAGATAACAGCCTGTTACACTAAAACTTGGGCACGTGCTATACTGAAAGCTGGTGTGGAGTCAGACTAGCATCCCTCACCAAAAGTCAGGGAGAGTGAAGTTGCAGGAAGCGGTGAGCTTCAAGGCAGGGAGAAGCCAAAGCTTTATTTCTTCTGCTGGAATAAGGGCTGGTTCACAGTAGCAAGAACCCCGGAGTTAACCTGAGCAAGCTCAGGGGCAGAGGCCTCACACCATAGGAGAACCTGGCAAATACTCTGCAACGGTCCAAGGCAGGGCCAAGCGCTGTAGGTCACAAACACCTCATCCACAACAGGGGAAGGACAAGGGACTGTTTACCTCGCCAGGTCTGTGGCAGACACTGCAGCGGTTGGTGTCCGAGGCATCTGCAGACTGAGGCATTGGTCTGTGCTGCTGGGCCTCATAGAGGGAGAGGCAGACAGAGGTGCAGAACTCATGGAAAGAGCCGCCTGAGCCAATCTGGGCAACCACAGAGTCCTTGGTGTTCCAGATCTCTCTGGGGATCAGGAGGGAATGTGTTAGTACAGTCCTGCCATGAAGGGACAGGGTGGCACACTGCAATGCACAGGACTTTCTGGTGTCCCAAGGGTGGTAAGAACTGTCTCACAGCAGCTTCTGTCCTGGCCTAGATGTGTGGTGCCTGAAGCCAGAGCATGTGTGAGGTTGTTTTAAAAGGCTGTGATATGGGGCATTGAGCTAGGGGACAGGCAGGGAAAGGGGTGTAAGAAGCATGGGATATGCAGTGTATGAAGGAAGGCATCAGGCAGCAGCTGGCAATGAGCTGGAGACACGTGGGTGAATGGGAAGCATGAGGATTACACAGATGGGGACTGGCACGTAGGGTTGTGAAGGGGGTCATGAGAACAAGAGCATTGAAGAAAGGGGAGTGAACACACACTTTTTACAGAAGGTGCATATCTTCTTGCCAGGTGGTTTTTTTGAGAAGGTGGTGAGACAGGAGCTGGAGCAGAAAAGCTGGGGGAGCCCTTTACGCTGGTAGGCAGTTTGTCCCTTCTGCAGTGGGGCCCTGCAGTTGGCACAAGTCATCTTGGTGACTGAGCGGGCAGCTCGCTGAGCCATCTGGGTGCGTAAGGACATGCGAGTCGAGCGTCGGGTACGAAAGGGAACAAAATCCTCATCGTTGGGATCATCCACCATTGCATCAGAGTCTTCATCAGAGACTGGAACTGCAAAGTAGCAGAGAAAGATGCACCTAAATGCCTCATTAGGAACAGAGACAGAAACTTCTGCCATAAGACACAGGCCAGGGCTTTCTGGGGTCACATTTCTGGAGTTGCTCTACATGCTTTGTACCTGTCTTGGTGGAATGTTAAGGAACTCTTAAAAGATATTCTGTTGGAACTGGAAATGAGTCAGGAGTCATTAAGCAAATTGGGCTTAAGTACACTTCTTCTCTAGGAAGTCATGACTTGCCAAGGTTGAGCAGAAGCCCAGAGCGTGAACATTTAGAGCAGAAAACCCTCCAAAACCTGTTAGATCTTAAAGGGAACAAGCTGGATCACCAGCCTCCAGGAGAGGCGGGCAATGAAGGAACAACACACAAATACTAGGGAATAGCAGGGTGACATGTATTTCTGCAGGAAAATCCCCAAAATGCAACACCCTGCTGCCATAGAGACAAAGGAAGAAAGTTCCTGGATGAGGAGATGGAAGATGGATATTCTGAGAACAATCCCAGAGGCTCACCTATTATTTGGTGCTTGGCATCCACACACCACTGCAAATATATTATCATTCTCCCTTCAACCTTAGTGCCCTAAGAAAGAAAGGCAAGTACCCCAAGGATGAAGACTAACAGGGTGAAAGGACCTGTTTCCTAAGAATAAAGTCTGCACAGAAGCCCCAGAGTTCCCACCATACTCCATGAATCACCTGCCCCCAATGGGCCTGGCTGGCCTCTGTTCTCTGGCTGAAAACAGACATTACCCATCCCTAGTTACTTACTGCTATCAGAGGAGTTCACAGTTTCAGGTCTGACAGATTCTGATCTTCTGGCTCGTTCACTTCTTTTCTGTTCCTAGAAGACATTCAGAAAAATATTTAGGCAAACCATCTGATACAACAGCCATGGATAAATATATCACATCATGGTGGAGTTACAATTTCTGGGATTTGCTTTCCCCATAACTAGGCTGAAAATGGATATGACCAGAGTTGGCAAGATGGGGGAGAGAAGGAAGTAGGCCTATGAGAATGACCTTACAGCTAGGGGCAGAAAATCCATATTACAGCACAGTGGCAGTGCACAGAATTGTCACAGAATTGTCACAGTTAGAAAAGACCTCTAAGATCACAGTGTCCAACCTTCAACCCAGAAAAAAACCCACCAAGACCATCAAAGCATGTCCTGCAGTGCCACATTTACACAATTCTTAAAATACTTCCAGGGATGGTCACTCCACCACCTCCCTTGGCAGCCCGTTCCAGTGCCTGACTAGTCTTTCAGTGAAGAAATTATTCCTAGTGTCTAGTCCTATCATTATTTACTTGAGAGAAGAGGCCAACATCCACCTACAACCTTCTTTCAGGTAGTTGTAGGGAACAATAGGGTCTCCCCTCAGCCTCCCCTTCTCCAAACTAAACAATCCCAATTCCCTCAGCCTCTTCTTCATAGGACTCCTTCTCTAGAACCTTCGCCACCTTGTTTGCTCTTCTTGGGTCATACTCCAGCAACTCAATGTCTGTGTTGTAGCTAGGGGCACAGAACTGAACACAGTACTCAAGGTGTAGCCTCACCAGTGCTGGGTACAAGGGTACAAGGATTACTTGATCACAGGAGACATGCACACTCCTTCCCAGAGGGGACACAAGACAGCCAGTGTCCCTCAGATAGTATGGCAACAGCCAGCTATCCTTTATGCTCCTGTAGCATATATACTTGACTGCATTCTCCTCACCTTCTCAGTTGGCAGCTCACTTGCCTTCCCAGACTGGCCTTCTCCTGGAACAGAAGCACAGATGAAGCTTGCATCTAACATCTTGCTTTTCTCCAACAGAAGAGGACAGGTGTTCTTCAAATGCAGCCACCCTTTGGGTCAGTCTGCACATGAAGCCTTAGACAATCCTGGTTAACAAGCACAGTTCTGGTGGTGATCAGACACAGGAAAGCTCTTAAACCCATCGCCTGTAGTTAGAGATCCAAACACACAGCTTGGGAGAAGTTGTGTATGGGGGAAGTCTTCCCTGCATGGGGAAGGCATGCTGGGCAGTGTACTCCAACTGCTTCTGACTGAGACTGAGCATCTCCTGAGGATGAACAGCCTGGGCAGAGGAACTTTGCCTATTGGAAACACCTTCTCCTGGTGACCCTCAGTTTCAGCAAAGATTTCAATGATGAAGAGTGTGAACTAAGCTGATGAGCAGCCACAGCTTTATCATGGAAGGTCCTAGCTGACATGCATTGAAAATCAAAATTAAAGCTATAAAAGCCAGAGCTAGCACTTGTGTGCACTAAGGAAGTAGCTTCCAGCACATTATGACCTCCTGAGCAAAAGGAAGCCAAGTTCTGCAGAGATAGCAACCTACCTGATGGTGGTGAGGCTTCCTGTGCTTTCAGTACACTACTTTCCTTAAGCAAGTTGTTCCCACTATCACTCCCTTCCTCTGCCTGGTTCTCCTCTGTGGGCTCAAGGGGCAAAGCTGCAGTACTGTTTTCCAGGCTCAGTTTCACCTCTGCTTCCCCTGCTAGTCCTTCCCTCTGCATGGGTGAGCTCCTTCTTGGTGCCTTCAACCTCATCTTTTTTGTCTGTTTAAGACTGAGTTGGGGTGGGGCAACTGGTGGACTTGAGGATTGTGCTGTGATGTCTTCTGTGGCTGGGGGACTGCTGAGGTCCCCTGAGTCAGAAGTGGGCTGTCGGGGTGATCCAGGGGCACTGTCATTGGAGAGAATAGCCGAAGCACCAACTTCCTTTAGGTCCCCAGAACAATTTTTTGATGCATCTTCCCCTTCCTTCCATGTTTCTGGAACAAGGGCTTCTCTAGAGAGGGCAGAGGAGTCCACTGTTTCATCCTCCATATCCTGGGAAGGATGTGTCTTACACAGCCCATCCGGACCCTCTGATTTATCTAGCTCCAAGCCAGCAGTTTTTTCCAAGTCATCTAAGACCTCAGATTTTTCCACCATATCCAAGACACTAGGTTTATCTAGAACAATGTTATTTGATTTGTTTACTTCAGATAGGCTGTCTGCTTTCACTAAAAGGTCCAAGTCCCCATCTGCAGTCATCTGCTTGGATTGATCCCAATTAGGGGGTTGAAGAACTGAGGCTTTCTGGGTAGAAGCTGTCTGAGAGCCCAGGAGATCTTCTCCAAACTCCATATCAGCAGGGAGATCACCAATAAGTGGTTTGTCAGGCAAGGACAGGGGGTCCAGAGATCCCGAAAATTCACTGGAATCCATTTTGATGATGGCAACTGAAAATGAGAAAAAGACTTGCAAGTTATAAAAGTGCATTAATTGTCCTCTCTTCTGAACACTGCTGGAGTGAAACAAGGCCCAGTAATACTGCTAGCTCTAACCAGGATACCAGTGGGTCAATCACATCCACCTGTAAAGTTACAAAACCTATCTTCTCCAGTAGAGTAATTCGAATTCTAAATTTGGCAAGGTTTTAAGCCCTGAAGCAGGAGATTCAGTATTCCTGTCTACCGGGGCTTACTACAGGCATAACTCACCTATATCAATAAAGGAGGAAGCCTGAAATAAGTTCACTGGTGATGACTGATTAATTCTTTCTTTAAGATATGCTTCCCTCCAAAAAGATAACAGAGTTTCACTCACAAATGGTTTACTCAGAACTAACCAGAACATCTTTGGACAGAGAATGTACCCTGCTTCTAAAACTCATTTAAGCAGTTTAGGGAATCATACTTAACAGCTGAAATTCTAAGTCTTTGCCTCCTTATTTTGTCTAAAAACATAGCAACATTCTCTGTTTCATAGTAGAGGATAAACACTGTTCCCAAATCACAAACAGAAACTACAGAAGAAGTAATCTTCAAAGATGTTCAGCAAGTTTCACCAAATGATTCTGTTCACTTTCACTGGTTAGAGAGGAGACAAAGCTTCTAGAATAAGCCAATTCCAGATCAGTATGGGATGAAATATGTTTTAGGGTGGCTAACATTAAGAAGAACAAAGTGAAATAGAAAAAAACTGAAAGAAAGGCCCTAAGTACTTGAAACAGGGGAGAACTCTCCCAAGGTGATAAACACATTTTTTTCTGCTGCTCAGAATACAAACAATGACTCCTTCTCAAAGATGCCGCCAACCCAGACTTTGAGAAAGACAGCAGACCTTACAACTGTAAGCAGCAGAGAGGTCAAGCCACCTAGATGAATGAGGAAAGTTTATTTATAGGTATGCTTAACTAGCATACTCCTCCAACTTGCCTTCTGATACTTTGCACAGGCATGCAGTGAAACACAGAGGTGATACTGCTGCAGAATTTACCACTTTCAGCTGGCATAGTCTTTGTATTAAGAGAGCCTGGGAACAAAAGAAATCCACTTAAGATTTCCCTCCCAAAGTATAATACAAGAAACTATTAATCTATTAATAGTCACGCTACTCGTGCTCTACAAATAGAAAAAAAGCATCTGGTTTCAACAGCACATACCTTAATGTTGCTTTCAAGCACTGGGCACTCGAACATTACAATGCAAGACAAGACTCTTGACCAACTTAATGACATTGAGGAATAAAATGATCTTAAAAAGTATTCTGTAGACTAAGTCAACTCCAAACTATCAGCATGTGGTTGGGACAGATACACAGACCTTTCTGCAGACCCAAGAGTTCACAGTAAAACCATCATCTGTTCTGGTTAAAAGCACAGCATTTGTCCTGTGTGTTCAAGGTCCTATCTACCTTCATCAGCTCTGTGTGACCAGCAGAATAGCTCATAACTTCTGGTCAATCACCCAAAACTTGTTCTTAAGATGTGCAAAGCTAATGACTGCTGCAGTCAGTCAAACAAAGGGACCTCGTCCTACTCCTATTCATACCAAGAATGGTACCTGGAGAAAGAGTGTAAGAAGAATAACTAACAGGACGTTCCTCTTCAGCACATCCTCTGATCAAGTGGCACTCAGCTGGTGAAGAACTCCTTGGCTGAAGTTGCATTGAGACTGTCACTGCTAAGAGTCTGTACTGGATAAATCCTCTATGAATCTGCCTAATCCCCCTTTGAACCAATTTATACTTTGGGCCTGCAAAAATTCCAGAGGCACATTCTGCAGCTAGCTTTCAGTTTTTAGAAGTATTTTCCTTTTGTTTCATTTAAATCTGCTGCAGCAGAGCTCCATGACGAGGCAATACAGAACACATGAGTGCTGACTTCTGATGTATTTCTAGGAATCTGGAAAAGCTGATGGGAGCTAAGAGTTGAAGCTGGACCCAAGAAAGTAATGCTGACAAGCAGCTTGAATAGGAAGCAAGGAAAGTCCCTGTCCATCATTGCAATTCTTACTCAAATGAAGTCTTTCCAATGGCTTTCAAATGCCAGCTGATGAGGATGAAGAGGGCAACACTCTGAAAAGAAAAGAATGATGCTTTTTGGCCCTGTGGGCTCAAGTCAAACTCAACCTGAGGAAATCAGAGCTGCCCAGCTGCAGCAGAGTAAGAAACTATTTCTCCTGTTTGCCCTAGGCATTCAGATTCATCTGGGCTTCTGCTGAGCTTCACAGTGAGTTAAGCTGACAACTGAACATGCACTTGACCTCTGGTAAAGTCTCTTCTCCAACAGAAGAAAAATAGCTTATTGTTTTTGGCAGATGTTGAAATGATCCAACACAAGTCATCATCTTTTTTATTCCAGGACTATATAATGCAGAGCTCAGTCAGTGGACTGTGGTCACTTGTCTGCTTGAAATCTTTCTCTTTTCCAGCCACATACCTGACAGCAAGGAGAGTACACAGGAACATGACTTGGTCAAACAAAGAGGAAGCAATGTGCTGAGATCCTGCGTGTTACAGATGATACAACTGCTCTGCTGGACATTTGGAAAATCCTTACTTAGTACTCAGCACCATCCTCTTCAGAGTATTCAGTAACAGATATTCCTGGGAAGATCAAGTTCAAGGAGCAAAGAACCCTGCAATCACAGTCTGAAGTAGAGTGCTTCTCAGGTAACATGCAAGAGTTTTCATAGAAGTAATGGGATGGCAGAGGGTTCTCCATGAGTGTGCAGGACTGGCCTAGAACACAACACTGACCACCAAATCCATCATGTGTGACTACCAGTCCAACCCTGCTTTTTCAGTCAAACAGAGGGCACACAGATCTCCTCTCTAACCTGGAAGCTCAGAGTGAGACATCTCTACCAGGACACTCAAGTACAGCAAGTGACCATCTCGGACTTTAGTTTATTAGAGACATCAGTGTCTGTAACTGATTCCATCTAATTCCTACCTACAAGTTCCGTAAGATCTAAGCAGAGCTCTGAAGAAAGTTCCAATTTTTGGTACCTAATTAGAATAAGCAGTAACACTCAAACTAGTATTTCTCAACAAAAATAACAGTGGCTGATATACAGCTCTATCAAAAAAATATTAAGAAAATATACATTAAACACCATGGTTTCAATCAACAGATCTTCATTAACAATACTATCCCTTGAGTAAGAGATATGGAAAAAGTATTGGTGTGACTTATCTAAGTTTATCTATGCCACTGATGGCTTTCCAGATTCAAGTACTGCAAACATTTATTACATATTGGTTAACTAATATTAAAGCATAACCCTAACACATTAAGGACTGGGTTTTAGTACAATCAAAATTCTCCACAGAGGAACATAAATTATTTTTATAGATAAATGTTCTTGGAGAAGCAGCTCTTTGAGCTCCCATCTATAGCACAAAGCCCATTGGTGACATTCAGTACAGTGCTGCTTGGACACAGATCCACATTAGACCATTACTGTCTCATTCTTGGATGGTGCCTGAACTTCATGACATTCTGGAAGAGCTTTTTTTTAAGCTTTTTTTTAAGATTTTTTTTAAATTAAAAAAATAAGAATCTGACATAGTAATGCAAGAATCCCACTACTTTAAGAATCAACAAGGGTTTAGAAAACACCTTCCAGTGACATAACTATTTTGTTCATTGAAAATAAATGGGAAGACATGACCCATCTGAAAAAAAAAACCAACCAAACCAAACCGCAAGGTAAGAAAATCTACAGCAGAGGGCTCTTCAGTTACAGAAAAATGCTCAAGAGGACTCAAACTTTGGCTTTGGCTGAAAGTCAAAGTTGGACAAACTCAGAAACAGCTATTTCCAGATCAGCATTATAGATTATTAGATAAACAACTTACCCAGGGATATTTAGATCCTCTGTGATTTGGGAGATTTTACAACAGCATTCAGTGACTCTCTCCAAGTCAGTTATAGCTACTGCATATGTCACTGGTCAAGTTCTTCAGCTTGTGCTTTGCAGACAGGATTTGGTGAATAGTTGTCTCATCTCCTCTCCAAATGTATTACTGATTCTGTCAATTAGAGTGCAAACAGAAGTATCTATCACCATACACCCTTCAGACCAGTGTCCATGTGTGAGTGGAATGGTCTGCACAACAGGAACTGGTAGGTGAGGAAGAGCCTTCCCAGAACATCACCAGCAGTCTCAAGACTCCAGCAATGCTCTTCTAACAGTCCCAAAGCCACCAGGAACAAAGACCCTCCATTGATTTTTCTACAGCAGGAATACCAGCTCAGGGTGCAGGCCTGAAACAGTACATAGCAGTCACCTAGAATCAAGAAAACCTGAACCTTCCAATACTGAGCAGACAGCGATGCAAAACACATCATGAGTTTCCTGTTAATTCCTCAAATGGAGGAAAGACCAAATTAGATTTTGAGTTTGCATTCTAGAAAGTCCATTTCAGCTTCAAGGAACCATTCCTTGGTTCTCAGCACTATTTGCACCCAACACCTCTGTACTAGTAGTAAACTCTAAGACAAACAACAGGTATATCCATGCTTACCCATGCATCATCATCCCAGCACCTACTTAAATAGATCTTTTTGTAAGGCCAAGATCTGCCCAGACATTAGGTGTCAAGGCCTTGCAACAAAGAAACAAGCAACAAGTCTAGATATACCCTAACACAACTTGCTTTGTTTACATGTTTGGAGAGCAATTCACCTTCAGGAACCCAATGCCACTGGGAGATAAGTCAGAGAGAAAACTCCTCCTATTTGTACAGCTTTGTGCCTATAGCATGAATAAGCAACATTTCTTCAGTTGAAACTGCCCTAATATTATCACACTGATTAAAAGACAGAAATAGACAGTAGACTTGAAAGTGGTCAAAATAAATGGCTCCAAGTCTCACCTGTTGCCCAAATGCTGCAGAAAGGTGTCAAATCACCTAATGCAAAGTCCTGGATACCTCCCACAAGCAGCCAGCCTAGTGCTCAACTCCTTTCTCTTTACAATCCTAAGGGCTGAGACAGCAGAACAGGCTTACTGGTAGCTGCTGCAAGACAACACCAGAGCCCATGTCCAGCAGGACTGGTGAAGACAGTCTCATGCACTGCCCTTTCCTACCTGTGCTGCCAGCAAAGGAAGAAGCTAACACTTTTAACACTCTTATTAAGATTAAAACAGAATTCTAGCAAAATCCTGCTAGCACAGCCTTCCCTAGGCTAAGGAATTCATTGTCACAGCTGTAACCTATTGCATACTTCCCTTGGATTGCCTTCACCATAGCCATTCTGCTCTAAAGGCTCCAGCTAGCACAGCTCTTTTCACCAGGGTCATGCATCCCAGCATCACTGACCTTAAAACATCTGTAAAAGAAATGACTCAAGGAGCTTCACTCCCAAAGTAAGGCTGTGGGCTCAGGCTCAGCCAATTGCTTGGTCTGTCAGAGCTCTGAAGGAATCTGGCGTGGCTTACTGTCATCCTCCAAAGCAAAGGCAGTTGCATTAAGAGGGATGTGAGCAGGTGCAGAGAGAAACAGAAATGGTGCAAACATGCATGCTGGGCCTGTAAGCTGCAGGTTGGCCATTACAGGCAGCAGCTCTGTAGCCTGTGCTATTCCTCCAGTAAAGCTAGGCTGACAATAACAACAGAGCTACACTCTTATCCACCTTTGATCCCAGGATAGGCAGGGTGAGAAAATGAAGATTAGAAGTTTTCTTGGGGAATGCAGCAGCAGTGAGAGGGAAAGAAGTTAAAGCCATAGGTGAAGCACAGCAAGAGAAGGAAAGAGCACGAAACATCAGAGAGTTCCAGAAACCATTCCCCAGCACTCAGCTGAGCACTCTGTCCCCCAACATCAGCTGACAGACCATGTCCAGTGCTGCCTCTGCCCACACAACCATATGCAACTGCCAGGGTCTTTTCCTGTGCCAGGCAAATGCCATAGACAGATCCCAGCCTCACCAGTGCAGACCCTCCCATCTGGGGCTGGTCCTGCCTCCACCTCTGCATTTAAAACAGGAGGTACTGACATTCCTCAGAGTATCTTGCTGGCCATGGCTACGCTGCTCACATGCAGCCTGGCCCAGCCTCAGCTTCAGTAGATTGAGGCTTTTGCTTCCTCCAGCAGCACAAGGCAGCTCCAGCACCATGAACCTGCACCTTTTTCTCACAAGTCCTGGTCCTCGAGAGCAGCACATGGTGCCCAGGGATCCAAACACATACTATAGACCTCAAGAGACACTCCCAAGCCCTGTCCCAGTCCAGACCCACCTCACCCATACAGGGGAAAGACAGACAGACAAAATGGGTGGACAGCTCAGACCAGCAGCTGTGTTTTTTGCAAGCTCCACTGACTCTGTCACCATGTGTGGTGACAACATAAAAGACTCAAAGCCTCAGCTCAAGATCCAGGAAGAGGGGAAGCCAAGGAGGGCGCGGGGACAGAGCACCAAGTGCATAGCAAGCTTTGGGACAGCTGTGGCCAAGGCGAGCCTGGGGTCAAATGCTGCCATTCTGCAGCAGAGGTCCCCACAGCAGGGATAGGCCCTGCAGGAGTCACTGAGGGATGGGGAAGGTCTTATGAACCCCTAGGCCCAGCCTGTGCCCAGGCACCAGGGTACTCTTGACCCCCAGCACCTGAATGGGGGACACCTCAGGGCTTGCCTGCCCCAGTGCCAGCCAGCACCGGGGCAGGGGCTGCACAAGGATGGGTGTCAGGCTAGGGCATCCCCCACCATACCAGAGGCGATCCCCCAGCCTTACTCTCGCTTAGCAGGGATAAGGGTCACACCAACGTCTTCCTCAGCCCCATGGCAGTGGGGATCTGTCCCTTTCACCACAAATGGGGTCCGCACATTATGGGGTGGGGTCCTCGGACCCGCCCCTCGCCGCAGGGCGCCCCCAAGCGGTGGCCACAGCGGGGGGAGATGAGCGGCCCCGCCCCCTCCCGAGAGGCGCCCCGCCCCCCATACTATTGGGGGGGCCCGACCCGACCTGCACACCCCCCACCCCACCCCAACCCCCACCCCCGAGACCCGCACCGCACGCGCCTACCCCGCCCCCACCCATGGGACCGAAAATCGGCGCCTAACGGGCGGGCACCCCAAGGCCTCTCCAAGCAGCGCTGCCGCCCCACCTGAGCCTCCGGTGCAGCCGTAGGGGAGGCACCCGCGGTTAGCGCGGCTCCTAACGGGCTCCACAGCGCTGAGCCGCCCGCTCTACCCAGAGCCCGGATTCGGGTCACGGCCCCTTTAAATGGAGGCGCCGCTCGGAGCCCACTGCGCTCTGCAGCCGGAGGGGGGGCAGGGGAGCGCGCATTGGCTGTGCAGAGCGAGGGACGTTTTCCCATTGGCTGCGGCGGGGCTTGGGCTCGCGAGATTCGCCCGCAGACGGAGGCTTCGCAAACGCGGAGTGCAGCTACAAGCCCAGGATCGGTGCAACTGCCTGGACTCCGCCGGGTGGACGGAAAACCTGGAACGGAGTACACTGGCGGAGCGGGGACCGCGCGAAGAGACTTCGCTGACCCGGGCGCAGGTACCGGCCGCACCCCAGTATGGCACGGCGCGGTACAGGGGACGTCTGCGGAGGGAGGCGCGGGCCAGAACGGGGCGTCCCAGTCCCCGCCGGTACCGGCGAGAATCACCCGCAAAGTGCGGAGCGGATTACACGGAGCGGGCTTACCACCCCACTCCGCCCCCCCTCACCCCCGCCCTCCACCCCCCACCCTTAACCAGCTCGCTGCCGCCTCGCACGGCCCGGGCTCCGCTACCGTCCCGGGCAGGGGGGCGAGGGGGGGAAGGGATCCGCGTCACCACAGCCTCTACCTGCGCGCCACGGGAAGCCGCCGACCGGTTCCACGCGCCGCCACCGCCTCCCTGGAGCTGAAGCGTCTCCCCAGGGCGGTGAGTGACAGCGCGGCCGGGCGGGGCTTCCGTTGGGGGCCGGGACACGGCACCGCCCCCCGTGCGGGACAGACCACCTCCCCACCGTGCCTTCCAGGGTCCCCTCCCCCAGCCATGATATCCCCCGTATGGGCTCCCCTTCTATACCCGCGACACCCCACCCTATCCCTTTCTCAGTCCATCCGTGGGCCCAGCCAGGCTTGCCCCCTCCCGGCGGCTCGACACTTTGCGGGCCCTGGGCCCTTTCCATCCCAGAGGCACCATTCTCCCTTTGGAGACTTCTCCACCCCGCTCCCTGCCCCGCAACTAGTCCCAGGCTGCTTTTTGTGTCTCCCCGTGATGAGGACGAGGGGTGCAGGGGCTTAGTCCCAGCGGCGCCCCAGGGTGCACAGCCCTGGGGCTAGAAGGAAGCACCAGGGCGACCTCTCGCAGTCCCAGCAACAGCGAGGGAAAAGTAGTTAGGAGAGGACAGCGGAGTCGCAGAGAATCGGCCCCATCGCCGGCTGTTTCCCGCTCCGGAAGGATTGCTCCCGCGCCCTGGGGAGTGGGCTGGCCACGGCCGTACGGCACCTTCACGGTTGTGTTCGAAGGGACGCGAAAGGAATCGGAAGGTTTTGTGAAAAGGCGGTGGAATCGAGCCCGCCAGAGGTTCTTCAGGACTACGCTCATACGGTGCCCGAGACAGGACGCAGGGGCGGACCGTTCCCGGCGCTCTGCAGCCTCCAGGGGCTCCTGCAGGCTACTTACTCCTGCCGAACCGGCTGCCCTCCCACAGCACGGCAGCACCGCCCCAACGGGGAGGGCTGGCGGGAATGGTGTCCGAAAGCCAAGGGTGAACCCGCGGTTAGATGCGGTGCGGCCACGGGCCCGCCGCTCGCCTGCGGCGCCTTGAGGACACCTAAGCGGCGCTGCAGCTACCGCGGGTTTTGCCTGGGCTCCGGAACTTATTGGCCATCACAGACGGGCAGAGCAGGGGCAGAGGCCACCGCTGATGCCGCTAGCCCGGCAAAGCGGGAGGCCCGTGGGGAGAAGGGGCAGCGCGGCACGCGTCCACCCCCGGCGCTGTCTCTTTAAAGAGAGCGGCACCCGCTGCGCCTGCGCTCCCCGGTCACTCACCACCCTCACCCCCATCCCCCTCCTCCTTCACTGCGCCTGCGCGGCGCGCTCCGGCGGCTCGTTGGGTTCCTTTGTCCCTTGTCTGCCTCTCACCCAAGAATTATGCCGCCTTCCGTGATTGGGCGGCTGCGCTGGTGGCCGCGCCACCAATCGGCTCCGTGCGCTGCGATGCCGAGGAGTCTGCTCCCTCCCCGCCGCGGCCGAGCTGTGAGTGGCACCAAATGTGTCCAATGGATGCTTGGCCCTGGGAGCCGGGAAGCCAATGGGAGCGGGAGTGACGGGTGTAGCGTTCGGCTGCGCGAGTTTCGGCCCCGCGCGCGGTCCTCTGCGGTCTGCTGCGAGGCGCCGGGGCGCAGGATCCGTGTGGCCGCCGGTGTCCTCCGTCAGGTGAGGCCGTCACGGTGGCAGCATCGTGGCTCAGCTCCGCTGCGGGGTGGGCGTTCCCAGGCAGCCGCCGCCGTTCAGGCCCCGCTGAGGCCTGGCGCGGCCTGTGCGGCCCGCCCCGCCCCATCGCCTCACGCGGCCGCTTTGGCGTGCGGGCGGGCACCGATGAGGCGGGACCGGGGGTGGTAGGAGCTACCCGAGGGCTTGGAGCCGCGGTCGAGCTCCGTACCGTGGCTTACCGAGCTTCTCTGCTTCTAGGTGGGGAAGATGCAGGGCAACAAGGGCTTCAACATGGAGAAGCAGAACCACACTCCGCGGAAACAACACCAGCACCAGCAGCATCCGCCGCCTTCGGTCCCCGCCAACGGGCAGCAGGCCAACAGCCAGAGTGAGTCCCGGGCCCGCCGTGGCGGGATACCTGGCCCCGCTTTGTGTAGGCGCGGAGTGCCCGCCCTCGCTGCAGGGGGTATCTGGGTCCTGGTTAGCTGCCGGCCTATACGGTCTTGGTGGAAACAAATAGAACCCGGTCTTTTGATTAGAAACAATAAAAAGCCCGTTCCTGAATCAAACTGCGACTCGAGTTCGCTGTTCGGCTGCACTGGTCAGGTTTTTCCGTTGTTGGAGACGGTGGTTTGAGTTGCAATCGAGTTGTTTTTTGTTTTATTGTTTGTTTTTTTGGTTGGTTGGTTGATTGCTTCGTGGTTTGGGTTTGTTGTTTTTGGTTTGGGTTTTTTTTTGCCTAGTCTAGTTCAAGATGTATGGGGCTCCCATAGGTTTTAGTGGGATTTGTTCAAAATTTCTTGTGTTCCCGAAATTGGGAATTGATGTAGAGATTCCTCCTTTGTCTCAGATTCTCTAGAAAATCTCAGACTTTGAAAGTCTTAATCTTTAACAGTGTTTCTGTAAACCTTGCAGATACCAAATGGTCTGTTTTCCATGGATTCTGTTTATTTTGCTTTGTAACCATAACAGATGGCTTCTCAACTCAGATTTCCTTAAGTATTAGCGAAATAATTTTTTAATTTGTTATACAGTTGTAATAAGAACGTTGTCACAGCAGTCTGCATGCATCCAGTAAGACTAAATTTTTATGCTGGCTAGACCCAGCTTCATAATATTACAGCATTCAAGTGCTAGTTGATATTGATGTGGCTTTTGCTCTAGATCTTGTGTGTTTCCAGTTTTGTTCTTATTTAAGTGTGGACTGTAGCTCTGTTACTTGGAGTGCAGAGGGGGTGCTTGTGAGCTAAGACAATAAAAATTACTGGTGTCTCTGGCTTTAAACGATGTAACTTAGAAGTACAGCAGTGACACATTCCCAGTAGCATTTTCAGGGGAGCAGATGCTTTAGTTATATTAGAAAAGGTTATTTATTTATTTGTTATGTTTGGACACTTTGTTTGAAACAAAATTTTATAGAAGTCGTGCACTTTGCATAATTGCTCTGTGTACACATGTGTATGCTCTGCATATACATACATGCAGAAATAAGGTTAGTAAAAAAAGTTCTTGTGTGCTTTTAAGTGGCCCTGTTAAACAGACTCCTTATCACTTCATGGAAGATAATAGGAAAGGGTGGCAGATCAGTCCTTTTGTGGTCAGGTTGGAAACAATACAACACTACAGCTGTTATGATGTTTCCAGGGGGATGAGCTTATAGTGAGTATTTTCTTTTTTATATTCTTTCTTCTTTTATTCTTTTATATCCTTCTACTTAAGGAAGAATAGTGATAGTGGCATATGCCTACCATAAGTCTCTCCTAGTGTGTTCATAGGCCTTGTAATCAAATCCCAAATATTTCTGATAATGCTGTGAAGAAATTCATGAGACAAAACACTTATGCACCCTTGCTGTGTGAAGTAGTTAACTTACTCTCAGTACTCTTCTACAGAAATACTGTAAATCTTTAGCCATGGAGATTTCTTTATTCTTATAAGGGTCGTCCTTGCATGTCTTGAATGCATTGTCTTTACCTGAATAGTCTTTCCTGGTTAGTGCCATGGTTAGTAGCCTGAATCAAGCCACTCATGTTAATTTATTTCATATGTATGGCCATGAGGGGTGTCCTGTGTAAAGCAGAGGAATTGCTTTCTCTGTCTTTGTCATGTATGCCAAAGTTCCATATGCATTTAAGAAAATGGGATGCAGGAAGTGATGATGTCTGGTGTATAGCAGAGCTTTAGGGATAGTGCTGGACTAGAGCTGAATTAAGGATTAGAGATTGTATACTTGTGGGGATTTGAGAATTCCTATTTGTCTTGTTCATTAGCACTTGTTTATTAGTATTACTTGCTGAACATAGATTTTTTTTTTTGTGATAAACTTTGCAATTTTTCTGAGGTCTCGCCTACATGTCTGTGTTTTGGGGTGGATTTTCACACTATTTTCACCATTCCAGCCTTCTCTTCAGCTTGGAACCCAGGACTCTAGAATCCAAACCATTAGAATCAAACCTCATTCAATCAAAGAATCAAACTGAACGACAGCTCTTTTAAATGTTATGTGTCTGGGCAACATTTCTCTTGTTTATGAGAGATACATATACTCTATACATCTGGCATTTGAGGTTTTTGAGTAAAAATCTGGTTGCTGGCCAGACTGGCTTTTCTATAATTACTCATGTTGTACTGTGACTACAACTGATTTTCTGTGGGCTGATGATCTTTACCAGATCTCCAAAAGTTGAGTGAAATTTCTTCTCACTGTTTAAAGGTGCAGTGTTCTCTTCTCCAGTTCTAGACTATTATTCAGTGAGGTCCAAGCCAAGTGTTTTCTTCAAAAAGAACATATGCCCAGTGTGAAAGAATCCCCTTCTTGCTGTAGAAATGACTGGAGAGGTTTGAGACCAAAGTGAATGGGGTGGCATGACCTATATTGTCCTATGTCTCTGTATTCACTGTGATGAAACCTAATAGAATTTATCCCCCCAATTGTAGAGCAGCTGTGTACCTTATTCCCCTCAGATGAAGGCCTGACTATTGACCTGAAGAATTTCCGGAAACCTGGTGAAAAGACCTTCACCCAGAGAAGCCGCCTGTTTGTGGGGAATCTGCCCCCAGATATTACAGAGGAAGAGATGAGAAAGTTATTTGAGAAGTATGGCAAGGCAGGTGAAGTCTTCATACACAAGGACAAAGGCTTTGGCTTTATCAGGCTGGTGAGTGAATTGCTTTGGAGTGTTCTTGTGGTGATGTCTCACTGGAGGAATATTGCTAATTCGTAGTAGATGTTCAATAACTTTCTCACTTAGCCTTCTGTAACCTGTATGTGAGAGTAGCTTCTACGAGTGGTTTGTTCATAGCTTGTTATGAGAAGGAATGTGAATTCAGGCAGTTTTGATAAAGTTATTCTGAAGTTAGGTGGTAGAAAACAAAGAAAAGATAAACACGATGCTAAAATAGACAATGTGGACTTCTGTTTTCTGGAAGGATTGAACATGACATTTCTATGGACATAGGCTGTCATCCAGGATTACTGGAGTGATGAATGCTCTTGAGGTAGGGGATCTCTAGATATCACATTGAAGTGTGGCTAGAAGGGAGGTGGCTACCAATGTAAGACTAGTGGCTCTCAGATTTCATTGGTTCATTTTCTGTCTTTCTGAAAGCCACAAGGTTGGGATGAGTGGATGGAGTATGAGCTTGCAACACCAAAGTGCTTTGCTGTAGTGTAGCTGCTTGGTAGTGACTTAAGTGAGTGGAAAAGTGAACCTGCCATGGGATATCTTCCATGGATTGTCATACAGTTGGCATTTCCTTCTTACAGTTGTCAGACTTGGCTAATTGTAAGATCTTGATTTTTTTGATTTTTTGATTTTTGATTTTGTGTGTGTGTGTGTGTGTGTTGATTAAAAAAAAAAAAAAAAAAGGCATGCTCTGTAGCCTTAATATAACTGGTAGATAATTTAATCTTTTGCATAGCTCATACTGGCTGTTGGATTAAGTTTATACCTGATATATTCTCCTCCCATCCCCCTAACTGTGTATATGCCTATTCAGGTAGGGTCACTGATAATAGAGAATAGCTGCAGTTTGTTGGGATCCTTCTTTATCCCTCTCTGTGAAGTACTTGTTCAGAGGAATAGGCTTGTGACTGTCGTGGCTGTGACTGGCTGTTTCTTTGCTGCACAGAGAATTTTGATGTTAACTTTTTTTGTCCCTAGGAAACTCGCACTCTGGCAGAGATTGCAAAGGTGGAGCTGGACAACATGCCTCTGCGTGGGAAACAGCTCAGAGTGCGTTTTGCGTGCCACAGTGCATCGCTGACAGTCAGGAACCTGCCTCAGTTTGTGTCCAATGAGCTCCTGGAGGAAGCCTTCTCGGTGTTTGGCCAGGTGGAAAGGGCTGTGGTTATTGTGGATGACAGAGGACGATCCTCTGGGAAAGGCATTGTGGAATTCTCAGGGAAGCCTGCTGCTAGGAAAGCCCTGGATAGATGTAGTGATGGGTCTTTCCTGCTAACTACGTAAGTGTGGAGAGCAAGAAGCTCTGTACTGGCATGTGCACTGGTTGATGGGCATTGGCTTGCAAGCAATATTCCTTAACATCAAAGCAGCACAGATGAGAAATGGGGCAGGAAGTGGTAGGTGATTTGCTTGGGGAGAACTTATCTTTGTTCCAACAAGAATAAGTGTGTGCTGAAATTCAGGTCTGAAAACTCTGGTCTGGGAAGCTGCAAGTAGAGTAAGTGTATCCAGCTTCCTGATAAGCTCTTTCTCTATTAAAGCTGTAAGCAGAAGGAGCTGTTCCAGGGAGTATCTGTATCACTTGTTGGGAATGAAGCTGGAGTGTGTTAATTGTACTTCAGAGGTGAGTATTGGGATGGGACTCCACTCAGCAGCAAGCACTGTGGTGTGTCCACCACTGTGGGCACAGAATCTGTAGGAGAATCTGGTCAGAGAGATTGAATTGTTTGGAGTTTTCACCACAATAAACTATGTTGCTTGTGCTTGAATATCATAAGAGAATAAAATGTGGTTTTGCATAATTATGTAACATTATTAGTAAATTACTAATTCTAGATGCCTTCAGAGTACTGCTTGTTTAAAGCATTAAGAGGGAGCCATCTTTTATGTCCTAGAAATAAAAATTGCTGTACATTTTTTTTAATGTATGGACCTAGAATTTGTGAATTGAATACTTCCTGAATTCTGGGCTATATTGCTAATTTCTAAATTTTATAAGCTTTGTGATTCTCACTTCTCTCCTTTTTCTTATAGGCCTTCATAGGGCACAGCTATACACAAGCACATTTAATTTCAAAAAACAGATGTTTTTTTGTTTGGGTTTTTTGTGTGTTTCTCTCTTTGAGAGAATTCCCAGCTATGGTAATTGGTAATTCTCTTTGGGAATTACCAGCATGGTGTGTAGTGAAATGCAGGAGGCTTGATATTAGGGAGCTTTTGCTGGTTCAGAAGTCTATTCCAAAAGAACCTTAAAACCAAAATTTTGCTGAGAAGACCTTAGCATTCATTCTTTTTGTAGCTATCAGTGTTTTAGATTCTGATATCTAGGACAGCAAGTGGGTATGTTGCTTATTTCTAGTTATGGTTTGGTTTTGGGTAAATTTGTTCTAGTTCTTCCTAATTCATGACAGTAACACCTAGATCAACTGCTTGGAATTGGTTAACAGTGGAAAATAAGATGATTAATAATGAAACATGTCACATCAAAATGAAAAGCTACGTTGTGGATCCTACATTGTGGGTCTCCAGCTGAGGAGATCTATTTTAGCCCCTCGTAATCCTGTGTTCCTGCTAGGGCCAGGGCACTGCTTGCTGCTTGGCATAGTGTGATCATTTCTCTTTCATTACCCCAGCTCTGGTAAATGGGATTGAGGAGCTAGTGAGAAGCTGCACTGCTGCTTTGTACCAAGTCTGAGCAGCAGCTTCAGTGCTGTGGTGGGGAGTTCATTCAGAGATAAGGTACACTTCTGCTAAATACTTTTCTTCTGCATGCAGAAACTAAGGAGGCAGAAGCACATGTACAGTGTGTTGTGAAGCACACCAGTGGATGTCCTGGGGAGCCCAGTAGTCACTTAAAGCACTGCTGCTTGGCAGTAGTGGTGCATGGTGGTCTCACCAGGAGGGTGTGACTGAACAGTACAGTCAGTACAATGAGGAGCAGTGTAGTTACTCTTTGCTTTAGGCTGCTGCAGAAAGGCACATGAGGACCAGTGCAGCCCATGGCTGGCCATGTAGCAAGGGAGGAAAGGGATGAAAATAAAAGCTAGACTCTAGGAACTACAAGATTTGATTCTGAGTAGATCCTAATGGAAAATGTCATGTTCCAGCAGTATTTTTGAAGTTCAGACGCAGTACATATCCTTTGAAAACTCCTTGTTTTCTTTTGAAAGCATCCCATCCTTTCTTTACAGATTCCCTCGGCCTGTCACTGTGGAGCCCATGGATCAGTATGATGATGAAGAGGGACTACCAGAGAAACTAGTCATCAAAAACCAGCAATATCACAAGTAGGTGCCTGCCATGTGACAGGAGATGAGGCTACCTGTGGACTAGAATATTGACTAGTATCTCAGTCTTAGCAGGGTGGCTCATCAGTGCTACTAAGGATCCTCCTTTTCCTGTAAATATGACCAGATTCTGGAAAGAGAATTGCATACACTGTTCACTTGCTGTGATTAGCTAAAAGAAAGCAGTAGTTATGGATCTACACTGCTGGACAAGACTAGCAGCCTCCACATATTTTCCATAAGTCCATTTCAGTTTTTGGATTTAAAAAATTGTGTCAGTTTGAGATGGCATCCTCCTGCTCAGATGAGAAACTGAAGCAGATTTCAGTTACCTGTTCTGAGTATTATGGATTGTCTATAGAAGAAACAGATTTGAACCCACAGTGAAAACTGAGGGGAAAAAACTGGAGGAATTATGTGGATAGGATTAGGAGATTGTAGAGCTCTCCAAGTATAAGGCCATGGTCTTTGAAGGCTTTGTAGTGTAAGTAGGTATCATGTGATCTAAGCAATGGGAATTAGTAAACCACATGAGCTTATTAATTTTTCAAGCAAGGAAGGTGAGAGCTTTAGGAGCTGGGAGGCTTCATGAAGAATAGTCAGGAGCTCCAGATGTACAAACTGCAGAGATTAGTGCAGTAAACACACACATTAGGTCAGTGTTTGTTTCTGGAGTGGAACTGTCCATAAGATGTGCAGCAGGAGCAAAGACTGTTCATTTTCAGTATTTCTAAATGTCTTTTCCTAGAATCTTGTGGTGTCTTAAAAAAGAAGTGTCATTGTTTATTATGAAAAGAAGTGTCATTGTTTATTATGGAGGAAGACATTGCAGTTTCTATGTATAATTAATCCTGCAGGAGGATTCTACACAAGTTTCTACTTTCAGTAAGATGATTCCTGAGGAGCAGGAACACTGGTATCTCAGGCACTTGTGAGAAAGTAGAAGAAAATATTAGTTATTAAACAAAGAAATTAATTTCTTAACAGTTAAGGGGATCTGCCATTGGATTTAAGACACAAATGTGTTTCTCTTGGTTTGTCCATGCTTTGTCAAAGCACTCACTCACTCTTTCTTGTTTGACAGGGAGCGTGAGCAGCCCCCTCGATTTGCACAGCCTGGGAGCTTTGAGTACGAATATGCCATGCGTTGGAAGGCTCTCATAGAGATGGAGAAGCAGCAGCAGGAACAAGTAGACCGCAACATCAAGGAAGCTCGAGAGAAACTGGAGATGGAGATGGAAGCAGCTCGCCACGAGCACCAAGTGATGCTCATGCGGCAAGGTACCAGTCAAAGATCAGGGATCCAGGGGTGGCCCTGTGACATCCAGGGGTGGCCCTGTGACATCCAGGGGTGGCCCTGTGACATCCAGGGGTGGCCCTGTGACATCCAGGGGTGGCCCTGTGACATCCAGGGGTGCAGCAGACAGGCTGGAGCCCACTGAGTGTGAGCCATGGCCTAGCTGCTTGACTTTTAACCAAGCATGGTAAGGGCAAATGAATGGAGAAATCTTACTGATGGCTGGAGGTTCTACTTTATTCTTTTGTGTGCTATGGTTCTAGTTTAGGAATTGATAAGAGGTGGCATAGGAAATTATTTTGATTGAGTTTTTTTTACTGTCATCATTTACAGATTTAATGAGACGCCAGGAAGAGCTGAGGAGAATGGAGGAATTGCATAACCAAGAAGTACAAAAACGTAAACAGTTGGAACTCAGGTAAGGGGGACTGCTATGAAATTCTGTGAGTCCATAATAATATGGAATGAAATCCTTCTTCAGTGCACCTAATTGTTCAGTGTGACAATTTAATTACTGTGTAAAGTGTGCCTGTTATTTGGGGTCTTTTTGTTTGTAGGAAGAACATGCAATTATTTTAAGGTGGAAAAGTCAAGAAGTTATTTTGCTGATAGAGGACTATTAAAAAAACAGATACTTGTCTCAAATTATCTCCTTGACCAAGACAGAAAATTCAGAATCTGTGCAATGACTCAGTGGCTTAAGAAGCCCCTTTCTAAAATCTACCTTTTCCTTTGAGGGATAACTTAGTCTCAGATATTTCTCCCTCCATTGCATCTCTTCCAATTTTGAGAAGCTCTGGAAAGATCTTCCAACTGCTTCTACAATAGAAGGGGCTTGAGACCTGGGTGGCTTGAATGCATTATATTGCACATACTTAGCATGTATTTGGCAGCTGCTGTGTACATAAAATCATTTAGTTTGGAAAAGACCTTTAGGATCATTGAGCCCAACCATAAAACTAACACTGCCAAGTCCACCACTAAACCACATCCCTAAATGTGTACACACATTTTAAATACCTCCAGGATGGTGACTCAGCCACTTCCCTAAGCAGCTTATTCCTGTGCTTGACAGCTGTAGAAAGTGATAAAGTCTCTGCTCAGCCTCCTTTTCTCCAGACTTAATTAACAACCTCCATTCCCTCAGCCACTCTTCATGAGACACAGCGTGTGCTGATGTTACGTTTTATAATATGAACTCCTTAAAATGGAAAGTGTTGGAAACATCTCTGTGATGTTAATGTGTCCATAGGGAGGTAGCTATTATTTTACAGTTTTGGCAAAATAATGTTCTTGAAGCTGTAGGTTTCCCAACAAGACCAGTTAGGGTGTACTGCAACACTAAGATGCAGATGGTTGGTGTATGTTGTGCTGAGCATCCTTGGACCTTTTTTGCAGGCAAGAGGAAGAACGCAGGCGCCGTGAGGAAGAAATGAGAAGGCAGCAAGAAGAGATGATGAGACGCCAGCAGGAAGGCTTCAAAGGGAATTTTGCTGATGCGGTACGAGTGCTTTTATCTTCCCATTACATCTATACATGACTTGAGATTTCTGCCCTTCTGCAGCATGGGCCTTTCTGTGGATGCCTAACTTGTTGGTTGAGAGACTGTACCTCTTCATGGTATTCTGCCCTGAATTATTGACTCTCTACAATCAATACAGATTAGTCTGGAGAAGATAAATACGTCAGTTACTGTCTCACTGCTGTTCATGTAAGACCTTCAATAACTGTCTTGATGAGCAGAAGATTATGCTAACTAATTTTATTCTAACAATACTAAAGATGTACTGTTTTGAAGTACAGCTGCAGAGCCATGTTATGGTCATGTGCCCAGCTGTATCCTTAGCCTGCAGTCTGTCTGTCACACCCTGATCAAATGATCCCAACTTAGGGCACTGATGCATGTTAACTGATTATACTTAGAAATCAGTTTGGTTTTTTGTAATGTAAAAATGCATGGTAACCTGCCTTTTAATAGTATCTCTAGTTCTACAAAGGACATTTTTACAATTCATTTCTAGACCCAGCAACTTTACAGCTGCTTGCAAAATACAGTGAGGTGCTACACAATGGTATCAGTGCAACTGGGTGGCAAATGTTTATGTATCCCAGTGAAAAATTGGCCCATAATCAAAAAAGTTAAGTATATCAAATCAAAAGGGCCTAACTGATATGACTGACCTGAATACATGAATATATCCAAGCATAACAGAGCTCCTTATTTCTCTAAGCAATAATGCCTTCATATGGTAAATAGTGACACTGAGGCTGTGGGTAAAGTGAAATCTGTTCTTTGGTTTCCACTGTGGAAGAAGTGTACTCTCACTGAAGTGACAAGGTGGTCCTAGCTTTGTGGTGAGGGAGATCTGTGGTGTGTCCCCTATGCTCAGTTTTACAAGAGAAATTAAACTCACTAACTGGTGTTTTAATGAAAGTGACCCAGTGCTGTGTCTTTATGTAAACTCACATTTCTTCCAACAGGAAAAGCATGTTAGCTATGCTGAGGAAGTAGCACAACTAATTCTACCAAATGTGTTACTGCTGCTCAGAGGATCTTTCCATCCAGATGTCAAATATTGCTTTATACTGCTGTTTGGTAAAATCTCCACATGCAGCTTTGCTGCTCTGTGTTGTTATAGCTGTGAAAACCAGTCTTTCAGAAAGAGAAATTTTAAGCAAGACCTCTTTGTTCAGCAGTTAGCTGTGTGAAGACTGATCTTCTTTTGAAATTTACTCTGGGAATAACTTTCCTACACAGCTTTCAGTAGTAAAATCTCAAAGCTCATTGAATTCATATAATTATATTTTTAAAAGCCTGAATCTTTATCATTTGAAATGGGTATCTTTTTCCAGAGGGAGCCACCAGACATGCGAATGGGACAGATGAGTATGGGAGGTAAGAGCCTTCTGAGGCCATCTTTGTTCCTATGCATGCTCCTTTCCTCCTTTGCAAAACCTGTGCATTTTTTGAGTAGTCTTATTTTATTGGTTTCTTACTTAGAAGCTCAGTCACAGTAATAATCTTCCAGTTCCATGTTGGGAAGTGTTCATATGACAGGAAAAACAAAATTTGGGTATGAGGCAGTGCTATACATATGAGAGACTCCACTCAGTAAGCAAAAGACTTGGCTGACACTGCTGTCAGCCCCATACTGTGCTTCAGAAATTTGTGCTGATCCAGAAACTGATACAACATGTAGTGCTGGATGTTAAGCACAGGAAATAATATTGATTACTGTATTTCCAAATTTTGACTTTGATTTAGAGTTTCACACTCTACACAGCCACACGTACTAGAGTGAGTGTTAGAGCCTGCTGTAGGTTAAGGCAGTGTTGGAATGACAGATCAGTTTGTCTTGACCTAATGGTGCAAAGCAGTCAGTAGACTTGGACTCTGCCTGAATACAACACTGAAGGGAGCTCACACAATGTTTTGTGGCTTTGGAGTGATGAGTAGACCCTGGTCACTGTCTGCCAGGACTCTTTGTTTTTCTTTTCCAGGTGCCATTGGCATGAACAATAGAGGAGCTATTGGTGGCACCAGTGTCCCAGCTGCTGCACCTCCTGCGACTGGTCCTGGAGCTATGATACCTGATGGAGCCATGGGAATGGTAACGTATCTCATCTTACAGAGAATCAATCCACTCACAGTGTCAGCACTTTAAGTCAGCAGCAGAAAGAGCAGCAGTCATAGCCATGTTTTTCCTGAAAGTTCATTTTCCTTTAGCAGATTATATCCGTTGGTCTAATAAACAATTTTCCTGCAAATTTTCCAGCGTAGACTTTACTTATCCTGACTGCTACATCACAGAATTTTATTTTTTTTTCATAAGGAACAGTTTTATTTGGCTATAAGTTTTTTTACCAACAACAATGGAGTAGCTGAGGTTAAGGGAATGCGTACTACACAACAAAATAAAGGAGGAAGATGGAGAGGAATGGAAAGGAAAGATGAGTTCAGATCCATACAACAAAATACCATTTAGACCAAAAAGTGGTAAGCTGTTTCTCTAATGGCCAAAAATTTGTATAGTCTTTCTGGAAATTATTTTTCTAGACCATGTGCTTGGTTTTAGACTTACTGAGCCCATGAAGTGCACATTCTTTGTTAATGTAGTGAGTAGTTACTTTACATTGCTTGTTTGCTCCAGCTGTTTGTGTGCTTCCCCATGATGTCCTACAGTAAATGCTTGTGATTACTCAGAATTTTCCATCTGTAGGGAAGGGGAAAATGTAGGAGTGCTGTGTTACTGCTAGTGCCTCCCTGAACTGCCAGCAAAGTGAGCACTGAGTCCCTGGGAGTTCCTCGTTGATGGTTTTACTGAAGTTTGGTTCTGTAGAACCAGGCAATACTATTGTGTCATTACAGTACTTGTACCAATCATGTGCATATATGAAGCACGTTACATTTTGTATATATGTATCACTGCTATAAACCTGTGGACAAAGGATAAAGAACCCAGGAGCTTGGTGTAAAGCAGCTCTACGTAGTCCTTAGCCCCAGTCTGAGAGTAAGGAAGAGGCAGTGGTTGCCCTCAGTACCTTCCCCAAAAGAAAGTATCATGTCTACGTTCCAGCAGTGGAACAGGTTGCTCACAGAGGTTGTGCCATATTCATCCTTGGATATTCCAAGAGGCCTGATGGGATAAAGCTGCAGCTAACCTAGTCTGACCTCATAGCTGACTCTGCTTTGAGCAGGAGGTTGGACTAGAAATCTCCTGAGGTACCTTCCAGCCTGAATTATCCTTTGAGCATCATCTTTCTGCTGGAAGAGATTGCAATAGCATTAACCCAGCTGGAAGGGGGGGAGCCAAGGGAATGGAAATAACAAGACACAATCAGGATACAGGATTAGTGTGAATGACTTATTTTGGAGATGGAGTATTGTGCACACCCAGATTGTGATAGCACTACAGTATCAGTATAGTGCTTCTCATTTCCATTGAGTTTGGTGGTGAAAATGGGAAGTTGTTTCCCAGACTGCATTACTCACATGCTCCACAGCAGGGCAGTAGTCTGAGAGATGCAAACTGTGTTCCAGTATATGCTTGACTACAAATTACATGGGAATGTAATTGATCCCCATCAGTCCAGTTTTGGGGCTTTGGGAATATTTTTGTTGGGTTTGTAGCAAGGCCATCTGAAATTGTTGAATCCTGCTAAGAATTTGAATCAACTAAAACAGCTTTTGTTTTGTTTTGGTTTTTTTCTTGTTGTCTTTCTGCATTTGTCCTCATTACAAGACTCCACCACCACCTGCAGATCGCTTTGGCCAGGGTGGTGCAATGGAAGGCCTTGGAGCAATGGGAGGGAACCCACCTGCCTTCAACAGAGGAAATCCAGGGGGTGACTTTGGCCCCAACAAGCGTCGCAGATACTAACTTAAGATTAAGCCCACCCCTGCACACACCCCAAAAAGGAAAGGAGTCTTGCAGGCCATACAGTTTTCAACTCAGGGCAGCAGGGGGGATATTAAAAATAGTTCATTAGGGCTTGGTTTGGTAAAGCCACTCTAGGACTCGGGGAGTGCAGTCCGAGTGGTAACATTTTTAGAAAATTTCATGTGGTGCATTCCTATAATTTCAATGTGAAAAATGGATTCTGGGAGGCTGCTGTAGTTTTTCAGTAACAATAAAATTTGGCAAAAACCATAATGCCTTGATCACTCCAGGTTTCCTATTTGCAGCTGGAGTCCTGAGACAAAACTAGATAAAATTACAGTATGTCTTGCTATTTTTTAAATGTAGTGTACCTTGCTTATGAGCACAGGAAAATCTGGAAAATTAGGGCAGCATCTGCAGTACTTTGCAGCTCCCATTATTATATACATTAATATAGCTCCAAATGATCAGTCCTGTAGTGAATTATGGGGGAGATTTTATGTTCAGGTTTTGTTATTTTTTTTTTCCTCCTAACTTGTAGTTATTCTTTATATCTGGACCATCTGTTTCTTTAAAGCAGTTGACTGCCATGTGCAGCCTGAATGGCTGGGAGGTTCTTGTTTGGATGGATTTTTTGATTATGTGTTGTATTGCTGTTTATTTTTACTGGTAGTAAAGTACAATCTATTGGACAACAATACTGTATCTCATGCTGAACATTTAACTGAAACAAATGTTTGTATAATCTTAACTTTGCCTGTCTTTTGTGTAGAAGTACTACAAATTTTTCATTTAATGTAAACTGTTCGAACACAAGCTGTAATTGTCCCACTAACAAGTTTGAGTTTGTCTGAGGAATGTTACAGGAATGCATTATTAAAGTGGATTTTAAGCCTTTTTTATCTGGTGTGTTTTCTGCTTTTGCATCAAAATGTTTACAGAGGGGCTGAAGTAAATTAAGCTTCAGATAATAACACAAAGTTGTTCTTGCATAGAGGTGTTCAAAAAGAGGGTGTTCAACCAGTGAGATTTTGTTACCTCTTGTCCTTATCACAGAGTTTTACTTGTGCAGTGGAACGAGACCTTCAACTTCAGCATTTCAGAACATAATAAAGGAGTTTCTGATGCACCTGGGATTCTTCTGTGTTGTGGGAACACAGGGAAGTGAGATGCAAGACTTGTTCATAGGTTATTGGCAGCATGAGGTTCAATTCGTGTCTCATATGCACAGTTCAGAGTTTTCTGGCTGTCTCTGCCCTGTGTTGCAGTTGCCTCTGGGTGGAATGCAGACCTTACTGCAATGCTCTGAACTCTTACACTGGTGCAGGAACCAGAGGACTCCTGTATGTGTCAACAGTAATGCTTTATCTAATAGACCCAGGAATTTGTAGGTACAGGAGCCTTCTCTGAGTTGCTTCTTACTGAAGCTCTTGACTTGAAACGGGACGGGGGAGCAGAAAGGAAAGCAGAGTTACAGCATGAGATAAGAAGCTGCCTTACAGACTTCAGAAGTAATAGGGAAGATGAAAACATTTATGAAGCCAGTAACCTTAAAAAAAAAAAAAAAAAATGGAGTTTGGTAACCTGTAAATAGGGAAAGATGAAATAATCACTGGAGGTTTTACTGGTTTACCCCTGCTATTTAATGCTTTAGCCTGAAATGGCATGATCAATAAGCTGGATTGAAGAGAGATTGCAGCTGATGTTTTTTGTTTCTTTACTTGTTTTGTTTTGTTTGCCAGGTTTAAAAGCATCAGCAGCACTAGTAGCTAACTTGCTAAGGTGATCTGTTATTTAAACATGATTACCAGGGGGATTGTGACATGCCTGTAGGTTCAGTATGAATTGCTTTGTTGGTGTTTTTCAGCTAGCACATTTTCTAGGATGGCTGAATATTGCAAAATCTCAAGTGACAAGAATGCCAATGAGCTTTTCGGTTGCCTGATCATGAGATGGATCTGTTCTTCTGGATTGTGTCTGAAACAGCTGGCAGACATTCACTAATGCCATGGATTTTTGGTAAGGGAATTTCAAAGTGTGGAGTATTAGGAGAAGAAACTGAAGTTGCACCCACTTACCTGTATTGTCTTTCATTCTGCCCATTGCTCAGTTAACTTGCTTGTTTACAGCAGTAAAGTCACTGTTGTAATCAAAGGGGCAGAGCTCAAATGTTCTGTAGTACTCTGCTGCTGCCTTAGTCAGATTCAGGTGTTAAAAAAGGATAGGTATGGTTACTGCCTTTCCTTGGGAGAAAAGGGTATGTAGTAACAGGGTATGTCAAATCCTGGGGAAGGGATTTAGCACTTCTCCAAGTCCATTTAACAAGACACAAGGTGAAAAATAACAGCAAAGGAAGAAAACAAACTATACTCCATGAATGCTAGAGGTAACTATTCTCCCTTGCTTTAAAGGAGGAAACTGACAAACTGAGGTGCTAGTAAGGAACTTGTAAAGCTAAGGTTTTCATTACTAAGGTTTACAGAGGCATGCAGGAGGAGGAGGAGATTGCACCAGTGCCTGCTTGTAGCACAGAAGCTAGGTTCCTGGGCACAGGGGCAAGAAAGGCTGCCTCCAAACCACTTCCAGCTGCTGGAATCTGCTGAAGCACTTTGGGTTTTGCTATTGATGCTTCCACTGCTTGAATAAGGTAGTGACTGCAGCTCAATCCTTTCTGCATGCTTCTCCAGGTGGCTGGCAGATACAGTTGCAGGCTGATGAAGTGGTTTGACTGTCAGGAAGAGGTACCCTTGCCTTTTGCTGTGATATTTGATCAGTTGGTTTAAAAAGCACTTAGTATCAGTTCACATCAGACCAAGGACTGATGAGCAGTCTGGTTCTTACTACTGTGCTCTTATTTTTAAGCCCCCGTCATTTGTAGTCTTCAGAAGTTAACTTGTGCTTTATGCAGCTTCCCTTTAAACAACAGGGACTGCATTTGCAAGAAACAAAGATAAATCTGAAAAGTCCAACTGGTACCTGGATAATTTTGTGACATCCAAGCAGTAGACAAACATTTTAATTTTTCCTAGCACAATGTATTTCACTATAAGGTGTCATTTGTTATAGAAAAATACAAGTGGTGAAGTATTCTAAACTACTTCTCCAGTAAGCTTCCTTTGGGAGTTGACGGAAGGAAGATTTGATTTCCTGTGGCCTTGCTTAAAGGAGCCATTATTCTCTCCTCTGTCTTGGACATGGTTCAGGTATCTGCTTGCCTCCTTGGTGAGTCACCTGAGTGCCAGAGGTAGCCAAAAGGAAAGAAAGTAGGGAGCTCAGCCAGGCACAACCTCACTGTAGCCCTCACTACAGCCTGACCAGCCTGCTTTGCCTGAGCTCATAGTGACCATGCTTTAAGGCAATAAGACCCTTCAAAGGAAAACCTGTAAAACCCCACACTCCCTGCCTGTTAAGGCTATTTTGGGCAGCAGCTTTTTGTTATGGGTGTCAGGTAAGGAATGACAAGGAAGTTAAGTCTGACTAGTCCAACTCTTCTCTTTGGACTCTTTCCTGTTGAGGACCAAAGCACTGTTTGAGCAATATTGCTTGGATTTTAAGAATGAGCATCAGAGTAAACAAGCTCTTTTAGCTCCAAGGATTCAAAATTATCTCTGAGAACAAAAGGCTGCCTGAACTGCACAGAAAAAATCCCCATCAGCTGGGCAGCTGATTACAGCTTGAAGGTATTATTGTTCAGTGAAACCAGCGCTGTGCCAATAGCCCTGTAATTACCCAGGCTGGGTTGGGCAGTGTTCTTGAATGAAGAAATGAAGATTGCCCACATCCCTGATTGCCCACATGATCTTACCAGAAAACCATTCCCATTGTTTTCTGATCTCTTTTTCAAACCTGTTCTCTGAGGGCAGAAGACATAGGTTAAAACTAGATAGTGTGTATAGATGTGCAGTCCAGCATGCTCATTGCCATCACCTGAACCTCACCTCCTCTTTTTCTTCCTTTTTAAATGAGGAAGCCTAGAGTCTGCTGGTGACCAACTGATCCTGTTGCCCTGGAGCTCATCTCTATGTCATTGTGGATGGTCTGTGTCTGTCTCCAAGGCTGCACCTCCTTACCTTGTCCTCCACATGGAGCCTCCCCTTGGGCCCAGAGCTGTGGACACCCCAATCTCCTATGTGTCACTGTGCTGTGTTCCCTGTAGGTTGTGTCTTTCAAGTTACCTCATTCCCTGCATGGCTTCCTGCTGCTGCTCCTGGATTCTGAAGGGGGTTCTGTTAGGTTGTGTCCCTCCCCCAACTACCTCCCAGTCCCTCTGCAATGAGCCTCTGTGTGTGTGGCTCCATAGCATCCTCTTGTCATTTGCTCTGAGGTGTGCTTGGTAACCTAAGCTCCAGATTTTCACAGGCATGGGGATGGCAGCAGCTGCAGCCTTGCTGACAGCTTGTGGAAAAGACAAGATCTGAAACCCAATACCACTGCTTGGCCCTTGGGACTGCAAATTCCCCTGTCACAGGGCTCTGCCCACTTTCCTGGGCCCCAAATGATCCCTCCCACCTGAACAGAGGCTCTGGATACCAGCAGTTGGTTTTTTACCCATTTTTTTTAACCACTGGGTCATTTCTTACGTCTTAAGGCACTGCAATCCTTCAAGGTAGGCAGCAGTTTGAGTCACATGGATCATGCTGGTGTGATAGTTGCCCAGTGCCCACATGTTTCTCTTGTATCTTTTGGGTTGAATGTGGGTTTATACACAGGCTACCCAGGTAGAAGGAGGCCTGATGGCGATATGTGTCTTTCTCTCTGAGAAGGAGGGATGCCTTCCCTGCTGAGGACATGACAGGGAAAAGCCCAGTACTGCAGCTGGCCAGGGGATGGGAGGTGGGAGGTAGCAGAACTGAACTAGAGGTGGAGCAGCAGTGCAGTGTGAAGTGAGTCTGGGGTCCTCTCCCCAGTGAGCTCTAGAATTTCAGTAAAGGTTCATCCTGACTTTGGAGGTCCCTTTGGGGTGGCAGCAGATTCTACAGGCTGCTGCAGGGGTATTAACTAAGTCAAGCAAGCGTTGTGGGGCAGGGATGAGGTTACCTCAGTCACAGCAGACACTGTGAGTTCCCCTCCTGAGCAGATTCCCTGGGCAGCTACTGGCTGCAGGACTTGCCCTTTTTGCTGATAGTGCCGGGAGCTTGTGTTGAACCTGGTCCCTGAGCAAAAACACTCTCCAGGTGCTGTGTGCTTTGACAGGCCAAGACAGCACCAAGGAAACAGCTGTCTCTGTAAACAAGAACAAAAAATAATGTTTGGTTTAGATGCTTGTAGGAGCTACATAAAACTTTAGATCTTATGAGAGTTTTTGTTTGTATAGGAAAACACTTGGGTCCCAGAAAGGGAGCAGGGAATCTGAGCAAATTTCTCCTGAGTATAGGGCTGGGGGACACATGACATTTCACACTCTTCTGTGAGGACAGTGATGTTCCAGGAGTCAGATAGGTTGCACAAGAGGAGTCACAGTTTGTCCTGAACTGAGCACAAGCACCGGGGGTGGTGCTGATACCTCCATCCCACTGGGAAGTCCTCTGCCCACCCCAAGTGCAGAGCCATCCTGCAGCACTCATTCCTTCTGCCAGGATCAGGACAGAAATACCTCTCAAAAAAATGTGGCCCCGGATCTGTCAGCTGCTATGTCCATCTTTAGCCTGGTTTTCAATTACCAGCCACCTCCTCCAGCTGCTACCAAAAATAGGCGAAGCCACCTCCTGGTGTTTGGGCTGGAAGCTGCATGGAAGCAGAGGGGGGATCACGGACAGGGATGATAGGACTGATAGGTTTTTTATGAAAAGAGTGGAGGACGCCGTGAGTACACCTGAGCTATGGCATTGCTGTGCTATAACAAGGGCTGTGGGCAGAGGTTTGATCCTGAGCACAATACTAAGGGTAAGTGGGCTCATCTACTTCCCATTGGGGTGCATGGGGGTACGTGCCACTTTCCCAGTCTGCAAACTCAGCTGCTATGCCATAGCCTGAGCTGCCAAGCAGGGCTGAGCTGAGCCCAGCACAGGCAGCCTGTGTGGCAGGAGCTGGCTCAGGACCAACTGGGTGTCACGGGTGGTTTGTGGGCAGGATTGTACCTCCTGAAAGCTTTTGTGGAATTTTACCTTTTCAGATTCCTGTCAGTATCACCCAGGCGTCCCCATCTTCCATGATGCCCTGAAGGTGAGTATAAGTAGGAGCCAGGGCCGGAGCTGCAGGGAGGGACTTTGTGCCTGGCAAGATTTCCTGCTCCTGAGCAATTTGTCATCTCCCGATGCCTAGGGGTGGTCTTGTTGCAAGAAACGCACCACGGACTTTTCTGACTTCCTCTCCATAAAGGTGAGTGATCCACTAGCCAAAAAAACCCCACTGCTCCTTTGTCTTTTCTTCCTTGCCCTGCCCTGTCCTACTTTGTCCCATCTTCATGCCTTGTCATGGCTGCCCCCTTTGCTCTGCTGCCTGGGGGTTTCCTATCTGCTTTCAAGGAGCCTGCAAGAAAAGGTGCTGCTCCTAAAGTGTGGGGCAGGCACTCCTGGAGAAGAGTGCCAAAAGGGGCTGAGTTTTGTCACGAGGATCCTGTAGGATGAGCACAAATGCCCCGAGTGCCAGCACAGTTGTGAATGTCTGAGCAGTCCTGGGTAGAGGCAAGGAGGCAGCACATGCCCACAAATGTGAAGGGTACTCTTGATGCCCTTCAGCTGTTAGGCTGGGGTGCAGCAGAGCTGGGATATGCCATGGCCCTGGTGAGGCTGCCACACTGCCTCGTTCCTGGGAATCTCTGCAGATGAAGCCCCTGCCCTGGAGTGCAGGGTCAGAGTCCATCCCTTGCAAGACCCAGAGTCTCCAGCATGTGGAAACATGCAGGGCTTGGGAGCAGCCACCGGGTTAGGGAGGGCAAAACAGGTATTGGTTTCACCTCTGCTGCTCAGGGATGCACAAAGGGGTTTCACTGCAAGGAGAAGCCCCCTGAGCCTTTCAGCCAAGAGGAGACCTCAAACAAGTCAAAGGCCAAAACAGCAGAGGAGCTGATCATCCAAGGACCAAAATCAGCTGAGACGATGCGTCGGGAAAGACCCAGGTGAGATGGGCTCAGCTAACAGTGTTGCCCTGCTGTGCTGCTTCTGCATGTGTCCTGCCCTGCTGCTTCCTCAGGAGAGGCATCCATACAAACTACAAAAAAACTCTAAACCACTCAGCCTTTGCTGCTGCTGTTTCCTAGCTCTGATGAGCCAAGAGTACTGCTGCCAATTAAAGTGTCCAGGTCTCTGGAGCAGGCACTGGAGAAACTGAACCTGTCTTCCAAGGATGAGGCACCTGAAGGCAGTTGCACAGGTAGTGATGATCTGGTGGACATCACCAGTGTCGCACATGGCAAGTTCATTGTGGGGTTCTGCATGGCAGGTTCAGCACAGGATGGCAGGGGCTGGTGGCAGGGGCTGCATGCTCAGCCACCTGCAAACCCATAGAGCTGCATCATGCAGGTGCCTGGCAATGGGCTGTGCTCAGGGTGTGTGCACACCAGTCTGGGGAGCTGACAAGTGGGGCTGCGGGGAAGGCTTGGAGGGCAGGCTTGGGTGGCATGTGCCCCAAGGTGAAGCTGTGTTGCTCTTGCAGGTGACATGGCTGCCCAGGTGAGAGCTGGCACCGCCTGCAAGAATGCAGCCTGCAAGGCGGTGAGTACCCAGCAAGGTCTCATGTTTGCCTGGAGTACAATTATGACCAGGAACATCTCAGGTCTGGCAGAACGGCTTGTCTCCCAGCTGCCACTGGGTGCAGGCAGGGTGCCATGTGGGTGAAAGGTGTCAGTGCCCATTGGTTCTATGTGTTACTGCTTATCCCATCCCTGGATTAGCTGCTTCTATTGCCTCCCAGCCACATTTCTGCAGGAGGCCTTCAGATTCCCGGATTGGTGGTATATTTGCATTTCACAGCTGCTAGTTGCTTGCAATTAAATATAGCTCATATTCAGGGTATGGGCATATAGGTAAAATGCATGTGGAATAATTTCCACCTGCATTTAATTAACGCAGCACAGCCCACTTTCTGTCTTGCCCCAGGCCACTTTCTGTAGGACTGATTGCCTTGAGGCATGTGCCAGAGGGACCAAGCTGCAGGAGAGCTGAAAACAGCAGAGAGAGGACAGCTTTAAAGAATACCTCCCTAGAGGTGTTTAAGGAAAGGCTGGATATGGCACTTAGTGCCATGCTGTAGCCAATGCAGCAGTGCTAGGTCATAGGCTGGACTTTGATTTCAGAGGTCTTTTCGAGTCTCAATAATTCTGTGATTCTGAGGGGAGTGAACACTGAGGACATGGGACTTTACTCTGGTAAGGAGAGGAAGGCAAAGGATGGTCAAACAGCTCCTTGCACCTCTGAGTTCCTGTGGTGTTCAGACTTGTCCACTGTCCCAGTGCTGTCCAGCCTGGCCTGGGATCAGGATATTGTTTGGGAGAAGAAGAGCTGCTGCCAATGTCATGGGATCTCACTGGGGTACTGGTGAGATTGGGGTGGCTGCCTTGCTGCCAGGTTGCTGGCTGGGCATAGTCCCAGAATAAGCCTTCATGGATGCTGGACAAGTGAAAGGGTGATGTTGTGCATTGTGCTGTACCCTGTGCAGGGTGTGGACATCAGTGGGCAGACACCTGATTGTACCATGTCGTGTTGTACTAGAAACACAATTGAAACTTTCTTCTGCTTCTCACTTCACAGGTCTATCAGGGCCCAGAAAGCAACACAGAGTTTTGTACTTTCCATCCTGGCGTTCCTGTCTTCCATGAGGGGTAAGAATCAGCCCTTTACTGGAAAGCTAACTGGCCCTGATGAGGGCTGAAAGTAGAGTGTTGCAAGGTTGTATTGCCTCAGCAGCATGGCTGGTGTGTTCGGGTAGTGGGAGCTGCTGGTTCTGAGTCCCTCTCCCCCACCATCCCAAAGCCTGCTGTGGTCTGTTCTGCTCCTGTGGGAGCAATCCCCATTCAGGTCACCTCACTCTCCCCAGGATGAAGTACTGGAGCTGCTGCAGAGTCAAAACAACAGACTTCACTGCCTTCCTGGAGCAACCGGGCTGCAAGAGGGGGCAGCACTGCTGGATTGCGAAGGAGGTAAGGGGACAGGGCAACTCGTGTGAGCAAAATGCTGTGGCACCCAATGAGTGCTCCTTCCTTTGCTCTGCCTTCACAGGAGTTTCTGCATTCGGTTATCTTAATTTTCGTAATTGCCAACTGAATGTTTAATCCTCACCCATCTACTGTTTAAAATGGTGCTCCTGCATTCACAAAAAGTGTCAGTGCTCACACGCAGAAACAGGAAGCTGAATGAGGCAGGAGGTAGCCTCAACCATGACATAGCCAGCTCTGCAGGGTGCTGCACAGGGACAGGCAGCTGAGCTCAGGAAAAGCCCTGCAAAAAGCCCCACAGTTTTGACAGATGACTGCAGATGAGTTAAGTTTCTCCGGGAATGTTCTTGGATGGAACCAGGCTGGAGCTGGGAAAATTGCACCAAAGCAGCCCAGGATATCCCTGAAAGTGCATCATGTTCTTCTGAGTCAGCACTGCTCAGTTTGTTCTTTGTCCTGGAGCAGAAAACATACCGTGGATGTAAAGGGAGCTGCAGTGAATGAACTGTGGTGTTGTGATGCAAATGCTTTGCACTCACTGTCACTTGAGTTTGGAGCTGAGATTCCTCTTGGGGCATTTTATTGTCTGGCAATGCTGAGGGATGCAGGGGGTTTGTCTCCTGGTGATGCTTAGAAATGACTGGTGGGGGCAAAGCTACCCTCAAAGCACAGAAGGTGAAAGATGAAACGTGGCCATTTGGGGCTCCTCTGTCTCCCAAATTTAGCATGATGGTATGATCTATGTCCAGCAACTGCCCCTTCACTGCCCTCCAGACCAAGTTTTCTGACTGTGCACAGTGTCTCTGAACCTGGGCACAGCAGAGTGGCTCTGGAACAAGAAGATGTCTCTAGTCTTAACAGATCCCTCTGGATCAACCCCAAGCACAGCACAGGTGACTCATGTTGCATGGGACAGGCTTCCAAGGACTGCCCACCTTCACGTGAACTACCTCCCCTAAAACACAATCACAAAAGGCAGGGTTTGATCTTGCTTGGCTGATGCTGACCTCAGCCCTTACTCTGCAGAGGGGAAGTGCAAAGGAGCACAGACATCCCCTCTGTTTGAGGAATGTTTGGGCTAGATGTTACCCTGTGACGGGTGCCTCTTTCTGGCAGGACAAGAAGGCAGTGTCGTGCCGGCACGACTGGCACCAAACCAGCAGCCAGGTGGTGGTGACAGTCTATGCCAAGAACCCCCTGCCCCTCCTCAGCAGCGTGAAAGCCAACCGCACCATGGTGAGTGGGGATGGCAGTGCTGGGCTAGGGATGGGTACTTTCACAGCACCTGATTTTGATGAACCAACAGGCAGGAGCCAGCCAGGTGCTTGGCACTCCTTGATGGCTTTTTTTGACTACTGCTGCAGTCAGGATTGGCACTGCCAACCTGCCATCCCTGAGCTGAGAGCTCGGCAGCTCTGCTGATGCAAGCAGCATCTGCCCAGCCAGTCTAGCTCAGTGGCTTTCAGCCTCAGTGGGTGGTTTTATTGGCCTTGAATCCCTCAGCTCGTGGCAGAAGTGAACCCCACATGTTCTGAAGAGGGTAAAATGCTCCCAGGTGCTGGGGGTTTCTCCAGACTGTTACAACAGAGATAGAATGTGGGATATGTTCCAGTGCTGGGAGGCAGCTGCACTGTCCAGTGAGGAGTTCTGATAGTGTTGTGCTACCCACTCAGATAATTTTCTGTTGATTTTTCAGCTTGAGGTTTGTGTCACCTTTGAAGGGAATAAGATTTTCCAGGCAGAACTGGATCTCTGGGGGGTAAGAACCTGTTTATTCTGCTATCCCTGTTCCAGAAGTCTGCATGGGGTTAATCTGCAATGCTGTGAAGCAGCCTGTTCCCTTAGAGAAGTGTTTGCAGCCTCAGACAAAGGCTCCCTCCCTACTGTCTGCATAGTTAGGATTCTCAGACTTTGGAAAAATGGTTATTGGTGCATTTTCAGCACAGTCCTTCCTTCCTGTGCATGGAGTATGAGGCAGACATTGACTGTATTGTAGAGAGGACGCATTTTTTTCCAGAGTTCCAGTTTTCTGTAGCAGCAAAAGCTGATGGGGAAATTAGGTTTTTCTCTATTGATATCATATTGGTAACCACCCTTGGAAGCCATGCCAGGACTGTGCCTGCCTGGCTGCTCTGCACTACCTAAGGCACACTGGCTACTCTTTTGAAAACTGCCACAGCACTGTCTTGCTCTTGTTGGGATCATCTGGGACCCAGGTCACTCAGGTACCAGCATTTATAGCCACCTCTGCTGAGAAATACTTCAGGGGTTTTGAGGAGGCCTGTTTTGGAGGCTGCCAGTGGCTGCAGTGATTGATCCTGTGTAAGAGCAGCCCTGGATGTTGCTGACAGCTCTGTGGCTGTTCTGGGCTTGGTCTCAGACCAAAGGGTCTTTAGCCCAGCCGGTCCCTGTCTCCCCCTGCAATCCTGCTGTGCCTCCAGGCAGGCAGTGATATGAGAGATTTGCTCTCTGATTCCTCAACTGCTTGCTGGCTGCAGAAGAGGAGGAAGACTCAGGAACTTGTGTGTGCATTTACTGATAATTTATTAATTATATATTTATTATGCCTTTATTTCCGGTGTGTGCTCACTGTGCCTGCAGGCAGTAGGGTGTGGTGTGGTATGGTGAGAGGGCTGTACTGCAACCCTGCATGTGGCTGTGGCTTGTTGTGCTCTCCTGAGCTCTGTAGCAAAACCGCAGAGCTGCTCAGACAACACTGTGAACCTAAGCTGGAGCCCAGGTTTCATCCTTCTCTCTCTCCTAACACACAAGAAGAGATCTCCATTCTTCTCTGACAGGGCTCTGTCAGTAAGGGGAATAATGAGCATTTGTTCCCTTCCCTCTTCTGCCTATCTCACTGCACCTTTCCATCTCTATAGGTCATAGAAATAGAGAAGAGCTTTGTGAACATGGTCCCTACCAAGGTGGAGATCACACTCTGCAAAGCCAGCCCTGGCTCCTGGGCTATGCTGGAGCTGCCCCAAAGCAGGCTGAACCGCTGTGGTGAGCAGGAGAAAGAGGCTGCCAGTGCAGAGGAGCTCGGGGCAGAGTCCGGGGAAGACTCTGATGACAGCTTGAGCTGGTCGGAGGAAGAAGATGAACTGAACCCGGGAACACCACTGACAGCAACTGACAGTCAAGTACTTAAGGAGCTGAGCAGTGAAGGCTCATGAACTGATGGGGAGCCTTGGTATCAGCTCCAGAGGAGCAAAGCCAGCACAGCTGTGCAGGCTGGAGCACACCCTTGTCCGCCAGTGAGAAGTGGCAAGTAATAAAAACCCAGAGCAAAGGTTATACTCTGAATTTTCTGATAGACAGACTCTTAGGAATTGTGTCAGAACCCTTCCACTTGTCTCTCCCTCTCCTATGTTCGGCTGTGGCAGAACAGTGGGAGAATCCCTGTTGTCTGCACCTCGGGCAGCCTATGCCTGTGCCACTTTTCCCTGGGGCCGGGTATTCATAGCCTGGCGTTCTGCCTGACCGTGGCTTTTCTGAGGGGTGCAAAGACCCAGGGCAGCAGCGTAACCTGAGCTTGAGACCTCAGCCCACCCCACTCCCTCCAGAGTGGAGAAGCCAGATCCGGGAAGTGTGTGGAGGGGAGATGGCGACTGTGTCACGAGGGAAATGTCATCGCTGGCCACAGCTCCAGCGGTGACTTGGACGTCCTCCTCCTAAAGACCTTTAGACGTGAAACTGCCGGAGAGCGAGAGGTCGATACCGACCAAGGGAGAGGGAGGGGGAGGGCAACGCATACATTTGCCTACTCTACTAAAATATCGATACTTGATAACAGGAGCGGGCAGTCACTCCAGCTCGCTCTCCGCCGCACTTGCGGGCTATCCCCGCCCGGTCCCTCCTGTACAACCATTCCCTTGGGCAGAGCCGCGCTGCGCATCCCGAGGCCCCGCTCTCCCTCCGCGGCGCCCCCTTTGGCGGGGCCCTCCGGAGACGAAGAGGAGGGGGGAACAGACTGCGCGTGCGCGCGGCTGCGGCAGGGGCGGGGCCGGGGTGCTGCCGGGTTTGGGATCTGCTGCCGCTTCGGGTGCGGCGGCCGCCGGCAGCGCGGGAGGTGAGAGCGGGGCTGAGGGGAGTTCGTGGGGATGAGGAGAGGATTGGAGGCGCGAGAGCTGAGTGCAGAGCTGGCGGGGCAGGAGGGGCGGCAGGGCCGCTGTGTGGAGGCGGGCGCTGCCCCGGGCTCCTCCGTGTGCGGCGGCGCGGCCTGCGGCAGGCCCTGAGGTGAATTGAGCTGCGGTGGCTGCGGGCCTGGCGGCGAGGGAGCGACCTCCGGCGGGGCCCCGGCCACCCTGCGTGTCTGTTCCTGCTCAGCGTTGCCGCTGGGCGGAGGCGCGGGCGGAGGTCGTGGCAGGCGGTGCTCTGGAGAGGAAGATCCTCCGCGTCCGCTGCCGCCACCCTCGCTGTCAGCGGGGCTGTGGCCTGGGGCCGGTGGCGGCATTTCCCTGCCTGGGAGCTGCGGCGGTCGCGATTTCCGTCTCGGAGGGGCCTGTTCGCGCTCTGCCCGTGGCTCCTCCGCACCTGTCCTGCTGGGGAAGTGGCCGACTCTAGAGGAGGGAAGGGTGAACTTGGGTGTAGTCAACCCCCAGCCGTGGGACGTCTTGTTTTCTTGCTTTCGAGAGGTTGGTGAAGGTGGAATGCAGGTCCCAGCTCCTGCACTGCACGGTGTTTGTGGAGCCGGATGTGGTCATCCAGAGATGCTGGAGGAGCAGGGGAAGGGGTCTGGTTTGTGACAAGTTTTTCTCTGGTCCCGTTTCTCACTCAGGGATGTGTGGGAAGCAGGAATGGCCCAGTGAACATTTTGTTCCCTCTTCCTCGGCGTCCAAAGGCTGGACATTCTGAAGTTAGGCTGATGCTGGGACAACTTTCAGACAATCTCTGCTTCCTGCGGATATAAGAAGAGGTTGCATTTGATGAATTAGCCTCTTCTAAAGGTGGAGCGGGGAGAGTGGAATTTCTATTACAGGGGTATGTAAGAGTAGTTGTATTTGATCTTCTCTCTAAAAACCGACAAATTGTTGTCTTGGGAAGAGTGGTGCAAGGTAGTAGCCTAAAATATTCTGAGTGCTGAGGGGTTTCAGGAGTCGTTTAGCAGACACTTACAGAGCTCTCTTTCATCAGCTTAACTGTTCTCTTGTTGTGTACCATAAACTTGCAGTGTTTGTAACATCATGTACAGGAGGAAACCCAAGTTTAATACTGTGTAGCTTTTGATTATGGCAGGATACATGTCACGTTCGTATTCTAGGGATTCAAATCTCTGCTGAAGTCCTAGTTTTCAGTTCCTGCAGGATTGGTTGTGCAGCTAGACCTTGATGTGTTATTTCACAGCGGTGCAGTTATTTAGCAAGTTTGTTTCTAATGCCTGTTGGAAGTATTTAATATCAGATAACTGATTTTGGATTGATAGAATTTAAAGTCATTGTTTGGTCACTAGTACCACTGCTGTACTATAAAATTTGGAGTATGGGTGTTTATGCACTGAGATTTATGTGGTTGAGGTCCCCTCATGCAGACCACTTCTTTTTCACACTCATTTCCTATGAAATAGTGTTTGCATTGTAAAGCTTCTGTGTTTCATTCCTGAAAAAAAAAATCAAAATCTTTAAATCAATAAGCCAATGTCAGCCTAATTTGACAGGGGTCAAGGTTTTAAAAACATTATATGAAAGGGAATGGGTGTTTTCTTTTATTTCTTTGAAACAACTTTTTTTACCAGAAGGGGAAGGGCCTTTCTAGGATTCACACAGAGGAAACAAGCAGTGGGAACTGAGCTCTTGTTAGGTCTCAGTAATATGTGCATGGGAGCTGAAGCACCAGGTGGAGCTCTGCAGAGAGTTTCCCTGATCACATGGAGCTCTGGGTCATGGACTGACTGCACGATTTGTGCCCTGTGTCTGAAAGCAGACTTGCCACTCTACTGTCACTCTGACTGTTGATGTGTTTTCTTTCTCTTGCAGGTAAATGGCAGGACAGAAAGCAGTGTGAAAACTTTGAAAGACACTGAGAAGTCCAAGTAGGTCACTCATTGCTGAAGGGCACTAGGGATAAGGTCTACTATTTAAATTTTTTTGTATTTCTTGGCATGCATCCTGAAAGTTTGGCACATGTGCATTCATTCAGCAGTTGCCTAAAACAATGGCAAGTAAGCTGAACTGTTATGGAAGAGTAACACAGTCTTGGTTATATTGCTAAGAGCCCTTTTCCCTGTCAGATCTGGTGGCTAAGGTGCACACATGAAAAATCTTAACTCCTTTTCCTGGGTGAGGATGGTAGGATATACTTTGAACTACCTTATCCACCCAATTAATTGTTGGACATTTCTGCCTGACTTCATTTATTCGGCAGAGTGAATCATCTCTGATCTGGCTTTTGTTACTGAAAGATGAACAATTAAGTTGTTTAGATTTCTTAACATCTGCTTCTGTTTGCTACTGATAAAGCAGCATCAAACTTAGGAGCCTGTGAAGCAAGGAGGGATTGATCAAAGGTGGTGGCTGAACAGAGTGACACAGCTCAGTACAGGTGATTTTGGCTTAACTCCTAGGGTGTTTCCTCTCATTCTTGGCCAAAATGACTCCCTTTCCAGACTGAAAAGAGATAATGGAAGACCTGACAAACTATGAAAATGGCATTATCAAAGAGCAATATCAAAGCTAATATCCATCTAACAAAGAGGCATCAGTTGTTAACGTAGCAAGGGTAGAGACATATTCTGCTAAGCTTTGCTAAGAATTCTTCAAAGTACAAGAAGTATAAAAAGTAAAAATCTAGAAAAACCCTGAAGAATTCAGATTCATGTTTCCTTACTGTTTTCTGTCACTGTTTTCTCCCTTCTCTCAGCAAACAGGGAACTTTCCTTCAGAAGTATTAAAAGGAAGATCTAGGGTTTTTTCTCTGCTACACAAAAATGTTGATGGAACATAGTCATCCTGTGATTTCACTTCTGATATCTGTGGGGAGGAGGGGTGGAATCCCAGTGGTGAATTTCACCAGCAGATGTCCAGCTGGGTTATAGCAGAGCAAGCTACGTTAATGATACCAGAAAATATGTAATTAGGTCAGAAGGGGAGCAGTGCTCCAGACAATGTTTCTACACGTCCATTGAAATCATGCACATTCCAGTGGAAGTGCCAAGTATGCAGGTAGGGAAGGCAAGCTTTGCAGCATCTTCTCAGAAGGAAACTAACCCAAACAGGAATGCCAGTTTTCTAATTCAAAGGCACTGATGGACAAGGTAGAACTAGCTCTCATCTACGTATTTTTGAGCAACACTTCTTTTTGGGGTGATTTGGTTTTGGTTATTTTTTTTCTTAGTTCTTTGAAAATTAATCCCATTCTGCTGTAACTGCTGGAACTCTTTCTGTTCTTAGGATCTTCCACCTTAACTATAGCAAAAGTCCTTTCTCTGGCACAGCTTAGCAACCAGAATTACCTTGGACTTTCTGCTCTCTCTCTTGCTAACCTTTAAGCCTGGTTTTCAAGCTTGTGTCCAGTTTTTTGTTTCTAAATTCTAAGTCTTGTTTTTGATCTGTTGGCATGTTAATCTGTATTTTCTCTTTTTTTAGTTCTTGTAAATTGTTGTACTTTGTGTTCTCTCTCAGGTTTTCCCCAAAAATTCTTTCACAGCTCATAAAAAAAAATAACCCAAACAAACCATAAACCAGTTTTCCTGATCTTGGTAATGTTTGTTGGTAATTTTATTTTTGGAGAATATTTTTTTTTCAGCATATATTTATATTCAGATAGCATGCAATGACAAGTTCAAGGCTCCTTGAGAAATAAAAAGATTTTTCAATGCAAATTTGAACCCCAGCTTCTTTTGAGAGTTTTATTGCTAGGCAAATTGTTTACAAGATAAAAAAATAGATGTAGAGTCTTTATACATTATCAACAAAGTGATAATTGGAATTGGCAGAAAATGCCTGATGGAGGTAATATTATTCACTTGGTTGTGGTTTAAATTAAAAAAACACAACCTTTGTCTTCCATATGTAAATCTTTAACCAAACTACACCTTCTCACAGCATACAGGTTTCTGCAGTATAGGAGCTTCTTTCCACTCTTTTTTGTTTTGTTGTGTGTTTCAGTACTAAATTGTGTACCTTGGTGTGTATTTGTTTTTATTACATATGCCCCTCTATTCCTTCAGCTAAGACAGCCTACTTTAAAGGATTCCTTCAGAGAAACATACTTAAAAGCTTACTAGCTCCTTTACCTTTATGTGTAGTTTATACTTATCCTGATCCTTTGCAATATTTGCATAGAGTTATTTCCTATTGTAAGTGTTGCTCTTCTAAAATCCAAGCCTTGGTCAGGTAATTCAGGATACTAATGTTCTGAAAGAGAATTTGTATTGCAGACTTTTTTGTTACCTTACTATTTACTGTTCTCTGAATTGAAAGGTCTAATGACCTCCTGAAAAAAAACCAACCAACAAGATAATCTTTGTATAACACACTTTTAGACATTTTAAATCAGGGTGAGTCAAGCTATTTTAGCTGCTGATAGTACAGGATACATTGGGCTTTGTAGTTTACCAGTAATGTAAAACTACTTGTATTGTCTTACAGTATTGGTGTGATGACCCTCCAGATATCAGTGCCTGGTGTGTGCAGGTAGGGGTGCAATTCTGGGATACCCTGTGTATTTATTTTTGTTTATTTTAGAAACTAGGAACTGGGCATATAAAAGGCTTCCTGTATCTTGTTCTTCATGAGGCTTCTGTTTCTATAGTTTGGTTTTTATTGCATGTACACAACTAATTTACTTCTGCTGTCTCTGTGAGGTCACTTGCTAGTGACTGTGATCTGTTGCACAGTTAGTTCATTTGGAAAAAACCTTTTGCTCTGAAGTTGTTGATCACCATTAAGGTTTCTGGCATTACATCCTCTAGCAGTTCAGTGATAAGAAGTAAAAGCAGGATTAAGCTTAAAACCTGTTCTTTGTCCTGATAGTACTTCAGAAGCAGTAGCAGCTTATGGTGTTTCCCTTCCATGATTCATTGCCACCACATCACTGGCTTGGTTGTACCAACACAGCTGATCATGGTACTACTCTGTAAACTGGATGAAACAAGTCCTCACCCTTTTTCAGTGTGGTGTGGTCACAGCTGAGGAGGTGGGAAGGAGAAACAGGGTTTGGAAATATCTGAAGGCTGCTAGAGAAACCTTAGCAGTGTCTTAAAACAGGTAGTGGTCTGCTGTACAGGAAGAGCAGTGGTAGGGCTGAGGATGGTGCATTACTGTTGGGTCTCCAGATAGAACAGTGTTACAGTACTAAAATATGCTGTCACTGTTTGCTTGTTGTGTTCAGAAATATTATCTTGTAATGTATGCTGCCAGTAGCAATCTTCAAACTCTATTCATAATTTAAAGCAAAAAATGTTAATTTTCTAATGTTTTAAGTAATTTTACATTTAAAAATCTTTTTTTTCCCTTTTATGTGCCCCTAGGCCTATTAAATGAAAAACTTGGTGCTGCCAGCTTTTTCTGGTCAGTGCTGTTCTTCATTTTACTGCTTACCTTTACAGTATGTGGTTGCATGCACATCTCTCTTTACATTTGACTGGAGTCTTGAAATGGGATGACTGATTTTTTTTGATGTATGGTGAAACTCACATGCATGCTTTTCTGCCAAAAAGCAAAAGTACTCTTCAGATTTCATTTCAGGTGATGGATGTTTGTTTAGAAATGTAATTCCTGACACTTTGAAAAAGAATAAACTGCTTCTGCATCTTCGTTCTGCTTGTTTTCCTACCCATTTCCTGCAAATGTCCAATGTCCTGATGGGTCTTCCTGGTGCTTCCCACCGATTGTTTTTTCATAGTGTGTCTGTATATACACTGTTGCTTCCTTACACACTTGTATGTTGTAGCGACTACAGCTGATGTTACCAGTTGGCTGTTGCAGTTTCATGCCAAAGATTAAAGTAGTCTATTTTCACTTAGTACAGAAGAATCATGTGTTCCCAGTGGGAAGACAACAGTATGTAGATACAGATACTTAGTAAAAAATGACAGAATTGAGGCTTAAATGGTGTTGATCTGTTTGGATAATCTTGAAGAGGAAGTTGGAGGGTGGGGGTTTAATGACTTCTATAAGTGAAGTACTTCACAATTGCTCATTTTCTTGTTCCCTTTGTTATTTTGATGGTGCTGGTGCTGTGTTCTTCATGGAATATGCAATACAGTTACACCCACTATTTGTTTCTTTTGTTTGAAGTAGAGTATTGGCAGCTGGTTGCAAGTTGAGGGTTACTGATAGTACAGTATCTCAAAGGCATTTGGGTGAGAAGGCAGATTCAAGTTCCTTCTTGTTCAGGCTAGCAGTGGAAGCTCCAGCATACAACAGCCTGTAGTTCTTCCATGCTATTCTCAAAGTTTGTGATGTTCATGTGATGAAAGGTTAGAATGAATTGAATTTTAGGCAATGTCTGTTTGATTAGCAAACCTACTCTTCATGTATCAGGAAGGTGATAGGGAAGCCTTTAAGTGTCAAATGTACCAGTTCTCCAGTCTGCCTGGGAAGGCTGTTTGATTGTTCATCTTTTACAGCATGGATTTTTCTAATTCTTGGTATAAGCATTCTTTATTGTAGCTCAAGCCTATTAAGTTCTGCTTGTTCTGTCACTGATTAGTGAGAATATTCTGCTCTTCAGAAAAATTCTTCATGTACTCTTATCTGAATACTATGGCTATATTTCAAATAATAGCTTCTTTTATTTGTGCTACTTTCTAAACCTTTTAATTGGTGTCCTCTAAATAATGCTGTTTCTTGAGGTCTGATTGATTCTGAATTGAGTGAATTATGGTAGTAGTCAGCAGCCCAGTACCTTGGTTTATTTTGTAATTTTTTGACCTCTCTGTGGTAAACTGTTTAGGCAATAGATTATATAGATAAAAAGTGTGATTCTTGGAGGTCTAAGGACTTGTCCCTTTGCCTGTGGGAAGCTGCCTGACAGTAAGGCAAGACTGTGGGAATTTGGCTAATTTGTACTTACATGGTTGGAACGCAGCCAGTTGTCACTGAGCTCTCAACTCACTGGATCTCCATTTCACTGTTGTCTTTATAGCCTGTGAGCTCTTCATAATGGCTTCTGAGACACTGAGTGTGTCTAGTTGTGACAAGAAATTTTTAGCCATTTTAAAAACACTTGTTAAAACTTACCTTTAAAATTACCATCATGCCTTTCTTAACTTTTTTCCTTGCTTCGTGCAGGACTTTGTTTCTTGGTGAAGGATGCAGACTATAAAGTGCGTAGTTGTCGGAGATGGTGCTGTGGGAAAAACTTGTCTTCTCATCAGCTATACCACAAATGCATTCCCAGAGGAATATATCCCTACTGTCTTTGACAACTACAGTGCCCAAATGACTGTTGATGGCCGGACAGTTAGCCTGAATCTCTGGGACACAGCAGGCCAGGAGGAATATGACCGCCTGCGCACGCTTTCCTATCCTCAGACCAATGTATTTGTCATCTGTTTCTCCATTGGGAGCCCCTCTTCCTATGCAAATGTGAGGCACAAATGGCATCCTGAAGTTTCTCACCACTGTCCAAATGTTCCCATTCTTTTAGTGGGCACGAAGAGAGACTTGAGAAATGACCTGGAAACAGTTAAAAAGTTAAAAGAGCAAAGCTTGGCTCCCACTACCCCACAGCAGGGAACTTCGCTGGCTAAACAAATTGGAGCAGTCAAATACTTGGAGTGCTCAGCATTGAATCAGGAGGGTGTTCGTGAGGTGTTTGCTGAAGCTGTGCGTGCAGTTCTGTATCCTGTGACCAAGAAGAACACAAGAAAATGTATCTTATTATAGTTACCTTGGGTGATGGATGTTTGAAGTTGAATGTCAACTTGGATCTTGTAGGGCTTTTGATGAGTTAAATTTAAGATTTGCATCTTGCACTAACAGCTCTAAGCAGAAATGTTTTATGCAATGAATATTCTTGTAGTCTTACTGCTTCAGGGAAACTGAAACAACAGTTTTGTTTTGTTTTGTTTTTTTCCAGCTGAGAGGTCAAATATTTACTTTATTTCTAAAGTTCCAGTCTTCAGCTTCTCCAGGGATCACTTGGCTTCTGTACTTATTTAGTGGAGGAAAATAAAAGAAGGAACTTCTCTGAAGCCAAACTTCTTTTTTAGATAGCCATCAGTTACTAGATAGTCATCAGTTAGTACATTTGTTAAAAATCACAAATCCAGGTAACTTTTAAGTGTAGCTGCTGCTTTTCCCATCTCTTATTAACAAATTGAATTTGTTTTACAGACAGAAGTCTGGCTATGCAGTTGTTTCAATTTGTCAATGTAAAGCTTGAAACCAATTTGTTTACATGCAAAAATGCCTGCAATATTAGTGAGATTCACCTTATTTATATGAAGATTTTGCAAAAGAGCAAGATGAGCAAGACCTTGGGAACACCTGCAAAGGTTTTATTAGTAGAAGCAGAAGATGCTTTATGCTACTGTAGGGGACTTGGGATAATGGTGAATCACTCATTTGAGTGATTTTCATACTGTTGAATTTTGGGAGGTTGAAGAGTAGTTTATATGCAAGTCTTCTATAAACAGATTTTATTTCACTTTCAGAAGATACTTTGCACCCTGAGAATAAACTTAACCATTACTTTCTTGGACCAACTGAGGCTGTTGGGGTGACACTTGCCAAAACAAGATTTTTAGTGTGATCCCTTCAGTGAATCCTAGAGACTTGATAGCAGCCCGTTTGCTCTTGAGAAATTAATTGGTTTACTTCTTAGTGTTCTTGGGGCCACCACCTAAGAATTTTATAGCATTTTTATGGATTTTTCCTGTATTGTTTTTTCTGGGAGAACACTGACAGAGAATTTGGAAGTTCTGTTTACAGGAACCAGAAACCCTCATTTCCTCCTGGCAACTCGCTGATGGTTTCAGTTAAATTTATAGTGGTCAGCCACTCACTGGCTAGAATTACCTAGGAAGTTTTCTCCTCTCTACTATGTGAACAGTTATTATAAACTCTTTTAACTGAAGTTTTATTTGTGTACTTTTAAAATTTGCTTAGCAGCTCTAGTGAGTGGCAGCTGGATTTTATTTTAGGATGTGCACTGTTCTTTATGTGTGATTTCCAGGCCCAGCTGAGAAATGATCATAAAACCTTGTGTAGACTTGAATTCAGAACTTGATGGTATAAAAGTGGCATGCTTCAGAGATACTTGAGTGAAACCATTGGTGCTGGACTGGGCTTTGTTGTCTGAAGTTGACAGTGCTGTCTTTGTCTAAATGCAGCTTTAACTGATGATTCAGATCTTGCTTTACTGTGATTCCCACACATAGAAAACTTGTACTGGTATCTACCCTGGACAGAAAAAAAAAAAAAACCCCAAAAAGCATTTTAGTGAGATAACAGAAAATATATCAACAGGGTTATTAGTGATCTTCCTTTATCTGAGGTAGACAAAAAACGCTAGGTGAATAGAAATATTTGTATTTGTGCTCTAATTCCCCTCTTAGAAGAGGATGTGCCTTTCCTCAGCTGGTGTAACTATGCTGACACTAACGGCAATTTTTGTATATGTGAGGTGTGTTTTTACTGGTACTGCTTTAGCAAACTGCAACCTATAGGTTAACTGCAGTAAATCCAAATACTGGTATATATGGCTAGTGGACCAACACTGAGTTCTCAGTATTGCCTGATCATAGGCAACACCAAAACACCCATTATGCATCATGTCTAGAAGATGAAGCCTAGAGACTGCATATTTTTCTTCACCAAGTGCCACAGTCTGGAGTGTCTGTGTCTTTTGCACTCATAGAAGTGCTGTTCCACATGTGGCTCCTACCACAGTGCCCTGCAGTCTGTGAGAGTGTATTTCAGTGAGGTAATCTCAACTCACCACATTCTGCCTTTATTTCAGTAGTAGGCCTTTATCTTGGGCTTGATTTGCAAGCAGCAATTAACTCTGTGCCTTATAATCCAAGATTATTTTTGGTAGGTAAATTTCAGCGACTGAGTAAATAGAATTTATCATGTTTAAAATGTATTTATTTAAGCCAGTGCTCATGCGTTTTTAATACTGGTTGGGCCTAAATTGTCTGGTTGCCTTGGTGCAAGCCCTTTGCTACATTCTGAGATGTACTTTGAAAAAGCTTGTGGTATGTTTGAACTGCACTTAAATAGACTTAATTTCTACAACAGACTTTTTTTTCCTGCAAATGTTTGCAATTTCATACTGAACCTACTACTGTTTTAAAAAGTTTTTTTTTACATACTGAAATCTTTTAGTTCTGCATCTTTTGTGGTTATTCCCAACTGGATTACAGTAAATTTGTGGAAAAGAAATCCTGTGAGCAAGTATTATTGCATGCACCTCCCCTGGTTTTGAAGGCTCGCAGAGCAGCCATCCTGGTGTTAACTGGAAGAGAGAACGGTGAGATAAAATTCAGCTACTTAACCAATTTTTTTGAATTTATTATGTTATTATTTGCATTATGCTAGAACACCAATAAAGTGTTCTGATTTACTTAATAGTTGGATTGCACAACAGTACTGAGGAGAATAACACAATAGTGATGAAAATGAACGTGAAAGTGAACTTTGAAAACTGTAAAAAAACTACTTACAGACTTTGGAGTACCTCATTAATAATTATTTATATGCCTTGTGCTTCTGTTGCTTTCTGCCAGGAGCAAAAATCCTGCAGGCTTACAACTGGTTTCCTCCAGCCTCTGCTTTTAATTGAATGAGCTTCAGGAGTCCATGGATCCAACTAGTTTTTCCATTCAGTGGGCATTTTCAGTTTGTGATTTCCCTACTTTTTTTTTTTTTCCCTCTGTAGTTGATGCATTTTATTGTAAGTAGTTTTGTGCATCAGTCTACAATATATTTCCTTCTTACATTTTTTTTTGGGTGCAGGTAACAAAGTCAGACTTCCCACAGTCCCACAGCTGTACTTTGTTTGGTTTTGGGAGTTCAGAAAACCTGGGTATGGATTTCCCAAACTGTTAAGTTTCCTTGGCTTATCACTGTATAGAAATGCAGTGTGTATTTCTTGATTCACAGAAGAGACTTTCTATGAAGAGACCAATTTTAATCTTTCAGTTTGTGAATGATCTCTGGAATAGTGTTTTTCAAATACAGCTGAAGCCACCCACAGAGAGCTGGGCAGTTCAGGAATTCTGTGTCCAAAGGATCTTGAGGTGCGCTTAGATGTGTAAGCGCTTTCTCCCGTTTACAGCTATTTCTATGAAATTTAAATTAGAAGAGCCTCACTGTGCTTTTGTCTCTTGAGTATTTAACGTTTGCTCTGTAGAAATCTCAGTGCTGCTTGGGCTGGTGCCAAGAAGCAAATCTCACTGGGGCACTGACCCCCTGCCTGGGCTGTGGGGAGCGCCCAGCAGCAGTGGAAGCCCAAGACTCTTCAAGTGTGGTACTGATACATACACTGGCAACTTAATTTTATACCATAAAATGATCTGTCTTACTGCTAACGTTTCTGAAGAGTTTTTTTTTAATTATGCAGAATTGTTATAATAAACTTTTCCTCATCTCGCTTGGCTCTTGTATTAATTCATCCTGCCGTTTGTAACGCTCCTGTTTTACACTTAGTTCTTTCCTGTGGAAAGCCAGACCCCCGTTCTTAAATGCAATAAACGATTTTTCGGTGAACGCCGAAGCCTTTGCGCTTCCTTGTGCCGTTGCGTGGTGTGCCCGCGCGGGGCGCTGTGAGCCGAACCGGGATGGGGTGGGGGGGGGGAGCCTCTTCCTCCGATCGTGGCCCGCCCCGCGTTCCGGTTCCGGGTCGGCGTCGTTGCGATGTCAGATTCGGAGAGCGAGGAGGAGGTGGATGGCGGCCGCACCGAGCCCTTCTCTCTGGCCGGGTTTCTCTTCGGCAACATCAATGAGGCGGGGCAGCTGGAGGGGGACAGCGTCCTCGACAAGGTAGAGCGGTGTCGGTCTGGGGAGACGCTTCGGCTCGGCCCATTCGGCGGCTGGAGCTGAGGGATGGGAGAGGAACCCGGGTCCCAGCGGCGCGGCTCTGGGGCTGGCCAGGGAGGACGTGTTGGTGGGGCAGGTTGCAGGATGGGACCGAGCAGGCGGGTCGACCCGGCCTGGCTGGCGGTGCCGGCAGAACCTCCTAGCTGGGATGTGGCTCTGGTCTTTCCAGGAATCCAAGAAGCACCTCGCCGGTTTGGGTGTGCTGGGACTGGGCAACCTGATCACTGAGATCACAGCCAGCGAGGAGGACAGCCCGGAGGCCGATGGAGCCCACCTGGACGAGGAAGGTTGGGAACTTGATTGTCTAAAGTTAAATGGCAGAGGGGCTGCGGAATCAGGTCCCTCACTGGAGAGGAAGAAATGCACCCAGGTCATCTGGGACTGCAAAAAGTATCCTGATGTTATCTGGTCAGAGGTCCTCTGGTGAAAGTCTTGCCTTCTCAAAGTGAATCCTACATTATCTCCTGGTCACTGTTGCACTTGTTCTCTTTGATTTTTGTTAGTTATTTTTCTTTGCTTGTCTCTTCTCCCTCCTAGATGTTTATTCAGTGTTTCCCCCTTTGTTAAACAAGCCTATTTAATGCACAGTGTTATTAGATGCTTGGGTGACATTATGTGTTCTGCACATTATGTGTTGTTCACAGATTGGGGTTTTTTTCTGTTGTATTTTTAAGCTTGTTGAACACTTTCACCGAGTAAGTGAAATGTGTTCCTTGTGCTAAAGTTGGTTACTTACCAGGGGAAATTCAGAGCTCCTGGAGCTTTTAGTTGGAATGAGGGAAAATAATACTCTAGGAAAAGGAACTATAGGAAAGAATGTAGATAGTGAAGTCAGAAACTAATATAGATACTAGGATAAAGTTTTCTGTGGCTGCATTTCTTTTCTTTTTTTTCAGGCTGGATTAAGAGCACAGAAGATGCTGTTGATTATTCAGATATTAATGAAGTGGCAGAAGATGACAGCCGTAGGTATAAGCAGGCAATGGGCAGCCTGCAGCCAATGCGAAGACCAGGTAAATGAGATTAGTGTTACAGCTCTAGCTGGAGAAGGTTCTCTGGGGCAGTAGGATTTGCCAGCCTCTTATACTGGTGATATTTCTTATACTGGTGAGGCTTTTCATTCCTTGCCTTGAAGCTTTTGTGAAACTGTTCACTGGATGAACCCACCTTGATATCTTCCCTTTTAAAGGAATTAGTTCCTCATTAGAGTTGAAACATACTTAGAAGAGAAACCAGGATATATTGCTCTGGAATCACCTGCAGAGAATACCTGCATATATTTATTTAACCTGTGTTCTTAGGAAGAAGGTTGTGCTGAAGGCTGGGTACTTCTTGGAGATACTCAGAGATAAGGTTCTGATCCCATAGAGAGTTGCTTTGACCTTATAACTCCTATTTTACCCTTGAATTTTTTTACTGAAATTACTTTCTACAGAAGGCACTTCGGTTCTCTCGTCAGATATCCAGAGATAGCTCTCTCATCTAGAAAAGATTTTTTAAACTATGCAGCCTTTCCTTTTCAGTAGCTGCTGGTGCAGATACTAGATCTTTGTATGTTACTTAAAGCTACCTTAGACTTAACCTTTCTGTTGACCTGTTGTGGTTAGTTGGATGTAAAGGGGATTTTGGCTTTTTAACCACATTTTCCTTACTTCTTTAGTGACTTTATTTCTCTGCGAAGTGTGAATAAGGGAAGGTGATAGCAGAACATACATATAATATATATGTGTATATATGTGTATATATATATATATATATATATATAGAGTGCTTCAATCATCTTTCAGGTTGTCTTTTTTCTCTCCTTCCTGCTCTTTCTTAAATTTCAGTCTTACAAATGAGTTTGTGCAGGAAACTGAACTTGTGAGAGTTTTGTGTCTAATTACAAAATAAGAATGGTCTCCTTACTAATAAGAGGATTTAGTCTTCTCATTAGGCTAGAACAGCTGTGAGATAGTATAAATGGGAAGGGTGCCTGGTTTGTCTTTATTGTCTGTTTAATATTCAGTCTTTTCTCCTGACTGATCAGATGAAGATGAAGATGATTACGATGCTGACTGTGAAGATATTGATTCTAAGTTGATGCCACCACCACCACCACCTCCGGTACCTGTAAAGAAAGAAGATGAAAAGGATGCAACTGGCACTGGTGAGTGAGAACTTTCTTCTTCTCTCTGCAATAAGAATGTCTGAAGGAAGCAAACACTGCTGAATAGCAGCTCACTCTGCGGCAAGCACCACGCATCATGAAAATTCGGTCTGCAGACTGCATCTTAAGGTAGGTCTTTGTCCTGATACGCAGTGTTAGAGGATTGTCTAAAATGCAGGATGAAATATTATGTTTCCAGTGGTTGTTAAAATACTGATATTGACAATGAAACTGCTTTTTTATCTCATCCTCTCAGTTGTGGCTGGGAAATTCACCTGGAACGCTTAGGATAAAATGAAAGGTTAAACCAGAATGGTACTCATAACACCTGCAGAAGCTTAATTTTTGCATAACTTGGTATAAACAGTAGATGTGGCGTTATGGGGTTGTACTAGGGGACAGGGAGGAAACCTGTTTGTTTATAAGGTGCTTGTTCTATTGTAGTATCTGAAGATGGAGACGGTATCATTTTGCCCTCCATCATTGCTTCTTCCTCTGCTGCCTCCGACAAGGTGGATTTCAGCAGCAGCTCTGATTCTGAGTCAGAGATGGGACCTCAAGAAGCCAGGCAGGCAGAATCCAAGGAAGGCAAACTCACACTTCCTCTTGCAGGAATCATGCAGCGAGATGCTACCAAACAGTTGCCAAGTGTTACAGAGCTCTTCCCGGAATTTCGACCAGGCAAGGTATAGTAATAGATATGTGAAAGTAACAGAAAATGTAACATGTAAGCCATCTAAATGTGAACTGTATAGTACTAAGGGTATGTAGTAAGTAATTAATTAGGTGTTCTTGCTCACTCAGTACTTTCTTTAGATTTTGTGCACTTCTCTTTCCAGACTGCTTAATATGTAATGCTTTTCCTCCCATTTTTAGGAGCCTCTTAAAAAGTATCATATAAATCAGCTATGAAATCATATTTTTTTGTTTTTTAAGACCATAGTACAGGCCTGTTGATTTTTGGAAGTTGTTTTTTTGATTTAGTAGGGAATACTTATGCCAAACAATTAAAAAAATGATCTGTCGGCTTTCAGGCTTTTCTGGCAAATTCTTGTTCCTCCTTCCATGCTGTCCTGCACATGGTGTGCTCTTCCTAAATAATTTATAATCTGTATACTTTACTTAATCCTTCCTCAAAACTGCTCTCAGTATGGCTCAGAAAGTAGCTCAATACCAAGCTGATTGAAAGAATGAATGTTTTTTGCACAAAGTGAATTCATTGCAAGTAGTTTCCTAAATGCTCCTAAATAGCAAATATAGTCAGTGTATTTCAGTAAGCTGTGGAGTGGAAATGTAGGAGGAAAAGGAGGATAAGCTTAGAGTTGCCAAGCATATAGTTATGCTGGTTGTAAGACAGCATAACATCATTTTATGTGTGCCTTTATCACAGGTTTTGTGTAAGGAAATGTCATGTTTTAAAGAATTAGCTAACCTCTGTCTACTAGAAATCTAGGTGAGGCTCAAGTCACTGGAACTGGCAAAGGTTCAGAAGTAATCTGCAGGAGTTTTGGGAAGAATGATAATGTGAGTGTGGGCAGAGGTTGACAGAGTGGCTGTTTAAACAGTATTCTGTTTACAGGTCAGCATAACAGATTAACAGGGAACATTAATAGGATGTCTCTTTACAAATCTTTGGCTTTAATTTCTCATTCTAAATCTGTTAATATGGGAATAATTCTTTACAAGAGTGCTCTGAGTAACAATTACTGATGCTTGAAAACCAGCAAGCATAATTGTAGAAGAAACAAATTTGTCATTAGTGCTGATTTTGGTGGTATGCAGTATGCATGTAGGGGAACTGCATTACTGTGGAAACAAAAATGAGTGTTCTATTTCTGGACCATGTTTTTCTCTGTTGCTTAAGAAATCTTTGCTTTATATAACTATCTTCTAGCTTTGTCTCTTTTGCTAGTAGTTTTATCAACTCTTCTTCAATCTCAATAGGTTTTTCTGAAGGTTGTGTGTTGTTCAAAATGAAAAAAAATTATTCCCAGGTCATGTCTTACCACATGCCCAATGTGTAAAGCAATCTTTCTTCTCTCTGTTTTGTTTCACTCTATCTGAAATGAAGAATAAATCCTTTTGAAAAGGAAGGATCCATTGAACAGATAAATCCAGAACTTTTTTTGCAAGTATAACAAAGAGCTTGTTGATAGCATACGGGGCTGGAATTTTAGTACTCGCTAAGCTTGATTTTCAGAGTGCTGCCTTTCACTACTGCGTTGTAAGTAAGGGAAAGGCAGACAGGCATTCCACAGTGTTTCTTTTCTCTGATCCTGTTGTTTTTTTCCTGTTCTAGGTGCTGCGTTTCCTGCGTCTCTTTGGCCCTGGAAAGAACGTTCCATCGGTTTGGCGTAGCGCCCGAAGGAAACGCAAGAAGAAACACCGGGAGTTAGCACAAGAAGTGCAGATACAGGAGGGTGAAGTTGTGGTAGAGAGTGGAATGGAAGGAAAATCTCCTTGGGAGTATGAGTTTGCTGCTCCTCCCCCTCCTGAGCAGTGCCTTTCAGATGATGAGGTGGGATATCTGAGACTTAGAGAGGGTCGCCAGCTAGCACTGGGGTTAGTAGTGGATTGGACAGTGACTTTTAGAGTGAAGAGCTTTTCCTCTAAAATAAACCTGGAGGACAGGGTTGGCTTGTATTCCAGCTATGCAGAAGCTCTTCTCCAGATGCTAGTCAGTGACTTCAGGTGATGGCTTCTTACTGAGAAGGTTGCATCCGTGGTACAGGATCAATAGGAGAGCTTATCCTCTTTGTATCAAGAAGAAATCTGTGTGTTCTTGGAAGTCTAATTGCAGAACATTCTTAAGGCAGCTAGTAAGTATGGAAAAGTGCTTCTTAGAAATACTTTTCTCCTCTGAGAATAAGCTGGCAAACTTGGAAGGAAGAAATCTCTATTGACACTTAAATAGACCATCAGGATAATAACTCCCTCCTTTGCTGTGCTTCAGATCACCATGATGGCACCCGTGGAATCGAAGTTTTCCCAGTCAACTGGTGACATAGACAAAGTGACAGACACAAAGCCTAAGGTGGCAGAGTGGCGCTATGGCCCGGCACAGCTCTGGTATGATATGCTGGGGATCCCTGAAGATGGCAGTGGATTTGATTATGGTTTCAAGTTGAAAGAGAAGAAGAAGGAGCAGGAGGTTAAAGGCCACACAGATGAGGGGGTGAGAAGGGAGATGTGTGTGGCTTTGGGGATTGCTGTACAATGAGATCCTGGTGTTGGGCCAGTGAATGGTTGTGCACCGTGCAAAATGAGGGTTTTTTTTTTTTCCTCTTGTAGTTTGAAAGTATAAATTCAATGCAGGTCTTCTAGTAGCTATTCTGTCTTTCCAGGCTGCAGGGTTGATGGATGAAAAGGATGATCTGCTAGCTGATGAGCATTTCCTTATGGTGACACAGCTCCAATGGGAAGATGATGTTATCTGGAATGGAGAAGATGTTAAACACAAAGGGACTAAGACACAACGGGCAAGTTTGGCAGGCTGGCTGCCATCCAGCATGACTAGAAATGCCACTGCATACAATGCACAACAAGGTGATCAGTGGTCTCACATGAATTGTACTTGCTGTAGTTGAACTGAGTTTGCTTGCTTTTGTCTAAGATACTGAACATAATTCTTCCTGTTAGTGAATGACAAAAATCACAAATTTGCTTAGAATTCTTAAACTCACTTTATTTCCAAAAACAAAATATGTCCCTTCTGTTAAAGAAAATACTAATTCTGACATTCTTTACTGCATGTGGGGTAGCAGATGCTCGATCCGTTTGCATGAGTATCAAGCAGTGCTGCACTTTAAATATCTGCCAATGGAATTTTTGTATGTTTTGGTTTTTTTGTTTTTTTTAATTGGAAGAATTGTTTAGAAGTCTTCTGAAGTTTTTCCTGAGCCAATAACAGTACTCTTTTCCTAGATAGGAAGTAACAAGTTACTATACAAGCCTCAGATTTTCCTCTTAAAAACAGATACATTTTAAATTGAAATTGTTTAGTAGAAGGAATGAGGCTGCAAATCACTCCCCATGCCCCGCCCCAAGTGCTTATTTAGGGCAATGCAGTGCTCCCTAACCCTCCCACTCAAGCTAACTGTACTTTTGGTTTCCTTTTCTATAGGTTTGAACCGCAGTGGCTCTTTGCTCAATCCACCAATTCCACTAACACAGAAACCAAATGTAGCAGGCGTCCTAGGCATAGCAAAAGGCAAAGAAAAGCAGCCCCCTGAGCAGCAAGGTAATGAGGATGTCCTTCTTTGACCTTTGAATAGGTGCAAGTGATACATTGTGTTCTGGGTAATAACAGGGTCCTTTTTTGTCAACAAGGTGTGGATTAAAAGGATACTTGTTTGCTTTAAAACCTATTAGGGACCACATTTCTTTCTTGGAGTTTCTCTGTGTTTCAGTGGAGCAAAATCTCGAATCCTTGGTAAAGCTGAGACGTGGGGCTTTGCTTCCTCTTTGCTTCCAAGATGAGTTTTCTTTTGCCTTTAGAAGTCCTGCCTTGGGAAGCTATGAAAGATGGGAAAGGTTGAGGGAATAAGGTGTGGGTAAGAACTCTGAAATGGTTTTCTGCCAAGGTAGTGTGTAAAACTCTTAAGGATTCTGCCTTATGATTGTTGCAGTTGCTGTGGATGAAGACAAGCCCTGGTACTCTATTTTTCCAATTGATAATGAAGAGTTAGTTTATGGACGTTGGGAAGATAATATCATCTGGGATGATCAAGCAATGGAAACCTACTTGGATCCCCCCATCTTAACACTTGATCCAAATGATGAAAACATAATTCTAGGTATGTATATGGCATACAGAAGCTTGACTCAAATGGGAAAAGACAAGTGGAAATGGAAGCAAACATTTATAGTGACACTGCAATGGAAATAACTTGGCTGTGGCAGTACTTAAGGCCTTTCTTTTTTGTGGTTTTTTTTTCTTTAAAGATAATTGGCTAATCATCAAAGGCCTAAGCAGAAGGCAGCAGTATTAGTAACTGTAGTGGTGTAATACACACTTGCAGCTTCAAAGTTAATAACAGGGTAGTAAAAATGAATGTCCTGAAACTTAAATTTAACATAATTAATCTGGCTCTTGGATTGTTTTAGAAGTGGCTGTCTTAATTTTAATTGCATGCATGTTGATTTGAGCAGGGAAGGTAGAGCAGTAAACCACAAACTAGCCCATGCCATTCTCACTATGGCTTTTATTCAAAGCCTGAAGAAGCAGATTCTTTAAGCATTTTTCAGGCTATGGTAATGGCACATGGAGGCAATAAATTAGCATAGTACTTCTCAGCATGTTTTTTGTTGCTGCTGCAAACTTTCTCAGTATTCCTGCAGTTTGGTTTGAATGTACTCCCTGCTTATATTACTGCAGGCTGGAGAGATTTTTGCCTTATTTGGACCACTAAAATCACCACTTTTCTCTTACATCTATGTGTTGCAGCCTTATGTAATTTAAGGATACGTATCTCTTGCTGCACTTTTGTGTGGCCTGGATTGCATTTGCTTCCTCAGGAAAGTGGGTCAGTTCTCAGAATTTCTGTATATATTGATTGGAATGATTTGGTATTAGACAGCAACCTTGAAAATCACTCTGTTTGAGCTTGGTTAAAATAAAAGACAGACAGAGCAGTTTTTTCTTTCAAAGTCTGGAACACACCACAAAACTGCAGATGTTTGTATAAATAGTGACAAAGTAGAGTTCTTATTAAAGTTATTAATTTATATAGAGTGACATGGGTTCTCTTCATGACATTGAGGTAATGTTTACCAAGCCCATGTCATAGGCCCTTTTTCTCATGTGAAAAATCTCAGTTGGAGAATCCATGCTTCACAAATTGCTAACTTTTAAAATTCATACTACTTTCCTGAAATTTTTCAAAAATCCCTTTTGAGTTCAGGTTCATATTTTCTTTGGTTTCATACCCACTTTCACGGGGAAGAAAGATAATTAGTACATGAAATTGGGAAACAGTGTTTTCAGTCCTGTTGATTGCATGTCAACTCTTCAGCTTTGGCAGAATAGATGCTGTTCTTATACATCTATTGCTGTTCTTGAACATCTCTCCTATGAAGAAAGACTGAGAGAACCAGGGCTGTTCAGCATTGAGAAAAGAAGGCTGAGAGGGGATCTTGTTAATGTCTATAAATATCTGAAGGGTGGGTGTCAAGAGGAAGGTGTCAGTTTCTTTTGGTGGTACCCAGTAGTAGGACAGGGAATAATGGGTATGAGCTACAACATAGAAGTTCCACCTCAACATTTCCTGTTTACTGTGAGGGTGACAAGAGCACTGGAACAGGCTGAGAGATTGTGGGGTCTCCTTCTCTGGAGACTTTCAAAACCCTCCTTGATGTGTCCTTGTGTGGCCAGACCTAGGTGATCCTGGTTTGGCAGGGAGGTTGGAGTAGATGATTTTAGAGGTCTCTTCTAAGCCCAACATTCTACAGTTCTATGGTTCTGTGCATTCATTGATTAAATTATTAGTAAATTTCATGTTGAGCATGGGATACCTGAGCAATCCTCACAGTCATCCTCTTCCTACTCAAATCTATTCAATGCTAAAGAAGATACTGTAGAGATTTAAGCATGGAGTTTTTCTGTTTACTGAGCTTGTTTCATATTAACTGTATGGAGGAAAATGGGGAGGAGTGTAGAAGGAGGACACCCCAGAAACTGAACAAAAAGGCTAAAATGTCCAGACCAAGCTCCAGCTCAGTAGTATGTTGTGATGCTGAGAAGGGAACCCTAGGGCAAATTCCTTACAGTATTATTGCTTGTGTTCTTAGAAATTCCTGATGAAAAGGAAGAAATGACTTTGAACTCTCCATCCAAGGAGAACAAGAAAGAATCTTCTCTAAAGAAAAGTCGAATCCTGTTGGGAAAAACTGGTGTCATCAAGGAAGAGCCACAGCAGGTCAGCATAAGCTTTAGCACCTTGCAGGTTGGGAATGACATAGAAGGAGTGATTTTTCTTAATTGTTTTTCTCTGTGTGTTTAAAATTGAATTAGAACATGTCTCAGCCAGAGGTTAAGGATCCCTGGAACCTCTCCAATGATGAGTTTTACTACCCCAAACAGCAGGGACTTCGAGGAACCTTTGGAGGCAACATCATTCAGGTAGTCACAGCAGTGCTGACTATAGAGTTAGAGAGTATCTTGGTAGGAGCTCTTGAGCTGAGATTATTTAGGATTTGTAGAACAACAGAATTTAGTTTACAGCTAGTCATTTAAGTGCTCATGAGAGACATTTTTAATGTTTTTATTTAAAATTATTGGAAAGGAGTTTGAACTAACTTTTCTTGATTTCCCAATCAAACTGAGGTTTAGGTGCTAGATCTTGCAGTTACTATCCTTGCCATGCTTTTGATTGATATCTCTTTCTGTGGTACTCTTCCTGAAGCAATAGTGGGAGGGGAAAAAGTGGTACAAAAAGTCAAGAGGTCAGGCATTTCTTATGCTACTAGTGTGAGTTTTAATCTGGATATTATAAAAATAATTTAGATAATTTAGGTAAATTTTCTTTTAGATAAAAGTAAAGATCTACATGTGGACCTAAGCACTTTTTGTCAAAAGGCAATATATATGATACCAAGTAAATTTCAGTGAACTAGGACTCCTTGTAGCAGACCTAGAAATATTATTAAGACCCTTTTATATAAGGGTTAGATGGGCAGGAGGATGACTTTGGTTTTAAGGTGGTATGAGTCATTCTTAACACACCTTTTCTTCCTTTTCTAGCATTCTATCCCAGCAGTGGAACTTCGTCAGCCATTCTTTCCCACCCATATGGGTCCTATGAAGCTCCGACAATTCCATCGGCCTCCCCTGAAGAAATATTCCTTTGGTGCCTTGTCTCAACCAGGGCCCCATGCAGTGCAGCCTCTCCTGAAGCACATAAAAAAGAAAGCCAAAGTACAGTTATTTTTCCCTGCATCTGACGTTTGCTGTGGCTTCATTTGCACAGCAGATCTGTTTCACATGCTGGCCCCCTAACACTCTCTTTTCACTGGCACAGATGAGAGAGCAGGAGCGTCAGGCTTCTGGCGGGGGTGAAATGTTCTTCATGCGCACACCACAGGATCTGACTGGGAAGGATGGAGATCTCATCCTTGCTGAGTACAGTGAGGAAAATGCCCCTTTAATGATGCAGGTTGGCATGGCAACAAAGATTAAAAATTACTACAAAAGGGTAAGTATGCAGGTTTTCCTATTGGAGAGTGATTTTCTTCTGCCTCTCACTGACTGGTGACTGTACCTTCATTGCACATTGCAGAAACCTGGCAAAGATCCAGGAGCTCCAGACTGTAAATATGGAGAGACTGTTTACTGTCACACTTCTCCATTCCTCGGTTCTCTCCATCCAGGCCAGTTACTACAGGTGAGAAAAGCAAGTATAAGATGACAGAAAAGTTAGTAATAGGCAAAACATTTCATACCCTGTTTATTGAATTTCAAAAAAGCCAGATTAATTTCCAATCTATCTTTTGGTTTTTTTAACTGATAATAATTCAGTTCTTGGCTTTTTTCTTTTTCTTTTTAAATACATCTGTTGTGTGTTTTAATTGTTGCAGAAATTATAGGACTTGCAGGAAGTGACTGCTGCTTTGCTCTGTAAGGACATTAGATATTAGAGATGACTGAGTGGAAGCTCAAAGCTGCATGAATGTTGAGAAGCTCAGTAAATAGGTGTTGGCAGAAAACATGTATTTAGTATGGTCCAGACTGTGTGAGAAAAACCTTTAGTGTAGTTTCTGAGAATTGCACTTCTAGTTGCCTTCTTGATGATAGTTTCTAGTTGGGTGTATAGACTTCTGGTTTTATGAGCCTTTCTCTGTTGTTGAAATACATACATTATAAATGGAGAGAGGAAATAAGAATGTTGTAAGGACCACCTGGTTACAAAATCCATGACAAACGTAAAAATGTGTTGATTTCAGTTAATGCTCTTTGCTTTTGATGGAGCAATATTCTGTCCATGTTGTACCACAGGTAAAAAGCAAGGGTAAGATTGATATTAGGAATTCATCACAGAGCTGATCATACTGATTGTTCAAGCCTAAGAAGACTTCGTGACAAGACTTCTGGAAAGCTTCAAATGAGGACAGGGCCATTATTTCAGGGAAAGCTTTGCAATAGAGATGAGGGTAGTATAGGAGAGTGGGTGAGGCTTATGGAAGCCTATGAGAGGAGAAAACCCTTAATGGAAGAGGGTGGTCTTTCTAGGTCCACTTAGTCTACTGCCTCCTTGGTGCTAATTTAAACAAGTCTACAGTCCTTGCTTCTGTTGCTTTCTCCCATTCCCAGGCTGTGCATGTACACTGATCTGGTTGCCATGGTTATAGTATTCTTTTGTATATGTGTTTCTTCTGTCCTTTTTTAAAATGTCTCCTTAAAGGTCAGGCCAAAGAGCCCTTCAGCTTCTTTCTGTATTTGTTCTAGGTTTTCTTATGGTTTTCTGCTTCATCCTTGGCTATTCTCTATATAAGTAAGGGATGTTCTAGCAGGACATCTACATATATTGTGATATAAATGACAGTGTAGCATTGGAATGACTAGTTTATTTTTTTAAGATTTTTTTGCAGATTGACTTACAGAGAATTTGATCTAAAGCTGACTCTCAAACTTGGATTTGTTTCTCTTGATTAGGCATTTGAAAACAACCTTTTCCGGGCCCCCATCTATTTACATAAGATGCCTGAGACAGATTTCTTGATTATCCGGACACGACAAGGCTATTACGTTCGAGAATTAGTGGATATTTTTGTAGTTGGTCAGGAGTGCCCCCTGTATGAAGTACCTGGTCCCAACTCTAAACGAGCTAACACCCATATCAGAGATTTTCTGCAGGTATGTGATAAGAGACATTTTGGGGATCTGAGGGGACTTTACTGAAAGCCCATGGCATAGGCATGGGCCTCAGGTACAGCCTTGATTTGGGAAGCTCATTGCCCTGCTATGGCTCCCTTTTTTTTTGGTGATATGATAGCACTACAAGAGTTCAATGTTAACCAATGTTAAGCTTACAGACCATTTTGGTTGTTATTTAAACAATAACCTATATTGTGCTTTTTCTGTTTGCTTACATCCTATCTGATAAAAGGCTTTTTAATAGTAAAAAAAAATAAGATGTTATAAGACCATAGATGTAGGAAGACATGTAGGAAACTGAAGAAATTAAAATGAACTTTGAAGCGATGTTGTGGATGGGAGTGGAAAGTCTTGAGGTCACTTAAAGAATTCACTAACAAAGATTAGGAAATGGTAATTTTAATATAGATTTATAAAAGCATGACTTAACAGAGTTTGATCTCAAGGTTTGCTTTATTGCTATGTGGAAGGGTATGTAGGAGTTGGAACTGAATTGGAGTGATTTACACAGGGATCAGGGAAATTATTATAGGGGTAAATGGAGTCAGGATTGGGTTGGAGTAATTAGCACAGGGATCAGGAAAATGAATGAGGAAGACCCTGTCGTTGTTCCGAATGGACCCCCTTGCTTTCTAAACTTTTTCTCAGAGAGAAAAAATATGGGCAGCTATGGTTTGGGACCATTCAAATAAATATCCCCAAATTTAGACTTTGGAGAAAATTTCAATTCAGTCACTGTCAGAGTAAATCAAAGTAATAACTCAAGAGGTATTTGCAGAGCAGGAAAATCCATGGCGTCTGCAGAGCTCAATGGCTTTTAAGGTCTGAAGTAATCACTAGAAACAGCATTGTCTGTACTGTCTTTGCAAAATTGGTTTATTCTTTCTCTGGACATCACACATGAGTCTTGTTTTGTAGGTTTTTATTTATCGCCTCTTCTGGAAAAGCAGAGACCGTCCTCGGAGGATCCGCATGGAGGACATCAAGAAGGCTTTTCCCTCACACTCGGAGAGCAGCATCCGAAAGCGGCTGAAGCTTTGTGCTGATTTCAAACGCACAGGTATTTAAAGATTTTCTGTGGAGGTCAGCCATCCTTTGCTTTATCTTTTGGAGTTCCTGCACTTTGGCCACAACAACCCCATGCAGCACCACAGGCTGGGCACAGAGTGGTTGGAGAGCAGCCAGGCAGAAAGGGACCTGGGAGTCTGGATTGACAGGAAGCTGAAGAGGAGCCAGCAGTGTGCCCAGGTGGCCAAGAAGGCCAATGGCATCCTGGCCTGGATCAGGAACAGCGTGGCCAGCAGGTCCAGGGAAGTGATTCTACCCCTGTACTCAGTGCTAGTGAGGCCACACCTCGAGTCCTGTGTCCAGTTCTGGGCCCCTCAGTTTAGGAAGGATATCGAGGTCCTGGAGCAGGTCCAAAGGAGGCAACTGGGCTGGTGAAGGGACTCGAGCACAGATCCTATGAAGAGAGGCTGAGAGAGCTGGGGCTGTTCAGCCTGGAGAAGAGGAGGCTCAGGGGAGACCTCATCGCTCTCTACAACTCCCTGAAAGGAGGTTGTAGCGAGGTGGGAGTTGGTCTCTTTTCCCAGACGACTTTCAACAAGACAAGAGGACACAGTCTTAAGTTGTGCCAGGGGAGATTTAGGTTAGATATTAGAAAGAATTTCTTTACGGAGAGGGTGATCAGGCAATGGAATGGGCTGCCCCGTGAGGTGGTGGATTCTCCATCCCTGGAGACATTTAAAAAGAGCCTGGATGTGGCACTCAGTGCCATGGTCTAGCAACTGCACCGGTGTGTCAAGGGTTGGACTTGATGATCTCTGAGGTCCCTTCCAACCCGGCTAATTCTATGATTCTGTGATTCTAAGAGGAGGCAGCGTCTCATGATGAACCATTTTCGAAAACAAATATTTGGAGAACTGACATGTTAACCTGGTAGGGTTTTGTGTTCCAAATTTTATAAATGTGCACTGCCTCTTGGCACAAGTGTGCTTGATGGTGAGAAATCACTACAGTTTGGACATTTTTTTTAATAATCCTTTGGACAAAGATTTATTTAGGAAGTAAGAAGACTCCAACACATCTATGTTGCCTTCCCTCTGTGTATGGCTGTGTTGTGTACTGCGAGCAAATGCACGCCAGTGGAAGCTTTTACCAACATCATGAGTTTAATAGTGCTCTGAGAATTTGAGTTAGAATTTTTCTGTGTGCATAATGATAAACCAGGTGGTAATACAAAAGGTTTTAGGCAAAAGTGGTTTCAGGTGAGGAAGTAAAAGGTGGATTAAATGCTTTCGAATTATTTTATGCATTGAATGAGCATAAATGTATGAGTTTGCTGATATAACAGGCACTGAGTTGAGGAACGCTGATAGAGACAAATGCAAAATGAAAAAAACTATCACTTCTAGTGCTCTAAGCATTACAGATTTATCATACTCATTCCTTTTGGCAGCAGTGCAGCAGGGTAACAAATCTTGAAATACAGTTGGGATTATGGTGGCATCTAACATTTGTGGGAAATTACTCTGTGTTTGATCTGTGCATTTTTCAGGGATGGACTCAAATTGGTGGGTTTTAAAGCCAGATTTCAGATTGCCAACAGAGGAAGAGATCAGAGCAATGGTCTCCCCAGAACAGTGCTGTGCTTATTACAGCATGATTGCAGCTGAGCAGCGACTTAAGGTAAGTGCTTCTTGTGGTCTATTAGGGCAACTTACTGACAAGTACTTCTATGGAGGCTGATGCTAGATAGCACCCTCAGGCTCAAGCTAAATTTGCTATAAAGCAGGAAAATCAGACCTCTGACTGCTGGACAACTTGCTAGGTTTTCTACTGTGGGTCACAATGAATCTTGCAGACAACTGTCAGTGGAACTGTACGTGTTCTGCATTACATGTCCACAGAAGATTCATAATATGCTTGTAGTTCTGTCTCCAGTAACCTTGTTAAGATTTCAGGGTGTTTTTTTCCTAATATGGTCCACAGGATGCAGGTTATGGAGAGAAATCTTTCTTTGCGCCAGAAGAGGAGAATGAAGAGGATTTCCAAATGAAGATTGATGATGAGGTATTGTCAGAATGATGTATGAGCATACATACCAGTATATAAATCTGTGTGGCAGAAGAGAAGTGAGGTCTTCAGATATAAAGGATGTGTTTAAAGTAGGGTTAATTAGATCAAAATTTCCCTTGACTTTCGACCTTCGCTGCCAAGCTTATACCTGTGCTTGGGGATTCTTCTTGACAGTAATTTCAGGACTAAGCTTTTTGCCTTAAATGCCTTTTGTGAGCTACCTAGCACTTTGGTTTTTCTGAGAGGATTTATCAGGGCAGCTAAAGAACCAAGAAGTGTAATTCACTATCATTATTCTCTGTATGACTGGAAAAATGCAAAATAAAAAGCATGGAATTCTCCTTGGTGGTAACAGGACTGTGAGTGTGTGTTTCTCTTCTTGCTGGCAGGTGCGCACAGCTCCATGGAACACCACAAGAGCCTTCATTGCTGCTATGAAGGGCAAGTGCCTCTTAGAAGTGACAGGGGTAGCAGATCCTACAGGTTGTGGTGAAGGTTTTTCTTACGTGAAGATTCCAAACAAGCCAACTCAGCAGAAGGTACAGTTCCCAAGGCTGGGTAGAGAAATGGAGTAAATGTGAGGTATCAGGTAGAGAAAATACCAAAATATGAACCTAGGGAAGATGATTATGCAATGACATTAACAGGCTGTATCTTCCTCTGAACAGGATGACAAAGAGCCTCAGCCTGTGAAGAAGACAGTGACTGGGACAGACGCTGATCTGCGCCGACTTTCTCTCAAAAATGCCAAACAGCTCTTGCGTAAATTTGGAGTGCCTGAAGAGGAGGTGAGCATGAAACTGAAGCAGCTTACAGAGTTCTATTAATGCATTCATCAGCTGATGGCAGAAGGGATGTATACTTCTCTACTCTGACCTTGTGTGGAAAGGAGCTGAAATCCACAGTTGAAATGTTGAAATCCAGTTGAAATCCAGAGGAATTTCTCATCTGTCTTCCCCTTTCTAGATAAAGAAGCTGTCGCGGTGGGAAGTCATTGATGTAGTACGCACGATGTCTACAGAGCAGGCTCGTTCAGGGGAAGGTCCTATGAGCAAATTTGCACGTGGTTCTCGTTTTTCTGTAGCAGAACATCAGGAGAGATACAAAGAAGAGTGTCAGCGCATCTTTGATTTACAAAATAAGTAAGTTCTTAACTGATGTTTACAGCCTTGAACTCCTACCTTATCCCTGCCTTAAAAATTCATCACTGTGTATGCCTGGTGCCCACTGATATGTAGTAGTATAGGTGTTAATTCTACTGGTTGGGCCCACAAATATAGCACTGATAAAGAGGGTTTTGACTGTTCTAATAGAAACTTAGGAGTTACCCTTAGTGCCTTGCTGTCATAGACCTATTGGAAAGGAAGAATGTATTGCATAGTCTGCCAAGTAAAATGGCACGACATGTTCCATCATTATATAGATGCATAGTTTACCACTTTTGTTTTCTTTCCTCCCCCTTTCTCCCCCACTTCTTCCCTTCTCCTCCTGTTTCAGGGTTCTGGAATCCACAGAGATCCTGTCAACAGACACAGATAGCAGCTCAGCTGAAGACAGTGACTTTGAAGAGATGGGAAAGAATATTGAGAATATGTTACAGAACAAGAAAACCAGTTCTCAGCTGTCCCGGGAAAGAGAAGAGCAGGAACGAAAGGAATTGCAAAGGATGCTTCTGGGAGAAGACAGTGGCAATGATAAAGAAAGGGGCAAAAAGGACAGGAGAGACAAAAAGGGGCTGTGTAAGTAATAGCAACCACCAGAATGTGCCTGGGAAGGGATGCAAAACTTTATGTCAGGCAGCAAAGTGTGCTGATCTGTTCTTAGAGAATAGTGTGGGTTCCTCATGGGGAGAATGTTGGACGTTAGCTTTTTGGAGCTTCTTCCTTCTTCTGAGCAGCTACTGTCTGAAAATTCATTTAAAGTTTTCTTTGCTCCATAGCTTTACTTAATTTGAGCTATAAACTTAGTGTGGTATTTCTTTAGATATTCACTGCTGACTGCTGCAGTGGGAGGGAGGAGCAGGGGGAGGGCATGGTGGTGTTTGGTTTTGAGTAGTTTTCTAAAGATAGTTCTTGCCAGGGGAATATGGCACTGTAATTAGATACAGTATGTAAATGCAGCTATTTATGTGAAGCTGATAATGCACATGTAGGCCGACAGCATTGCTTGTTATACTGTGTGCTGTAGAGATAATTGGACAGCTGCCAGATTTAAATCTCCTGGAGATGTGTTTAAGTGCATTCCAGCAGAGGACTTGACTCATTCCTAACTGGCAGGTAAAAGTGTTTGACCTGTGAATGAACTCTGTCTCTATGGCCATGCTCATGACCACATTTACATGTTGCATGTATATAGGCAAAGTTGAGCTCTACTGCAACTGGGTCAATGTTATTGTTGCTGTTGGAAACAAAGACTGGGAATAAATAAGTCATTAAATAACTACTGGAATGATTAAGTAAGGGATATGTGGAAGATTTGCTGATGATTGTTGCCTTGTGAAAAGATAAGTAGTGCTGTATTTACCAAGATCTATCAACCGAAATTATGGATGGTGCTGGAAAGACTGTGGTCATTTGAGACAAGACTACTTCACAGGTTGTAACACTGGTTGGAGAACAGGATAATTGTTGGCCTTCAGTTTCTGCCATATCTCCATACCTACGATCACCACCACTGCAACTATAAACAAACTTAAGGACTGTGTTGCAGTTACCTGCACTTAGGCACCTGTGGGTCCTTGTTGACTGTAGCTGTTCTGTCTGGCTTTATAATCCATATGGATAATTCAGTAGCTTACCTTTGTTTCAGATTGGTATATATATAAGAGAACACGAATAACAAGGGAAAGACTTCTATTGCTTAGGTTTTCCTGAACTTGTGTCCTAGAACTTTTAAAGCCAAAACTATCTGCAGTTCAGTGCTCTACAGTGTGAAAGAAAATGAAAATAAATGAAACACTTTCTTCTAGCATCAACTTCAGGAGCCTCAGCAAACTCTCACAAAGATGATGACACTGCCTCTGTCACTAGCCTTAATTCCTCTGCCACTGGCCGACGTCTCAAAATCTATCGCACATTTAGAGATGAGGATGGGAAGGAGTATGTGAGGTGTGAGACAGTTCGGAAGCCGGCTGTTATTGATGCGTACTGCCGGATACGGACCACCAAGGATGAAGAGTTCATGTAAGACCTAAATGATTTTTTTTTTTTTTTTAATTTTTCTTTTAATCTTTGCCTGTAGATAGTTTCATTCTACTGGCATCGTGAAGAAATGTAAAACTGAGCGTAGAAGCCTGGCATTGCTCTTGTGGAAAGAGATGTAATAGCTGTTTATTTGGAGAATAGAATTAGAATTTTGTGCAGATTAACCTTGCAGAAAAGTACGTGGTAAATCATCAACTCTGATTAAAAACTTGTGTGTTTTTGTTTTGGGGTTTGTTTTTTTTTTTCCCCCTAGACGAAAGTTTGCTCTGTTTGATGAGCAGCACCGTGAGGAAATGCGGAAGGAGCGACGCAGGATCCAGGAACAATTGCGGCGGTTAAAACGGAACCAAGAAAAGGAGAAACTCAAGGGTCCTCCAGAAAAGAAGCCCAAGAAAATGAAAGAGCGCCCAGACTTAAAAGTATGTGTATCCATGTGTAAAGCATGCTAAGAGGTCTTGGGTACTGAAGGAATTTTGTATTCTTTTGATATACTAAAGGTTTTACTAGGGTTTTTAATTGTACTTTGCCTCTAAACTAGGAGCCTATGCATGAATTCTTACCTGCTACCTTTCTTGTATTTTTGCAGCTAAAATGTGGAGCATGTGGTGCAATTGGCCATATGAGGACTAATAAGTTCTGCCCTCTTTACTACCAAACAAATGCCCCACCTTCTAATCCTGTTGCTATGACAGAGGAGCAAGAGGAAGAGCTGGAAAAAACAGTCATTCCCAATGATAATGAAGAGCTCATCAAAGTAGAAGGCACAAAAATTGTCCTGGGAAAACAACTGATTGAGAGGTATGGGAAGAAGCAGAAATACATATAGGTAGTAAGAAAAAACAATTTAGAGCTTAGTGCAGAATACTTAAAAGTATATTATGTTCTGTGAATAATTAAAGGAATAAACTGGCAGGGCTTTACATAGACTATTAATATAGTATTTTGATTGTGTATTTGGTATTATGGCAAATGAGACTCCAATACAGGGGGAGAAGAGGTCCAGACCTCACAAGAGGTCTGGAGAAAGTATTAATGCATTTTTGTTTTTTTCCTAGTGCGGATGAGGTTCGCAGGAAATCACTGGTCCTGAAGTTTCCTAAACAGCAACTTCCTCCAAAGAAGAAGCGGCGAGTAGGGACAACCGTTCACTGTGATTATCTGAATGTGAGTGAAGGTGTTACTGAGCTGTTTGCTGCATCTCTGTTTCTGTTTGTACCAACTGGACAGATCACAGTCTCACAGACAGTTAGGGGGACCTTGAAAAGTCATCAATTCCACCCCCCCTGCCAGGGCAGGGTCACCTACATGAGTTCATGTAGGAAGGCGTCCAGGTGGGTTTTGAATGCTTCCAGAGAAGGAAACTCCACAACCTGCCTGGGCAGCCTGTGCCAGTGCTCTGTCACCCTCACAATAGAAAAAATTTTCCTTGTGTTTGTATGGAACTTCTATGCTCAAGTTTATATCTGTGTCCCCTTATCCTATTGCAAAGAGCCTGGCTCCATCCTCCTGGCTCTCTCCCTTTACATATTTATAAACATTAATGAGGTCACCCCTCATTCTCCTCCAAGCTGAAGAGACCCAGCTCCCTCAAGCCTTTCTTCATCAGGGAGATGTTTCCTCCCTTCATCATCTTGGAGGTTCTGCTCTGGACTCTTTCAAAAAGTTTCCTGTCCTTCTTGAACTGAGAGGCCCAAAACTGGACACAATATTCCAGATATTGTGGGCAAAGTAGAGGGGGAAGAGAACCTCTCTCAACCTACTAACCACCCCCCTTCTCATGCACCCCAGGATGCCATTGTTTCCTCCTTGGCCACAAGGACACATTGCTGGCTCATGGCCATCCCTCCATCGACCAGCAGCACCTCCATAACTCCAAAAACTCAGTCCCCAGCCCCAGTTCTTGGGGTTGTTCCTACCCAGATGTAAGACTCTACACTTGCAAGTGTAGAGACAATTTCTTGATTACTCCTATGGATCCTTCACATGCAACACAGATACCTGCTTAGTAAAATAATAAATAAATTGCCTGTCAGTATATATTTTGCATCTTGAAACTCTCCTAATTTTTGTGCCTCTCATTTCTGTAGCGTCCTCATAAATCTATCCACCGACGGCGAACGGATCCCATGGTCACGCTGTCGTCCATCTTGGAGGGCATAATTAATGACATAAGGGATCTTCCTAATGTAAGTATAACCTATGTCTTAAGCATTATGATTGAAATAGATTATGTGTTGTAGACACCAAAATTAGGCTAGGCTTTTCTCAGACGAGTGGTGTGCCACCCCTTTCTGCCCTGCCCTGCACACAGTTCGTGTGCATTATTTCATAAGTTGTCTCAGCCTAGAATCTTTTTGAGATGAAAACGTTCACATTGGACAACAATGCTGAAGTTTTATTCGGATACATACTCAAAGCCTGGGATGTGATTTTTCTTTTTTCAGCAAAATCAGAAATGTGGAACACTTTTTTGAAGAAAATGATAGCCACTGAGGGGTTAAGCTTACTGTATTTTCCCTGGTGTAGTGGGGGATCTGATTGTGTAGAGGTTTTATATATTGGTGCCTGTTCAGATGTGGAGATTAAACTGAGATTAGCTGTGCTAGTAATATGCTAATAAGTATTTGGTTTTTTTCCTTTTCGTTCTCAGACATATCCCTTTCATACACCTGTTAATCCAAAAGTTGTCAAGGATTATTATAAGATCATTACTAGGCCCATGGATTTACAGACCTTGCGTGAAAATGTTCGTAAGCGGCAGTACCCATCCCGAGAAGAGTTCAGAGAACATCTGGAATTAATTGTTAAGAACAGTGCAACATACAATGGTAAGCTATTAACAATGCATGGAAACTGTATTTCTGCTAATATGTTGCACTTGTATGAGGTGTGGATCTTGTACTTTTAGAAATAACAGAAGCAAAAGAACAGCAGGATAAATGCACTGTCAGATGGCAATAAACAGGTTTTTCCAGAAAGACTATAATAATGTTAATGAACTAATTTATAAATAAGAAAGAACTGAACCCTAGCATTTAACAATAACTAAATGGTGATTGTGATGTAGTAACCAAAGTTTAATTGTGGGCCTACCAATGACTGAAGACCCTGATTAAGCCAAACTGCACTGAAGCAACATCTTGCATATCACCTATGTATAAGGTGAAGCTAAGCAAAACATTGTTTTCAGTACTACATTATGAGTGTCCTGCCTTTTTGCTTTCAGACTAAGATTGTTGGGCAGGTACTTGTGAAATTATTTTCTCAATATTATACTTTAGTGAATTAATTTTTCAATACAAATAGAAATATTTCACACCTTTTGAAGCCATTGCCTTTGAGCATGCAGCTTTGAGTGGAGTTTACATTTTGCATGTTTTGTTTCTTAGTTGCAATAAGTTTTTTCCCATTTGGGAAAAAATAGTTTAAAAAAAAGGGGTGGAGATTCTGGGGTAGAGCATGTGTCTGCTGATAAAAAGTGCTGATTCATTGAACAGCTGTAGGTCAGCTGTATTCTGATTGCTAATAGAAAAGTCTCTGGAAAAAAGTACTCATGTGACAGATAAAAAGATGTCCCAGCTGTGTTGAGTCTCTCTGGGCTGTGCAGCATTTGAGTTGACACTGACAGCACTTGTTTTGTGTCTTTACTACTTCTTTTGTTATCTTAATAACTAAGTCTCTGTTTATCCTAGTAAATGAGAGGTTTTTTTCAGAGTTCTGTAGCAAATAATTAATTCCATGTCTGAGAAGTTGTGAAATTATTTGAAGCTGTGGTTTTCTTAATATTGCTTAAATGTGCATCTTGCCTTCCTCAGCAGTTCTGCTTCACTGACTAGACTTAGTGAAGGAAACAAATTGTCATGATTTACATTCTGAAAGTTTGGCAAAGGTGAAGGGCTTAGAGGTCAGTCTTCCACAGGCTTACTTGGTTTCTCAAAGTGTTTCCAGAGTTTAACAGGATGTACACCATAAGTGTGAATATTTGCTACAAACAACCTGTTCTCATATAAAATACATACTAAACTTCAGTAGTTGTGTTTATTGAATTGAGAGTGTTCATAATCTCAACTGTGCTAGAAATATAATTAGTGATGCTCTAGGAGTAAAGAATAATTCACTCTGTGACAGAATTTGCTGTTTTAATCTGCACTATCTCACTGTACTTGCTGTGTTTTTGTAGGGCCAAAGCACTCACTGACACAGATATCTCAGTCCATGCTGGACCTGTGTGATGAAAAGCTAAAAGAGGCAAGTCTTGTGTATTTATTGTGTTATAGTGGAGAGGGGAGGGATGGTCAGGGTTGGTTGAGAACTTTTAGGATTGAGGATGTGAATAGGCAAAACACAGGCCCTTAAGAAGAGTTGAAGAATAAGGGAACTCCTCTCCCAACCTCTGGGTGTATTTGAATTTTTACAAATTTAAACAGTTTACATTGAAATATTTAAAAAAAACCAGGTGCTCCTTTGTTACTGTGTGTCTTTTATATAGACTTACATGTATACTGTTATTCCTCTTATAAATGTCTTCATAAAAAGGTGAGTGGGAGAGAATATCCGGATTTTTTGGGACAGAATATCCGGATACTTACATTTCTTACTCTAGAGTCAGCCACTGATGTTGCTTACTTTGATTGCAGAAGGAAGACAAACTGGCTCGATTAGAAAAAGCAATTAATCCTCTCCTGGATGATGATGATCAAGTGGCCTTTTCCTTCATTTTGGATAACATTGTCACGCAAAAGATGATGGCAGTTCCAGATGTATGTAGCTCGAGTACAGTATTTGTGTGTTGTGCAAAATGTACTAATTATGGTCCTGTGGTTGTATATTTACAGTGTGTTTGTTAGTGCAGTGCAAAAAAGAGTGTTCTGTCAGGGAGCTTGCCTTTGATTTTCTGACTTTCACAGACAATACTGTACTTACCCTCTTCACTGAAGCAAAGGTCCAGGAGTGAAGGCGAGGTGCCTGCTTTATCTTGACTTCCTCTGAGACCTCAGGGGTCTGAGGCTGCTGTGGAAAATCTCCAGCAGTATGGGCTGAGACAAAGAAGGCATTCAGTAACTGTCTCCTTTTAGCCTCTGTCACCTGGGCACCCACCTCATTCAGTGCCTATATTGCCTCTAGTGTTAGTTTTGTTTGCAATGTATTTGAAGATGCACTTTCTGTTGACCTTGGCCTCTCTTGCAAGTCTTAATTCCAAGGAGGCCTTAGCTTTTCTGGTTGCCTCTCTACATTCCCTGAGAGCAGTCGTATATGTATATTGTGTCTGAATTGAGTAAGGAACAAGAGTCTGTAGTGATTACACTAAATGAGAGGATTTCATGCCAGTTCTCTTCAGAACTTTGTTGGTTCCATTCTCTGTTGTCACCAAGGTGTGATGTCTGATATTTAGAAACAGACGAGTTCTTTGATACCATTGCACCACAATGAACTTTTATATTGGTGTGTATAGCTCCTGTTGTGAGATCAGACCTAAACTTATATTCTTTGTTTACTGTACAAGCAATGAGTGTTCTTACTGGATGCTGCAGTTATGTTGTGGAGGAAATAATTTTATTAAATCTACACCTCTACAACTGCCTGAAAGAAGTTTGTAGGGAGGTGGCTCTTGGTCTCTTTTCTCATATAAATAATAGTAGGACTAGAGGAAATGGCCTGAAGTTGCACCAGGACAGGTTTAGACCAGATACCAGGAAGAATTTCTTTACTGAGAGAGTAGATAGGTGCTGGAATGGGCTACCAAGGAAGGTGGTGTAGTTCCCATCCCTGCAAGTATTTAAAAACTGTGTAGATGAGCCACTTCAGGACATGGTCCTACTTGTGGACGTAGTGATATAGATGTTATGTTACGTTACTGAGGGGGTGAACATTTGGATACGATGATCTCAGATGTCTTTTCCAACCATTCTGTGATTCTGTAAATAGAAAAGTCCTCTATATAGTTATTATTTTGGATTATGGCCTAGTTCAAAGTCTAACTGGTAGGTGTTTTTTCTGTGTTCCTCAGGAAGGTAAATGATCGGATTCAAGACACCTTGTGATAAATACTTCCATTTGTGTGTTAATTAGTTCTGCAGACTTGCTTTATTTCATTTGTAACTTGAATTGTTAGCAGCTTTCTAAACTCAAGTGTTTTCTTTCTTTCAGTCGTGGCCATTTCATCATCCAGTTAACAAAAAGTTTGTTCCTGATTATTACAAGGTGATTGCTAATCCAATGGACCTGGAGACTATCCGCAAGGTGTGTAGCTTGAACTGAGCAGCCACTTGAGAGATGTTTAGGATAGATTATTTACTGTGTAACATTCTCTTCCAGAATATCTCCAAACACAAATACCAGAACAGAGAGACTTTCCTGGATGATGTTAACCTAATCCTTGCCAACAGCATCAAGTACAATGGTAGGTGGTGAAAATAAGGCTTCAGCTGCCTTCTGTACTTGAATGAGTACATCTGGTTACCTGTTCTGTAGTGCTGTCTAAGCCTGAAGCTGTTAATTCTGAGTTTGATTGTTGCTTTCTTCTCCTGCTGAGAAAATATATGCTTAAACAATAATGTTTTCACTGTCATGTGGTGCTTTCTTCACCATCTTGTGCATAATAGGGCAGTTATATTTGGGGAGGATTTTCTTGTTCAGTACTATGCTTCAGTGATTTGTCTCTGAGAATTTCCCCTTGAGAATGACCTTTCTGTCTCCTAAATATTTTTTTTAATGCTGGAATAAACTGATGCTCTTTGTTAGCTGAATGTGAATGCTGCTTTATATTTCTCCTTAGATTGGAAGGGGTTGGAATTTAGGGACCTTTGTCATAAGAGCCGTAACCAAAACTCATCTTAGCAGCTGGAGTTGAGCAAATGTCAGAATATATGAAAAGGTTTGTTTCTTACTACAGGGCCAGACAGTCAGTACACAAAAACAGCCCAGGACATTGTAAACATCTGTTACCAAACTTTAGCTGAGGTATGTGGACAGCTCTACTATAATATTTTTGCATATCTGAATTTTTTCTTCTGCAACATTATCAAGCTTCTTTGTTCATAGTATGATGAGCACCTGACTCAGCTTGAAAGAGACATCTGTACTGCAAAGGAAGCAGCACTAGAAGAGGCAGATCTGGAAAGTCTTGATCCCATGACCCCTGGTCCCTACACTCCCCAGGCAAGTGACCAGGCAAAGTTTTCACTTCCTTTCTTTTAGTTTCAGTCTCCAGGATAGTTGATCTAGAGGTGCTGCTTTGTTCACTGTGTTTTGTTGGATGATGTGCTAACAGCTGTTTTTTAAGGATATGTATGAGAAGCGATTATGATGCTTCTGGGAGTGACATAGTTTTGACAAAGATAGTAATTTCTCAAGCAGCTTGAAAACTGGTCTGAAGATGAACTGTGTACAGGTACAAGTTAATGTTGGTTGGAAATTCAAAGACTGTACTAATGTGACAAAAACCTTCAGAAGGCAAGCAGTGAAAAGGTAAGGAGAACATAAGGAAGAAACATCAATGCTGTACTGCTGAGAAGAAAGCTATTTGATGGTTCCCATCCCAAGAGAATTATTACCTGTTCTGATTTTTTTCCAAGTTGATGATCAAGAGAGAGTCAAAGGAGCCTGAGCAGTGAGCTGTTTATTAGTTGTCTGCTCCTTTTCTGTGCTTGATATGTAAGAGAGCTTCCTGAGCTTCTCCTTTGAACTTGTCATCTGAAGGCCACCCTTTCCCTCTGCTTCTTGGCTGGATGTACCCACCCACTTCCCACACTCTGAAACTTACACAGATGGCAGGTCAGGTGATGGTTGCTTGGCCTTAGTTCCCTTTATTTTAAATGCAGTTATGATGACTAGTATTTATCTCCCCATATGTGTCTTCAGGAGTCAGACTCCAGGATATAAAAAGCAAATACAGCAAAGAGACATCTGTCTGTGATTTACAAGTCTGTTTAAATTCTTAGGAAGCCTGCTTTGCCTAATATAAATGATACTGCTGCTGCTCTTAACACTTTGAAGATTGGCATGATATATAAATTATGTATTATAAGGGCATTTTATCAAAATTCTAATCTGTTGTTCTTCATCAACTTTTCAGAGGTCAGATGGCATGCAAACCACAGATTGGCTTTTAGAATACTTTATCCAAACTCCATCTTTTTTCTTGATTTTGTCAGCTTTAGGGACTACTGAGACAGTGATTTGCCCAGAATTGATTGAAAGTTGAAGCTTTGCTATTTCACATGTGTCAGAATTTTTCCCGTTCTGGTAGCAGCATTTGTGGTTGCAAAACCATTTTCATTGCAGGAATGTAAATTACCAAGGCCATGCTGAGTCAAACCAAGGATTGATGCAATCAAGTGTTCTGTCTCTGGCAAGGACCAGAAGTTAGGGGATGCAAACATAGAGTGTTCCTTACAGCAAAGCCTCTCCTCTTAATTGGTGTTGCCAACAGGTGTTGCATCTGTACCATTGCATTTATGAGCTGCAGATTGGCCTGTTCTCTATATCTCTAATCCTTTTGGAGTGTTTTTATGATTTTGGTCTCTGTACTCATTTCTGTTTTAAAATCTGCTATTTGACAAACTTGAACCTGAGGTTGTGAGCCATTTTACCGTGTTCTTTAAGAATAGTTTATTTCATTGAACAGTGTTTAATAATGAAAACACCATGACAAAAAATACATTTTGTATTTGGTCCTGAAATCCCAGCCTTGCCTCTCTAGGTACTGAACAGTTGCAGTTCAGTGCCTGAGATTCTTCTGTCTCCCCATTCAGATGCGCCAGGGGCGAGGAAGGCTGGGTGAGGAAGACTCTGACCTAGATACTGAAGGATTTGATGAGGATGATGATGGGAAACCTAAGACTCCAGCCCCAGTAAGTATGTTTACAGAAATCCCAGCCACAGGCTGTATGTTGGCTTGCATACATGTAGCAGAAGTCTGCATAGTTAAAAGGTTGTCTGTTTTATCTGCGACCCTGAAAGACAGCAGTACTCATAGCAATAACCAGACTATTACTTAGTTTTAAAATGCAGTAGTTTAAATGTTGTTTGATCTTTACTATCCTTGTTCTGTGTGACCTAGGAAGTTGAAGATGCAGATGGTGACCTTGCTGATGAAGAAGAAGGATCAGCTCAGCAGCCTCAGGCCAGTGTCCTCTATGAAGATTTGCTCATGTCAGATGGAGAAGAAGATGATGATGATGGGAGTGATGAAGAGGGAGACAATCCTTTCTCATGTAGGTGTCCTTTTTGAATAGGAACTTGTTGCTTAGAAACCCAGCTAGTCTTTTCATGCTCCTATCACAAAAATATACAGCAGAAAGTGAAGAGAATAATTGGGGTATGTAGCCTAGTTGGTCTAGTATTCAAAAAGGAAGTGAAACCAAGGGGAAGGATGAAAAAACTGGGTGAACATAAATTGGTCTGAAAATAATGTTGAATAGAAATGTTATAAGTACAGACACAAAGTAAAGCAGTTGAGATCATTTTGATTGTGTTTCACAAAGTGAAACTGCAAATGATTCTGAAAAGAGTGGGGCTATGGTATGGTGTGCAGAGCCAGGAATGGGCAGTTTAAGTTCATAATATGTATTTTGTTATGAAACAATGTGGTCAGTGTTATTGAGAACTAGAAAAGGTGTCTGGAGATTCTTCAGATTATTCCCTTGTTTTACTGAAAAATTTTGCCATGCAGAAGAGCTTACAGTGATATTTTCTGAAAACTGTTAGAGGCAAAGAAGGGGGAATTCTTTAGAGCAGACAACCAAATAAGGCCTTCTGAGTAATGGTGGTAATGAGATTGCTTTTGAATAACATCAGAATTCAGTACTCAGTAAATGGTATCACCTCTCAGATACCCTTTCTGCTACCTTGAGCAGAGACTGCTTTGAATACCTTCCTTACAGTCAATATTGTAGCCTTTAAACAAAGCCAATGGTTATATAATGGACAGAACAAACCAGTTGATTTTTGACCATATGTTGGTCTGTTGTGCAGCTATCCAGCTGAGTGAGAGTGGCAGTGACTCAGATGTGGAGCCCAGTGCAGTGAGACCTAAACAACCTCATGTTCTTCAAGAGAACACACGGATGGGTATGGACAATGAAGAAAGCATGATGTCTTATGAAGGAGATGGTGGGGAGACATCTCATGTTATGGAAGACAGTAATATCAGGTAATCAGAGCTGAGAATCTTGTGAAAATAATTCTTCAAAACAAAATCTCTTCTCTTGAATATTTCTGAAGTGTTTATCATAAAAGGCTGATTAATATCTGTTTTGTTTTAATGTATTTTGTTACTGCTTTTAGTGTGGCAACCATAATTACAATGTACTGATTGGCAGAAATATGATTTTGCTGTTACATTTTCACTAGTAAAAATGTTAGTTAAATTTAAAAAAAAAACTTTTTAGTTAAAGGATTCCCTGCACATAGTTGTTCTGTTTTTTGTTCCTCTTAAGAATAAGCATTTCCTTATTTGAAAGGAAACTGCTTAGTTGAAGTCCTAAAGAATAGGGATGTGCATATTCTGTACTTTGTAAGAAGTTCCATTAGTAGAAAATGACAGGTACAGCAATATCAGCTTTATGTTTTTGTATTCAATTGAGAGAATACCAGCCTACTCTTCCCACTCTGGCCATATCATTAGATCCTCTGTTCCTTTTCTTCTTGTGAAATTCAGTCCCTTAATGCTATTTTTGATATTTACCTAATAAAATATCATACAGGTAGCTATGCAAATGGTCAGCTCAGCCCAGTACTTTGGCAGTTGTCACCAGAAAATGCTGGAGATGATGACAATGGGCTATCTATAGCCTTTCTGTCTGCAGTAAAGGTGACAGATGGTGTTGGAGTGATCCATTTTTCCAGCCCAGAGTATTTCAGAGTGGGATGAGGATGCTGGTAGACCACTGTTTCATCAGGAGAATGAATGGGGTTTTTTGTTTTAAAAAGTGGGCCATCAGCACAATGATTTTAAGTGTCCCATAAGCCAGGGACCACTTACAAGAGTTAAATGCAGTTGGTATCAGCAGCTGATTTGAAATCGTGGTATTGTGAGACTGTCTTTCTTTTAGTTATGGCAGCTATGAAGAACCAGACCCAAAATCCAACACAAGAGATACAAGCTTCAGCAGTATTGGAGGGTATGAGATCTCAGAAGAGGAGGAAGAGGAAGAACAGCAGCGCTGTGGGCCAAGTGTATTAAGTCAGGTCCATCTGTCTGAGGATGAAGAGGACAGTGAGGACTTCCATTCCATTGCAGGAGACAGTGACCTGGACTCAGATGAATAAACTGCCTTTCCTGAGGTGATTGCCATCCGGGGCTACTCTTGGCTTCTGAATTTCTCTTGTCCCAGTTTTGTCTAAGGATCAGTGCAGTGTGGACTGCATTAACATGGAGTAGATATTAAAATATATTTTAACTAGTTATGTAAACATACAATGTGACAGAGTAAATGGTGAAAAAAAGCTTTTGACAAGCATGCCCTTGCTGAAGTTTTGAGTTGCTGAACATGTGCTAATTCCAGAATTCTGATGAAGATTTGTATGGATTGTTCTTCAGTCTTTAAGATGTAATTTCTCATAAATAATGGCCTGTTGGATACATGCATGTCTATCAGGAAACAATGCTTGTTTGGAATACAATACCTTCTGTTGATAAAAAAATTTAAACCAATTTTCATTTCACGAAGGGGAAGTTTTTCTCTGAGACCTTGCGTGAACATAGTTTCTGAAACCAATTTGACTTGTTTTGATCACCCAGCTACTTTCAAAAACAGCTTCAAAAAACAGCTGGTCTATTTTTAAGTTTTAGTTTGACCCAGAAGTCAGAGTTTGGTAATTAGTCTTCAGTAAGTGTAATTTGTGTAAAATGAGATGCCTCATTTTTTGTCACCTGGAAAGCATGTGGAGACCCAGGGGTTCTGTATGAAATTCTGCTGCACTGCCGACTGAGTTCATGTAAATAAAATTCGAAATGGTTTATAAACACCCCGTTTTTATTAGCGTTTCTCCGCACCCGCTGTGGCTGCACCGTGCCCGCAGCTGCCGTGGGCGGGGCCCGGGGCTCCCCGTTCGCTCCCGGCCTCCCCTTGCGGTAACCCCTGCGTTCGCAGGACCCGGATGTAACGTGGGCGCCATGTGCGGGGGAATCCGCGCAAGGGAGGGGGGCCGCGCACGCGCAGTTCAGATGCAGCGGTTGCGCACGACTTTTCGCGGAAGGATACCCGGATGAGTGCGATGCTCATATACGCCCTGTAACCCCTTCTGCCGCCCAGGGGGCTCTCGGCAGAAGGCGGCGGAAGTTCCGCTCGCGCTCAAGTCTCCGCACAGGCTTTTCCTGGGGAACAGTTGAGTGGCTTCGCGCGGACTACTTCCCGCACGAAGCTAGTTCCGGCAGCAGCCATTCGGCTATTCGCTGCGTCCGCCACCGCCATTTCAGGAGCTGCCGTCTCAGCGCCTCTGGATCTTGAGTAGTCCCGTGTCGCCCGCTTCAGACGAGTGAGCCTCTTCTCACTCGCGGCCCTTCTGCTGCCTCCACCAGAGCTTCACCCGCCCCCTTTCCCGATGGCGACCTCCGTGGGGAACGTGGCCGACAGCACAGGTACTGTGGCCTGCCGCGCGGGGACGGGCGCGCCGGGGACCATCAGCGCTGCAGCCGCAGCCCTGCGGAGGCCGGGTCCTGCTTTGCCCGGAGCCGCACGGTAGCCTGCGCTCCCGCGGGGCTGCCGCTGCTTCGGCCTGAGTGCGGCTCTCTCTGCTCGCCGAGCCCGCTCCCCGTGGAACTTTCCAGAAGCAGTAGCATGGGTGAGGCGGGGGCTCTCGACGCGGCCCCTGCCGCCTTTGTGCTTGTTTCCCCTCACCTCTGTGCACTGACGGTCTGTCGCAGGCTGCCGGCGGTCTGGGTCTCTCCCGTCGGCGGGCGTGTGTCGGCGCTGCCCGGCCGCAGCCTGCGAGCCGTTCTTGGAGGAGCACGTCACGGTTAGTTCTTAGTGGGGTGCTCCCTTGGTGCTTGCTATATTTATCCGGCTGTCAGGTGACTGCGTTTTTGTGGAGGACGAACGGAACGTAAAAACGTGAGCCAAAATGCTCCAGAATCTTTCACTGCACTTAAGGAGCAGATCTTAACTGACCTGACATAGCGTAGAAGATATACTGCGCTTTTCTGGACAGCAATAAATAGTGCTCTAGATAAGGAAAGTAGCGTCCTGCATTTAGTTTACAGATACAGAACTTGAGGGGTTGGGTAGAGATGAGGAGAAATCTTACTTATTCCCTCTAGGGTAAAAAAAAAAAAAAAAAAGGTATTTTGCTTACTGAAAGGATGAAATGACAAAACGACAACACAGGTTTATTTCCCAGATATTTGAGGGTGTCTGTAACCAGAGGGAAGGTATGAAAAGTTGTAATGATGCCTAGGAAAGGTAGGTGAAAGATAAGCTTTATAGAAAAAGAAGATCGCAGTGCAGAGATGGGGCTGTGAAGGGTAATGGCAGTGATACACAAGTGGAGGTGGAGAGACCGATGGTATTTCGTTGCTCCATGACATTGTCACCTAGACGTCCTCATCCTGTTTGATCTGTGGAGGTGAGAAGTGTGTGCTTGGGGAGAGACCTGCGTGCCTCCTTAGCACCACTTCCCCCATGGAGATGGCAACTGTTTCTGGGCCTTGATTTTATCTAAATGTAAGGTTGAGTACGATCATACGATAAATGCTGTTAGAATGTTTTTCCTGGGTAAAAAATGGCGTTGGGCACATTTGTGATAGTTCTGCGTGGGTTATTTTGCTTGTATTCCATAGAAGTCACAGGAAAGGTCGTTGGCATAAGACATACTAGACTTGTCCAAGGTCATTGTCAAAGCATGTAGCACAAATTAGCCTAGGTACACAAATTCATGTATGTAAGGTTTGATAAGGGATTCCTTTGGCTGTGACTCTTCAATTATTTTCTTTAGAAATGGTTTCAGTGAACAACCTTTTATAGTTATGGATTATAAAACTTTGGGTTGTAGAACTCTTCTTCCAGCCAACTTTCCATTGAATGTTTGGCTTCTTTTGAAAATTGTGATAATGGCTGTCTACTTCATAGCTTTCAATGAACTTCTCAAGGGTAATTGCCCCCAGATATTTATTTAAAGGTAGATGACTGGTTATTTTATGCTGAGTGGTTAGTTTGCCTTGTGTCTTCTGAGGGGAATGGTTTTGTGAAGAGACTTGATGAAAGAAAATGGTAGTATTTCACTTATTGTTGCTTTTGTTAGCAGTTCTTATTCCCAAGTGTTAAATACAGGATTTCTACATCACCTTCCCTTTTGCAACTTGCAACTTCCGTTTTACTTTTTGCTTAAGTAGGCAAAATAAGATGCTTGGGCTATTTTTTTTTTTCCTTTTGCTTCCTTTTCGTTTTTTTGTTTAATACTGTTGGAATTTATAGCTACTCATTTGTGTCCTTGGGATGTGCTGTTTTCCTCTGTCCAGCTTCCCTGTATAGGTTTGTGCCATCAGCAGAACTAGAAAATGTAGACTGCCAGAGAGGGCCTAAACCTGTGTGGCTGCTAGGCAGAAGGAAGGGGTGAGGACTGGAGTGTTGGTATTCTAATATCATTATTAATATCAGCACCTTAGGCTTTTAATAAATGGTCTTTTCATTCTCATGTTGAATAAGAGTCATACCTGTTTATTGCCAGTGTGTTAAACCAGATACTGAAGTCCATGTTCCCTTAGGGTTTGGAAAACTGTCAAATTGATAAGCTCCAAGAAAACGAGAATCTAATCTTGATACTTGGTTGGTAACAAATGGCTTTGCTAGTTTTGACTTAGTGAGAAATAGTTTTAGCCCAGACAGTGACAATATACTGTCTGGTAAAACAACTTGTTACATCATACACTGTTTGCAATCTTACTTTCAAAACATGGTAGTGCTAAAAAGAGGCAATTTTGAAAATATCTTAAATAATTTACATCCATCTTAGTTTCATTAAGTGTATACTAGATAGTAACTTGGTACATCTCTTTGTGATTGTTTCGCTGTCTTTAAGTTTTCCAGAAGAATTGAAGAGTGTTGGAGGATTTTTGTACCTAACTGCAAAAATGTGTACTCAAGATATTGAGCTGCTTCTTTGGATTAGGAAGGATTTGTTTCATTTAAATTCAAAATTTTAAAACTGTAGGTCCAGGTGGGAAGGGTTTAATGAATGGAATTAAGTGACTGCAAAGTACTAGAAATACTTGACTTCAGGAGGAAAAAGGAGATACTTGCATTAATCGGACCTTTTTATAGTCATTGATATAAAGGCAGAATTTGAAGGTCATAACTTTTTTAAGATGCACAGTTGTGGTTTTTTCCAAGCTGCACATACCTATATTTTAATACCAATTCCTGTGTTGTAAGAAATTTTCTCTTCATATTTAAGGCTGCTTTGTCTAAAACAGGTGCTGTTTTATTTAAGTATTTTGTTCTTCACAATTATGTCTTAAATACTGAAACCATTTTGTCACTCCGGTTCCAGTTAAATTACAGAAACAACTCCTTTCCTGTATGTTGGCTATTTAATGGTTCCTTCTTTGGCTGGTTGCATAGTAATTAGTGTGTGTGTTTGTCTCTCAGGTGATTGTTTCAGGGCCAGGTTGTTTGGGTTTTTTTCTGTGAACCAATTTTTATCACAGAGAATGTAAGAGAATACCCATTGTTTTTGTTTGTTTGGGGTTTTTTTAAGGATTTTCACTACTGGCATAGCAGCGTTCTAATTTGTTCAAGTTGTTTGAGGTCTATCTGCTGTCCTTCATTTCCCTATTCATATTTTAGAACTTGTTTTTAATACTACAGAGCATAAGATTTTACAGTCCAGGGCTTTTGTGAGGAGAGTTGTTGTTCTGTTAGCAGCACTTCCACTGTTGAAACTAGATGATCTTTAAGGTCCCTTCCAACCCCTAATTCTGTGATTGTGGCTGGAGTCTCTTAAAATATATCTCACCTTAATGGAAAATGATTGACTTGCATATATTGAGTTGTTATAGTCTGCATGTTTCCTCTTTTTAGCTGATAAAGTCATGGACTTGCACACATAGTGTTAGAAATAGCATAGTAATTGGTTGGGGCTTAAAGATCTGAGAATTCAAACTCCTATATGCTGTATGTAGTGTTTTATGTAATTTCAGATATTTTCATCCTTCAGTTGTGTATACATTTTTCACTTTTATTTGTGTTTTGTTCACATTCTCTAACTTCTTATTTCCCCCCTTAAATGTTTTGATAATTCTCCAGAACCAACGAAACATATGCTTTCCTTCCAAGGGTTAGCGGAGTTGGCTCATCGTGAGTATCAGGCAGGAGACTTTGAAGCAGCAGAGAGACACTGCATGCAGCTGTGGAGACAAGAGCCTGATAATACTGGTGTGCTTTTATTACTGTCATCCATTCACTTCCAGTGTCGCAGACTGGACAGGTAGGAGACTTGAAGTGTTCTGTCAAGGTTTCTTGATAGTTTACACCTGTAATAGTATTGAGCATAGTTGACAAAAGTTCTCTTCTAATATTGATTTCTTTTTCTTAATTACTGAACAAGATACTGACTAACTTCAGGGCAGCAGTAAGAACTGCTCAGAAATTCTTTCTGCATTTTGTTAGGATAAGAGAAATAGAAATAGGAATCGGCAGCTTTACATGAAACAAAACATGTTGTCACTATTCTAACATGGTACACGTTAATTTTGGAGTGTCAGCAACACTCGTGTGTCCTGGAGGTATTAACATGTGTTAACAAAAGCTTGTTTATTTACTCAACCTGAAGCACAGGGTTTTGTGGTTTTGATTTTTTCAAGTTGCAAGACTGCTGGAAAATGGTGTAATTTATTAAGGTTTTTGTCATCTGAAAGTTGTCTCTATATTCCTTCTGCTTGCCTATTCCTGATCTTGCTTTCCGTGCATCAGGCGTTAACTTGTAGTGAATCTGTGTGTTGCTGTGTCCTGCTTCTTAAAAGGACTTACCAAGTGGAGCATTAACTTAAAGTATACAAATAGTGGAAGAGGCTTCACAGGATTTCTGTAGTTTTTTCTGAAGTGTGTCACATTCATACTTGGTGAGGTGACTTGAACCCTACTGATTGTAAATGAGAGTTGTCTGTCTTAAGTAGAATCTAAAATAGAGAGATGATAGGCAGATGATCTTTTATGCTAGGAGAAGCTGAAGACAGATTCTTTATGTCCAGATTTGTTGACTGTATGTTTTGCTCACCTAAACATGAAGTTTTATAAAGTAACTAGGTAAAAAGACAAACACCGAAAGTCAAGGGTGGGGTTTGTTTTGGCTTTCATTTTGCTAACTTGTCTAATTTTCTCCAGATCTGCTCACTTCAGCACTTTGGCCATTAAACAAAACCCACTGTTGGCTGAAGCCTACTCAAACCTTGGCAATGTGTACAAGGAGCGTGGACAGCTACAAGAAGCAATTGAACATTACAGACATGCACTGCGCCTCAAGCCGGATTTCATTGATGGATATATTAATTTAGCTGCTGCCCTGGTAGCAGCAGGTGATATGGAAGGAGCAGTACAGGCATATGTGTCTGCCCTTCAGTACAACCCTGTAAGTAAAGCTTTATTTTATAAGCAAAGTTCATACTCTAGTACTGTCCCAGCGCACACAAGTAGCAGGTTTCAAGGAACAAACAGGTGATAGCCCTTCCCTCTGTGCTGTGCCCAATGAACTTACAGATCTGCATAATACATATCTTGAGGACAGAGATCTGTGTGCCTCCTTAGCACCAATAAAAAATAGGGGCAGCTTCATATACTTATGTGTGGCAAAAGAACTTAAGTTGGTTGTGGGGGAGACATCTGTGTTTGGTTTTCTGAAGTTTTTTATTAAATACAGCTTTCTACTTCTTTACAGTTACATTTTTACACTACTAAAATCAGTAAGATTATCTGTTGGCTGTAGTGTTAGGACAACAAAACTAATTTACATTTGTGATTTGTTTATTATGAATTTAAAATAAGCTTTACAGGACTGGGGTGTTACTTTGCAAATTATCTGTGAAGACCTCTGGGGTGTCTGAAGTCCTGAAGCTGATAGTGTGACTTGCATTTTTCAGGACTTGTACTGTGTTCGTAGTGACCTGGGGAACCTGCTCAAAGCCCTGGGTCGCTTGGAAGAAGCCAAGGTAGGTGTTGGGTAGATTACATGTAAACTTGAACTTTGCACCAACTCCTCAAATCTGCGTTGATCTACAATCTGAGAAACTGCTGAAAACTGAAGGCACTGAAACACCACAGAGTAGTTGCAGGGCAAGACATGGCCTGTCCAGTGTTTAAAAGTTGTTTTAATTCAAGAAATGGAACATTACCAAGCCTTTCTGCTGAACTAGACTATCTGATAACATTCTGAAGTATTTGGCAGGGGCTCCATCATGCTCTTACCTGGAATTAAGTAACAGACCTTCATATCTGAGGCTTGCCTGCTGGTGACAAGCAGAGAGCCTGTGGGTAGCTCAAGGTCCCTGTACGATGCAGGTGGTATTGAAAAGGCTGCTCTTCTAAAGTCCTTTGTGGCTTGTAAGTGGAGAAGAAACTTACTCAAATGTTACCTTGTAATATTGGCTTTTAAGATTTTTATTCTTTTAACTTTTCCCTTCCCTTGATAGTGGAAGAAAGGCTAGTAAATAATCAATAGCTGCAGTATGCGAACCCCCTGAATATCTTCCCTCTTCCCTTCCCCAAAATAAAGAAATCAGAAGGACAAAGCTGGTTTGTTTGGGAAATGAACTGATCGAAAGAAAACGTGCTGTAGTGGAAAGGTGGCTTCTAGCAGTCTCGCGTTTCCTAAACTAAGAATTCGAACACCAAGATGAGTTTAAAATTCTTGGCATTTTAAAACTTGGATTGCATAAAGAAATTGTCTTGTTACAAGCCACCTTACGCGTCCGCGCTGCAGGGGTGAGGAGCGTGGAGAAATGGGAAACACTCTGGACTCCACGTCTGTCACTCCAAGCCCCACGCGCATGCTAAAAAGTGGAGTGTATGAACAGCGTAGCTGTCTGTTTGGCTGTAGCACCATTTGGGGAGGGAGGGTTTTGATCTTTACGGGGGGAATGGGAGTGCAGGTTCAAAGTTCATTATTTTTTTTTTATTTCTCTTAACTTGGATGTGCGTACCATCCTAGGGCAGTCTAATTGGTTTGGTCAGATCCAGGTTGAAAATACTTTGTAGCAGCATTTAGAATTTAAAGTCTTTTGGGACACTTGGTTCTCAGCCCACCAAGCGGACAGCTAACATGAATTGCACTTCACTGCAGCTTTAGTGTTACTGGTATAGGCCAAGACACTGCGCCTGCCTTAGGTTGCTGACTTCTTCATTTCAGAGCTCTGGAGACACCTAGTTTGAAAGTGTTATTCCGTTTTGTGAGAAGTTAATAAATGAGGACAAACATCTTGAGTAAATTGCAATGTGTTTCTTTGGTTATCAGTCCATTTGGAAGACCAAGCCAGCAGATTCCTTACAGTTGAACTAAAATTTCTTTGTATATATTTCAAAGCCTTTCTTCCAAAAAAAAAAAAGAAAAAAAAAAAAAGAAAAAAAGAAAAAAAAAATCCCTGCTGTATGGCCCTGATTAACCCTCTCCCTTCTGCATGTCTCCCTTGTTACAGACAGATTGTCCTCATTCCCATGTGTTAAGACATATCCAAAAAATGCAATTGCTTTGTTGAACTCTTACTAATGATCTTGTTTTATTTTCTCTCTTGTTTTTGGTTTTTCACCACTGATATTGTATTTAGAAGGTTTCAGGTGGGTGAAACCTCCTATTCCATGCGTAAGGTGCCTCGCTGAAGGGAGCTCGAGGCCTGGATCTAGGGCAGACACACACCTCCTCCTCCTCTTCCAGCAAGGAACGCACCGAAAAGTCACATGATGAGAAATATGGTAACGGGTTTGTAACTGCCACAGCAAAACCATTTGCCTCCATGCCTGAATCTTCTGTCTTGTGGCTTCAGAAACAGCTTAAAATATATAATTACAAGCAAGTAATATAAGAATATTTTATACTAGTAGCCACAGATTCTTTCAAAGAAATAAAGTAAAAGTAAATTAATTTTTTTTAAAGAAGTAATTGGAGATAGTTAATAGTAAAAGCTTCTAACTCTTCTGGTTGTTCATTTTTTTTCCTTTTTTCTTCTTTGTTTGGATTGCAGCGTTCTGCTCTTCTGATGATGCGCTGTGATCCTGCAGTAGCGCAAAGGCTGCGCAGCGGTAACGCGCGTTGCGTGCGATTAAAGCCCTCGTGAACGGTTGACTGGATAATTAATCTGTGATTGAGCGACTGCCCAAGTTCCAGGCTGTAGCCTTTTGGAAAAAAAATGGGTTGTAATGCATTTAGACTGCAGACATGAATTTCATATTTGAATTTATGTATGGGCCTGTCTGGTAGATTAATGGTTCTGGTTGGCCGTTCACTGGACCTAGGGGCAGTCAATGTAGCAAAGCAGTTGGCAGCGTTAGCGTGGCGCCGTGCTGTTTAGGATGCGCAGCGATTTCTCGCGCTTGCATTACAGGGACCTAAACCTTCGTGCAATCCTGTCATTTGAGGTTTTGAAGCTGCAGGTTATTAGACGTAACTGAAGAAACTAGGAAACAAGATGTGGACTGGGTATGTCATTTCACTTAACAAGAACAAGATGCGGACTGGGTATGTCATTTCACTTAACAAGAACAATTAAAAACAAAGGATGGCTTAATCTTTTCCAGTATTTTTTCTGATTTTTTTTTTTTTTTTTAACTAATTTCTAACTGGCTTAGAATACTTCAGTTTAGTATTTTATCTCCTAGCATAGTTTTTCAGTGGTCTTTTTTTGTTTGTTTCTGTGCACCTAAGCAGGTGTTTTCACTGAAGTACTTGGAATCATTTCTAAGACCATTTCTGTGGTGACCTGGTGTCTAAAGGGCATGTTAATATCACCAGCATAACTGAAAAATGGTTGGCTTGCACCTGGGTTTTGGTTTGCGCTGGCGCAGGATCAACAGCAGTTTGCAGCGCATTAGTTTTGGCGCAAGCTAGCCTATACTGCAGGATCACTTTTGGCTGGTTAGAGAAGGCATACTAACAATTATTTTTCTCATTTTTTTTTCTTTTTACAAATATTCCCCTTCCCTTGTATCTCTCTTTAACTGTTCCAAGGCCTGTTACTTAAAAGCAATTGAGACTCAACCAAACTTTGCAGTGGCTTGGAGTAATCTTGGCTGTGTTTTCAATGCCCAAGGAGAAATTTGGCTTGCTATTCATCACTTTGAAAAGGTAACTTCTGCTAAGCTGGTCAGCATTGCTGCTAGATTGTAATGTATGTGCAGTTGTCTGCTTGTAGAAAATATAAATATTTTGATAAGTAGAGAACTTCTTGTGATCCTGTTAACATCTTCTGTTTGGTTTTGTTGAGGGTTTCTTGTTGTTTCTTGGTTTTACTTCCAGAGATTCAGACTGTCTGTATGCCACTAGAGAGATGTGTTTAGAGTCAGCCTGGGAATTTCACACACATTTCAAATATTAAAAAAATCATTGTCATTTTACAGTCCTTTTCCAGAATAATTTTTTAAAAAATTAATGGCTAAAATGTTTTGCATGTTTCATGCGTGAAAGGGAGAAACAGCTTTTCTTGCTTAAAGTAATTTTTCATTGATTTTGTTTCAGGTGTTACTGTCCCGTGAATAACTGAGGAGAACAATTTTAAGTGAAACACTAATTCTTTTTCTCTAGGATTCTTTTTCCCCCATTATTGTTTCAGACTTTTTTAGATTGGTGTCATCAACATGTTGTGTGATATCTTCTAGTTAGTGTCCAGTTAGCATCTTAATTCAGTTTGTACTTGTCTCAAGTATCAAAAATAAGATCTGAAATTGTATTTAAGATGTGGTGGATGGTTTCTGGTATTCATGATTTAAGACCCACAAAAATAATTTTGCATGCATAGGTTTGTTTTTTTCTATCTTTGTCTACTTAGCAACTGGTTATTAAGTATTTTAATTTAGAAATAGTGGTTCCTGGGAGACTTAAGAGTTTGACCTTTGAAGAAATAATGTCCTTCATTACTGCATCTTCTGTGGCTTAATAGGTTCTTAAGGTTTCTGATAAATTTTTTTTAGTTTTGACGGGAATTAAAAATGTTTTCTTCTTCTTAAGTGGCCTACTGAATTTGCCTTGCACTTTTTTTGTTTTTGTGAAACCATCTATTTTCCTGAGCTGCTAAAGTTTTAAAATGCTATGTTGTTTTTGCAGTAGATAATGTGTATGCATCGGGTTTTTTAGGGTTTTCTCCCTTAAAAACAAATTAAAAGCAGCATAGCATAGGTAGGCAGGTGTGTTGTAAGGACAGTCAGCCTTACATGAAATAAGTAATTAATTCTTAATTAATTCTTAATTCTGCAGTAGTTCCAACTGAATAGGTAAGAAAAGGAATAAATTTGAAGGCAGTGTATGCTGTCGTTTTCACGCATAAGTAACTGGTGCTCTGTGATTTATGTAACTTGCTTATTGATAAAGTCTCAAATACTTGTAGATGTGGTTTGTCAAATTAAAAAAAAAAAAAAGGCAACAAACCCTCTCCCCCTGCAGGTTTCATAAAGAATGTTTTTGTGTTAATGCTCAAAACTGTTACTTAAAAAATATTTTCAGGCTGTAACACTTGACCCAAATTTTCTGGATGCTTACATCAATCTGGGAAATGTCCTGAAAGAGGCGAGGATATTTGACAGGTAAGCAGATAAATTCTGTTGCACTGTGGCCTGTCAGATTTATCAAGATTTCAGTTTGCTCTGTGGATGATTGTTTACCTCCTTTTTTTTCCTGTTGCAGAGCTGTAGCAGCTTATCTACGAGCCTTGAGTTTGAGTCCAAATCATGCAGTTGTGCATGGCAACCTTGCCTGTGTGTATTATGAGCAAGGACTTATAGACCTGGCAATAGACACCTACAGGAGAGCTATTGAACTACAACCCCACTTCCCTGATGCCTATTGTAACTTGGCCAACGCCTTGAAGGAGAAAGGCAGTGTAAGTACTATTGTTTTTCCTTTTAAAAATTTTTAAGAGTACAGTGAATGTTTATTTTAGACACCACATATCACAAGCTTTATGAAGATGGGATGTTACTCTCATTCAGCTACTTATAAGGAAAAATAATTGTGGAAATCACTAGCTTGAACCTGTTTAAAAGTAGCTATATGATGATTTCTCATAACCAGTGCTGTTAAACACTGCCATATTAAGTGTCCCTTTTTTTTTTGAAGGTGGTAGAAGCAGAAGAATGCTACAATACAGCTCTTCGACTTTGTCCCACTCATGCAGATTCTCTCAACAATCTGGCAAACATCAAACGGGAACAGGGAAATATTGAGGAAGCTGTCCGACTGTATCGGAAGGCTCTTGAGGTACAGTGGAATTAATACAGCAGAGATGTTGTGTTTTTCTACTTTTTCTCTTCATAAGTGGAGGAGAGTCTGTTCAGAGACCCAAGTCGTACAAAAAGAAAGAGTAGGAAATGTGCAAGTATTTTTTTTCTTTGACGTGGTCCACTTGGTGCATTTTAGAGACAGATTCTATTTTTCTTCCAGGTGTTTCCAGAGTTTGCTGCTGCACATTCAAATTTAGCAAGTGTTCTGCAGCAGCAGGGGAAGTTACAGGAAGCTCTGATGCATTACAAAGAAGCTATTAGGTAAATGAATACTATTTGTAATAGTCCCAGCATTTCATAACAAGAAGGTGTCAGATTGTACAGAAAGTGACTTGCAGTAGTGTATTTTAATTCAGAGTGTTGCTTTGCAAAGCAAAGATTCTGAGCAATGAGTTTCTCATGGGAACAGGAGCTTTTATTGTTCATGACACACTATCTTTTTTTCTCAGGATCAGCCCCACATTTGCAGATGCTTATTCCAATATGGGAAATACTTTAAAGGAGATGCAGGATGTTCAGGGAGCTCTACAGTGCTACACCCGTGCCATTCAGATAAACCCAGCTTTTGCTGATGCCCACAGCAACCTGGCTTCTATTCACAAGGTAGCACATACAAATGATTCACTCTTAGAATACAGTGGGGCACTGTAAGTACTTACCAGAGTGTGTTTTTTACCTGCTGACTCATTTCTTTGTCTTCACAGGATTCGGGGAATATACCAGAAGCCATTGCTTCTTATCGCACTGCTCTGAAACTGAAACCTGATTTTCCAGATGCTTACTGTAACTTGGCCCACTGTTTGCAGGTGAGGAAAGAGGGGGCTTTGGTTGTCATTCATAAGGTTCCTCTGCAGCAGATGCTAAGCTGTATCACCTCAGCCATTGTTAAATTTAAATGTAAAGAGTAGTCTTAAGACCTCAATCAGAAAATGAAATTACACAGTCATAAGTATTAGTTAATGAAGTTCTCACTTTTGGAAGAGGCATAAGTCTATAAACTTCAGAAATAATCTGATACAGATCAAAGAAAGCTTTTGTCATATTACTTTATTTTTTCTTCTTTCTAGATTGTCTGTGACTGGACAGACTATGATGAAAGAATGAAGAAGCTGGTTAGCATTGTAGCTGATCAACTGGAGAAAAACAGACTGCCTTCTGTCCACCCACATCATAGTATGCTGTATCCCCTTTCTCACAGTTTCAGGAAGGCTATTGCTGAGAGGCATGGAAATCTGTGTTTGGACAAGGTAGGAAGTTACAGACAGATCAGTTGTGTTTTTGCCTGTTTGTACTGAAAATCTAATACATTGTTACCCTTTATAAGGTTTCTGAGTCACTGACCTGTAGAGATACAGGACATAGCTTTTACCTAGTAAAACAGGTCCAGGCAGCTGGATGATAGTATTTCTTAAAATCTGGTCTTTTCCAGCATCCATAGTACTTGGAACCTGAGCTTGCCTCTATGTGAATCCTTGCTGGAACATGTGAGCTTTGTGTTTGGCTCATGATTTCCAAATGCACTTGCTTTAGTGCTGATGGCAGAGATGTGTACAGGGGTGATGCTTGAATGTTTATTGTGATTCTCTTTTGGAGTACTTCAAGTAGAACAGATTCTTCTCTTGCTGTAATTACTTAACTGCCATTTCCATGTACCTCTGACTGCCAAGAGTGCAGTTGCAGTTAATTGGAAATTCTGTAACTAAAATTTGATGCAGCTTCTTTTCCTGTTCAACCAAACAGTTGTAGCTCTTGACTGTTGGCTTGAGAAGGTTGAGTCAGACTGCTTGAGCACATTGCTAGTTAGTTGGAAATAGTCAGTGGAAGGATCTGATGAGCTAATACAAGGATCTCAGACTTCAGAAAATAACAGCTTTCAAACTAGTTTGTCTTCATAGTGTAAAATCATGTCAGTGATGGTGGCTACAAATTGCTGCCTGGGGAAGATAGTGTAAGAACACAAAGGTTGCTGCAGTGCTTCACAGGAATACTGTTACTGTCACAGCTGGCTAGAACTTCCTAGTCATAGTGCTGTGGTACCAGTATATTTAATTATCAGTCTGGAATGCTTCAAAAGTAAACAGGTGGAAAAAAAGAAATACTAACTTTCAGTAGTGATACCTGTCTTTAACTGGCTGAATGTAGGTATGTGACATAACAGTTTGTGGAGATTGACACTTGGAGTACAGGTTTGAAATAACAGATGCCCACATACCACTTACTTGAATGTGGAATAGGGCTAGTTCTGCAAACTCACAGGGGTTTTCTTTGTCCTGTTTAGCATTTGGGTTTTGTTCCTGAGTTTTTATTAACAGTTATGTACATTTTCTTGACAGATTAATGTTCTTCACAAGCCACCTTATGAGCATCCCAAGGATTTGAAGGCCAGTGAAGGTAGACTTCGTATTGGCTATGTGAGCTCTGATTTTGGAAACCATCCAACCTCACACCTTATGCAGTCAATCCCAGGCATGCACAATCCAGACAAATTTGAGGTAAAAATACAAATGTTATACTTAGATCTGTAAATACAGCTACAAGTGGCACTTTCCTTTTGCTTGGTGCAGGCAGGTAAACTAGGGAAGGGCAGATTTTGTTTTTTTTTTTTTTCTAGGATGTTTTTTTCTGCTTGGTGGCTTTTTTTTTCTTTTTATGTGTTGAAGAGCTTTTTAGCCTGAGTCATCTTCCTTTTCCAATATGAAGTGTTTTTTAGAAAGTAGGTAGATCAGATACCTGTTGTTTTTTTAATTACTGTAGGTAGAATTTATGAGCAAAGGTAAGTTTGTTTTGTTCTTGTTTTTCTTTATGCTTCAGCTGCTGTTCTTTGAGTAGATGTGCTTCAACATCAAGCTGTTACTGTCTGGTTACTCCTAATTTACAGATACGTATCTGGTTTTTGTTCTCTCTGCTGCTGTTTTTTTTACATTATTTTTTTCTCTTGGATACTGGAATCACACACACAAGATAAGTCTGGCTTCTGCATCTAAAAAAAGAAATGACACACCACTACATATACTCCAGAAGGAGATATAATATATTAGCGACGCAAATAAATAGTTACATCTGTATTTATTTGAGTGTTATGTTAAGGGATTGAGTTGGTAAACAGAACTGATTCCCAGTTACATTGTTTCCCCCATGGCTGTTCAAATTACCTTGGCTTTGAGCTATTGCTTTCCAAGACATGAGAATTTGCTTGTCTTTTTAAAGGCTTGTAAGTCTGTCCTTCTTGAAAAAGTGGTTTACATTAATCAGTTTTTGTTCAGTTTGTTTTGGTTTTGTTTCTTTCCTCTTAACCTTGCTTTCTCCTGTTCATGGAGGCTTTGTAGTCTGAAATCCTTGTTGTAGAGTTGCATGCTTGAGTTGTGTGTGACTATGAAGCAGGTTTTTCATGAAGCAAATTGGTGGTCCATTGTGGGGAGAGTACCATTTAACCTTGAATCAGATCAAGACAAAAGGCAATCTTATATCTATATTTATGAAGCTCTACAGAGTAATGCTTTTGTCCTGCAAGATGGTAAATTCTCTGCATATTTGTTCTGTTTTTTATGTGCTAGGTCAGCTAAAGATGCCTGGTTACATAACCTGTAAACCTTGAGTTTGTCTATTTGACAACCTCACTTGCAGTTTCTTAGTCACTCTTCAAAGAATATGTTAAAAAGCTTCCCTAAAGCTTAGCTTGTCTATTCAACCTGTTACAATTATGATCCTCAGTAATTGGAAATTCAAAGGGGACTTGTAAAAGGGGTTCTTTGACAATATAACAAATGGATTTGCATAAGCATTGAAATTACCTTGCACTGATGAAACATTGTGGATATGTCTGTACAAGGTGGCAGTGCTGTTCTCCAGCACCAGAACAAGCTAAAACTGGAGCAAATGCACAATGCCCTTTTATTACTTGTTTTTTTTACTTTGTCAACTGGCAAATGCTACACACATAAAATAATCTGTATAAAACTACATATAATTTTGCTAATAATTTATAATTGCAATACCATGTGTTTTATTGAAATGCTATTTTGTTGACAAGTTATTAGATATACTCCATTTTGGTGCCTCATATTTTAGGTGTTCTGTTATGCCCTGAGTCCTGATGATGGTACAAACTTCCGTGTAAAAGTCATGGCTGAAGCAAATCATTTCATTGACTTATCTCAGGTGAGGTTTTTTTTGTATGTTGACCTTTTAGCAAACTTAAAAGAGGTAAGCCTGTAATTTTGAACTGAAACATTTTCATTTGCTTGAGGTTTCTTTTGTGGTCCATTTGTGATGTTTTTCTGTATGAAGTGCTGATCTTGGCAACACTAGGTATCACTCTTTAATGTGCAGAAGCAACCCTCAGGTACTGCATTTACACTTTGTCTGCAACTGCTTACATGTGTCTGGCAAAATTAGGTTTTTCTTGGCTTTAGCTTTTTATTATTTTATTTATTTGTTTATTTATTTATTTTTGGTGAGTTGAGGACTTGCACCTTTGTAAAACCAGACGTAAAGAGATTACAAGTCTCACCTAACTAAATCATGCAGTTGACATCCATTGGTACACTTGTGACTAACCACATTTATTACTGAAAGACTAAAACCACATTTTATGTATTTATTCTTCAGATACCATGTAATGGAAAAGCAGCAGACCGCATCCATCAGGATGGGATACACATTCTCATTAATATGAATGGCTACACTAAAGGAGCCCGAAATGAATTATTTGCCCTGAGACCAGCACCTATTCAGGTAACTAAGTTAGTGGGCTCTGTATATCCAGAAAATGGCTTCTGAGTAGGAATGATTTTCTTCTGGCAGACTGGAAAGAATACTGAAGGCTGAGCAAGTGAGAGACTTCTTAGGGCTTAGCATATGTGAGGATCATTCTGTTGAAGCTAAGTAGTTTGTTTGGCTTTTTGGTTTTGTTTTTTTTTTAAATGTGCTTTATGGGCAGTTGGCTGTGTCCTGAAAGAGAGCTTTAATTATGTGAGGTTTGTGTGTACCACTGGCTTGGTTGCATTAGTGAGAACCAAGAACTGAAGCAGTTTTGAAAATGAGCTGTTGAGTTTTAATTTCTTTAGACTTGGTGAAATTCTAGCTAGAATAATTCTGAATCAGTGTCAGAGTTGGATTTTTTTTTTTAATTTGGGTTTTTTAAAATGCCTATGGAAAGAGAGTGGCAGAAGCCTGGAGCAGAGTTACTCCAGGCTGCCAGAGTCTCAGCTAAGAGAAACTGTAATCACTGATGGTTTGTATTCTGCCTGTAGCTGTATGTAGTTGGATACTTTGGACATTTGGTTGAGGGATCAATTTTAGAACATCCTTGAACTGCTTGCTGTCTCAGTAATGAAAGTTTGGGGTTGCTCTTCAGTTGAAGTACAAGAACGAACTTGAATTTGTTGGTGGAAAATTAAATGTGTTGATTTTTACTACTTTTTTTTTTTTTTTTTTTTTTTTTTAACTTCCTTTATTTTTGCAATGCACCTGGGACTGAAGCCTTGCTTACTTGGTTTTTTTTAGGCCATGTGGCTAGGGTATCCTGGAACCAGTGGGGCATTGTTCATGGACTATATCATCACAGACAAAGAAACTTCCCCAGTTGAGGTGGCTGAGCAGTATTCAGAGAAATTAGCATACATGCCAAACACTTTCTTTATTGGAGATCATGCCAACATGTTCCCCCATTTAAAGGTATGTAGGAAGACAGGAAAAGTTAAAGGTTTTTTTCATCACTGTCTTTATAAAATGGCATGTAGATATACTTGTTAGGGGATCTTGTAACAACTTTAAAACTTCTTTTTAACAGAAAAAAGCAGTCATTGATTTCAAGTCCAATGGTCATATTTATGATAACAGAATTGTTTTGAATGGCATTGACTTGAAGGCTTTCCTTGACAGTCTCCCTGATGTCAAGATTGTTAAGGTGAGAGCTACTCCTCAGAGTGTTCATTCTTGGGGTCTGAAGGTGGTACTTTCTCTGATGCTTATCTGATTTATCTTAGATGAAGTGTCCTGATGGTTGTGACAATGCAGATGGTAATGCTGCCCTCAGTATGCCAGTCATTCCTATGAACACAATTGCAGAAGCTGTGATTGAGATGATTAATCGTGGGCAAATTCAGATAACTATCAATGGATTCAACATCAGTAATGGATTAGCAACTACTCAGGTGAGGGGTTCAAGATGCTCTTCTCTTGGCTTTTATGTTAAATCTCTGTTCTAATGTAACAATAGCAAACTCCAACCCAAGTGTCATCTTCTGCCATGCTGATTTGTTTTGTTCTCGTAATGAAGGAAAGGTGCACATGTGTTAAAATCCACAGATGTACTGTTATCTTTCCCTCCAAAGAGAGTGGAATTATATCATGAAGTTCCTGAAGTCCAAAGGAGTTTAATCTTGTTGCATGAAGAAGGCACTTGTTTTTTCAGAAATCGAAGGCAAGATTTCCTCATGCATCTTCTAAGGAGTAGAGCACAGGCACAAAGACACTCAGTGTTTTGTACCTTGGTAGCTGCAACATTGTTACCTGCATACCAGTTTAAAGTAGACAGTTCTGGTTTTATGTAAGAAAACAAAAGATATGCTTATAATTTGGATGCCAGCAAATCTTGCAGTGTCCCTCAAGGAAGTAGGGCATAGGCTTGTTGACTGCACTTCCAGTGTTCCAATAGCTGTTGTTTTGTTTTTCATTAGATTAACAACAAAGCAGCAACTGGTGAAGAAGTTCCACGAACTATAATTGTTACTACACGTTCTCAGTATGGCTTACCAGAAGATGCTGTTGTGTACTGTAACTTCAATCAGCTGTATAAGATTGATCCTTCCACTTTACAGATGTGGGCTAATGTGAGTATCTGTATCTAATACAAAATCTAGGGTCAGACTTCTGGAACATATTCAGAAGCATGCAACTTAAGACTAACTGTTCTGTGGAAAACATTGACACTGACCCATTTGAATCCTTACAGTGCTCAGAATATAGATTTTTTTTATATATATACACATTTTTTTATATATACACATCACATATATATATATATATATATATATATATAAAAATAGAATGCATAACTTTTTACATTGATGGCAAATGTCAGATGCCAGTGAGAAAAAACATCTTGGACAGCTTAGGTGTGCTGGTTCTCCATGGTGAAATAAGTTTGATCTTCCCTAGTCAGCACAGTTAAGTGGTAACTGGCCTTGGTGGTATGTGGATTGATAGCTCTGGGCACTGATTGTCTGCATTGTGGGCAATTTATAGTACCTTGCTGAGAGTTAGTTTAGGAGTAATTTTTTTATATTAAATAGCATAAATAGATGGTATCGTGAATTTCAGGATGTACTGCTTTGTGAAGTATTGTTCAGAGTTGTTGTCTTAATGGTATAACAAATGCAGTCCTAGTTATTCCACTCAAAATGGTGATACATTTTTTTCCTACTCTTTACTTCAGAAGGTTGAAGTATTCAGCGACTATGCCTTTTGCTTACTCTTGGTATGTGGTAATTTCTTACTAAAAAATGTTTCTGGCCAAACTTTCTGTATTTGCTGCTTTATTTTTGTTTAGATCCTAAAAAGAGTTCCAAACAGTGTGTTGTGGCTGCTACGCTTCCCAGCTGTAGGAGAACCCAATATTCAGCAATATGCACAAAACTTGGGTCTTTCCCAAAACCGAATCATCTTTTCTCCTGTTGCCCCCAAAGAAGAACATGTGAGGAGAGGGCAGTTGGCTGATGTCTGTCTGGACACTCCGCTTTGCAATGGGCACACAACTGGAATGGATGTACTCTGGGCTGGGACTCCAATGGTCACAATGCCAGGTATTACAGTGAGGAACCTGCAAAGAGCACATAGATTTGAATTTTATTAATTTTTAATAAAAGCTAGCAAGCTCAATGACTTTGCCTCTTGTAGAGGTACAAGGAAAGTAACTCATGCTCTGCAGTATATTACTTTATAAGCTTACTCCTGTTATCAATTGCTTTGGTGGTTTTTGGTTTTGTTTGTTTGTTACAGGCGAGACTCTTGCATCACGAGTTGCTGCCTCCCAGCTTACTTGCCTGGGTTGTCTTGAGCTCATTGCAAAAAGTAGACAGGAATATGAGGATATTGCTGTGAAACTGGGAACTGATCTGGAATAGTAAGCAAACTTGTACTATATAATGTGGCAATATCAGAAATGTAAAGTGCTGTATTTGGGCACAGAGCTGAGAGTTATCAGGAGTTTTAACCTTACAGTTGAAATTTCAAGTAGCTAGGCTACTCATCTAGAGGTCCTCATCTAGAGGCTTCTTGTCTTGAAGTTATCTCAGCTTCTGCTTTTACAATAAATTTAACAGCACTCCCAAACAAGTAACAGTGCTTCCTGTTTGAAGGAATGCTCATGTGCAGGCTGTTGTGCAGTAAAGCGCAAGATAGTTCACTTTTTTTGTTTCTAAATTTAATGTTAGCACTTTGACACTTACTGCAAAGGTAAAATTGCACTGTATAATGATACTGCAGTAAAGATAATGGAACAGATTAATATGTGAGTGTCATGGCTCTTCTGAGTTGAAGTGGCCATGCTGGTCTGTATCAGAAATAATGAGGGGATGAAATAGCAGTAAGAATTTGATGGAAGTGGGGGGGGCAGATATATTTTTTTAAATGGTTGTAGTGCCAGTTCTGGGTTAGCTGAAAATAATGTTAAAAGTAAATGGTTATTATAAAGTGTTTGGAACCTCTTGTGACTGCTTTAACTCTTTTTGTAGCCTGAAAAAAATACGTGGCAAAGTCTGGAAGCAGAGAATATCCAGTTCTTTGTTCAACACGAAACAGTACACAATGGACCTGGAGCGGCTTTATCTTCAGATGTGGGATCACTATGCTGCTGGCAACAAACCAGACCATATGATTAAGCCAGTAGAGGCCAGTGACTCTGCGTGAAGAGAGACTGTGTGTGCCCACCCAAAACTCTCCAGAAACTGAGCCTCTCAAACATTTCTGCAGAAATGATGAGCTAAAAACTGTGCATTTCTACTTGATCTGCCTGGTACTCTGTGGCTGAAGTAATACATGATGTTGATTAAAGCACAGCCAGACTTACTTCTTGCATGATAGGGAAAGACTCTGTAGAGCCTGGGATCCTTTTATTCCATGAGTAATTGGAATGGGATTGAGCCATGTACATGTGAGCCTGTGTGTATGAACGGCATAGTGGTTGCTAGGGGAAGTTTAAACTGCCCAACCAATTATAATTTCATGGGTTGATATAATCATCTTATGAATCTCCTTTTATGTGGATTGGAACTTGGAACATTTTAACATTTATTTTGGGTACTCCTCTTGATATATGTGTGGTTCTCCCATGACAAGATTTCCAGCTAGTGAGTGTTGCTCCCTGCATTAATTTCTAAACTGTGGACTGGAAGGGCGTATTTGCTGGTGTAGTCTTTTTTTATAGGTTTTATAAACCACTTGAGCCTATATCAGCCTTTTAATGTTTGACCTCTGTTTTGGAGCTCTCTGTAAACTGTTGGTTTAGGTAAGGACTCTGGTTTTGGGTTTTTTTGTTTGTTTGTTTGTTTTGAAGCTTCTCCAGTAGCTCACTTTATTGGCTTCATGATGGCAGCTCATATTCTGTTGAAAACCCAAATTTGATTTGAAATTAATTCTCCCTACAGGTAAACAAAAACTGGTGCCAAATTACAGATCTTTCAGGAATGATTGTTAATTATGTATAGAAGTGCAGTCCTAGGTGCTGTAGCAAAGACTTAAAAAAAAAAAATAATAAAGCTTTGGTTTGCCAGTTTGATTAGTTTGACCAGCATTTCACATTTGCTGCTGCCCTGCTGCTGTCAAAAAAGTCCTCTGACCTTTGGCTTTCATCTTCCTTTCTGAATTTTTATTTTAAATAATGCTGTTTATTTTAGCAGAAATAATCCCAGGTTGACGTAGATCTCATACACAGAGGTTTGGTTCTACTAGGTTAGACTAAATCCATCCAAAAGTGAAAGCTCTCTTGTGTGTGCATTGTTAATTCAGAAGGATTTGGAGCCTCACAGAAGCTTGTTTCTTCTGACCTTCACAGTGCTGTCATCTCAGGTCACTCCGTAGAAACTTGAAGTCCAAAGCCTGTGTCTAAGTGAGTATTTTAGTTTTGAATAGGCAATAGCAGTACTCCCCAACTCCTAAAACTCTGTGGTGGCTAAAGGACTGCAAGTTCAAGTGTCAGCCTTGCTAATGGTGCTGACCTGTAGCAGGTGTTCGTCTCGTGGTTCCGTTTAGCTGAGGCTCCGGTTTCTGCCATGTACCCTGCTTGCTGTACCCTGCCTGATGCGCGTTCTCTTTGCGAGGCGCCGCTGTTGTCTGTGGGCTCCGGGGGAAACCCTCGGCTGTGGATCTGTTCGCACCTTCTCGTGTCTGAAACAGCTGTCTGGTGTCGCGAGGTGGCGTGAGCAGCGTATTTACAACCTACGTCTGTTTTTTCCGATGGCTGAATCCGACAGGCACTGGCTGGAGCCGGTGCCGAGTCCACGGCTCGAAGCGGCGAACCCACGGGCGGGTTCTGTTCCCCGCCCTCCTTTCCCTTGTGCGCAGGCGCAGTTGCGCATGCGGTGTTCCTGCCCTGGTGCCCCGGAAGCGTTGCGGGAAAGCGCGGGCGGTTTGATGCGGGATGGAGCGGGCAGCGGTGCGTTGGGGGCTGCCGACCCTCTCTGCCTCACACATTGACCCCTCTCGTCCTTGGACCCGGCGCGCCGCTCACACTCTTTGTTTTGCTTGCAGTCCGAGGAGGCAGGGAGCGGCACCCCCCCGCAACAGAGTCTCCCGCAGACCCCCCGGGGCGGTGCGGGCCGCGGGGATTGCTGCGTCCCGGCCACCCTCCCACGCGGTCAGTGCTCAGGGTGGTCGGGCATTGGGGCCGGGGGATGTCCCTTCGGCGGGATGTCGGGCTTGGTCGGTGGCGGTGCAAACCGAGGTTTGTTTCCAGGTGGACGCAGCTCAGGAACAGTGGCATCGGGGAGCTGTGGCCGAAGGGGCGTCAGGTGAGGTGGTGCTGGGTGGGGCAGCACCCCCATCCCATGCATCCTCCTGTCTTGTACTATTTTCATTGATCGTATCTAAATATAATTTTAGATTACACCCTAAATTGTTCTACGATAGTTGTTAGGTGTTAGCATATTTTGGAATTATAGTACTTGATTGTTAGTGGTTTTTAACTACATTAAAGCTACACAATCTTCATGTTTTTAAGTTATTAAAGTTTGGCATTTGGCAGAAAATTAATTAAATAATTTAGGAAGAGTATTACAGCTTGCTTCCACGTTTGTAGGAGAATTGTAGTGTCATGCATCTATGCTGCATCTTAAAATAGCTATATGCCATTTAGCATTCACAGCTATTTCAGACCATTAGAGATGCAGATCTAATTGCTGCTGACCTCATGTTCTTGATACTGTTCTGCATTTCATTTCTTGCAGGTGTGCCCTGTACTTCTCTTCCAGTAGTGATGATGAATTTGAAATGTGTAAGTAATAGTACAGTAGTTGTTTTCTGAAGGTGTATGAGAAGGATGTGTTTCTGTCTAGTTCTAGTGAAATAGTTTTTATGCATGATTTTGTTCCATTGCCACTGCAGCAAAGTACATTTTTCTCATTGCAGTGCTGTGTTGGTAGTGATCTGCAGTGAGCATTCCTCAATCTTATGTCTCAATCCTGGGTGCTTTTAGCCTTTGTTGTTGTTGTTGCCTCAGTTTTGTCTGCTTGCTGTCAGTCTCCTCCTTCCTTCTTGGTCTATGGACCATCTTGGAATACACATTTACTCTAAGCAGTCACTGTTCCAAACACAGATGTGCTACCAGAATCTACCTATTGGCCATAAAAGCTGTGTCAAGAAAACCTATCTGGTTTTGGGCAGAGTGCAAGTGCTTCTAATCCCATTCAAGTCATGCATGCAGTTTGAAATTGAGAGCAAATGCTCAACTGCTGCTTTGGCCCATTATGTTGTGAAGGACAGACAGTTGTTTCCATTCTCCTCAGCCTGATTTATGCATGAAGAAAATTTGTTCCCCTTCAACTTTCCTAAATCTCTCATAATGATGGTGTATGAAATTTTAATGTTATTTCTGATAATCTCTCAAGGGTGACTATTTCAGGCATGTGGTACCACTGCCTCAACTGTGTTTTTGTACTTAGCAGTCACCACAATATTCCTTTTTCCAATATTCCTTTTTTTTTTTTTTTTTTTACTGAGTAGTAATATTGAACAGCTGTTCTACAATGGGATGTTATTACCATTTTGATTGAATTTTTTTTTGTAGTTGCTTGGTGGAATAATTGTAGAATGGGGACCTTAGAGATCATCTAGTTCCAACCCCTCTGCATGGGCAGGGACACCTGCCATAAATCAGGTTGCTTAAGGCCCCATTCAATGAATACAATGAATAAGCATTTGGACACCTCTTTGCAGTAGGAAGACTGATACCTGCAGTCACTGAAATGCTTGGAGAAAATACTGATAAACCCATTCAATCTCACTCCCAATGATCTACATATATGAGGAGGCTGTACTGGATATTGTCAGATACACATTAACACTTCTTACCTGGCTTTGTCCTGGTCAAGGATTGAATAGTGAAGGAAATGCTTGGCAGCTGCTGTGAGCTTTGGGGAACTGACTTAAGGCTGAATTTTTACTAGTTGCAAGCTTATTAAAAATGCATAACAAAAGAAACAGGACCCTGTTCCTAATTAATCTTTTATTTCAGTTTCATCTAGAATGAAAACTCCCAAATCTGTTTCTACAAAAGAAGATGCAAGGTGGGTGCTGTAGCTGATAACTTTTCAGTGTTAATGTATAAGTTTTTTGTATCACATCTACTATTTAGAATACAGATAAATGATGAAAAGCTTCAGAATCATAAGCAGATACGTGTATGGGACTGAGTGCAGACTGAAGAACTGTTAAATATTCAATCTGTATGTTCAGGACACATGTTAAATGGGATGTTTGGGAGTGTACATGCTTTATTGCCATTCCTATTGATGAATGTAGTTGGTAACATTTGCTGTGAGTGACTGATAATGTTACATTGGGTGACTTTTTGGTTTGTTTTTTGGTCAAGACAAACTTGCTCTTCTATTTCCCTGCTTATGCCTACTTTTTTCACATTATTTTCTCGTTTTGCAGTCTGAAAGACTTAATTGATGACTTGGATGATTTCTTCTTGGACTTCAAAGTGAGAAAGAGCAGAACAAAGAATGGCAAGTCCACCAGCAGACATGAAACAGGAGTTTTAATGGATGGAAAGACAGCATTCATTGCTGAGCTTATGTTTATGGGAGATCTTGTTAAATATAGGATCACTTTGTCTCTTCCTTTAGCGTAACAGGAGAGGATTTTCTGTCTGTTATAGTATCTTTCAAGAGGTTTTTTTTCTGTGTGTGTAAAGACAACCATAGGTTTCCTAGATGAAACTACCCAAACTTTTGGTTGTTTCTTCTGAATTGCAGCACAGAAGGATCTTCAGACCCCCAGGAAGGTAATGACTTCTGCAAAGAGAAACACTTGCTGTCAAGAATTGCAGTATCCAGAGGCTTCAAGTGACACTGAAGATTCTGTCTTTGTGGAAAGCTCATGGCATGGCTATGAAACATGGGGAGTAAGAGACTTGAAAGAGAGTCAGGGGTACATAAAACTCTCACCTCCACAAAATCTGAAAGAGTCAGTTTCTAGAGGCAGTCCAGACTTGCTTGTTAGAAGGAAAGAAAGAAGCTGTGAAAAGAGTACTGAAAATAAAGTACCAACTGTGGCAGTACGACAGAGTACAGATGTAGAGTCAGATAGCTCAGATGGTGAATTTGAATCATTAATAGAAAGGATAAGGAAACAAAGTGTGCCCCGAAAACAACCAATTTTTAGCACAAGTGGAACTGTCCACCAGCCAAGCACAACAGGTAAGCAATGGTTCTCAGCTAATCTGCAAGCTCCCTACTGCCTGCTCACTGCCTGCTCGCTGCCTGCTCGCTGCCTGCTCACTGCCTGCTTCTCTTCATTCGTGTAGGATGTGTTTAGGAAATGCAACCCAGCATCTTGCAGTTGAGTTGGATGCAATCAGAAGTTATTGCTCTGAGCATTCTGAAAAGTGATTCTACCAATCTCATGGTATCAATATTTAAGCTTTTCACTATTGCTAGTTTCTATAATTCCTATAATTTTAGGCTTTTTTAGTTTTCAGCCATTCTGAAAACAAATCAACTGGTGGCTTTCAGTTACATTAACTGACAGCAGTTAATGTGAAGTGCTCATTTTGGTAAGACTGAAATTTTGAGCAGCTTAGGTCCTCTTAATTTGGTTTTATAATTTACTTTATTTAAAATACAGTTTGCAGTGAGAATTTATAGTAGCTGCTGTTGTCCTTTGTCTATCTGAAGTGAGCTCCAACTGAAAGATTGCAAAGGAGGGAAGAAGGTTGATGCTGAATAAGAGCAGGGAGAACACATCTCTTTCTAGAATAAACACAGAGGGACTTATGGAAGATGATGCCATACAGAATGGAAATATGCCCTGGGAAAGAGCAATTTTTAGTGTGTGTGGGTTTTTGTTTTTGTTTAGTTGGAATATGTCTGTGTGGTTTAGAAAACATTCTAAAAATGAGCTGGCAGCTGCATTGGCTTCTCTGTATATGGATGAAAGGAGGTAAGTGACCCAAAGAGTAGAACAGTTCTAGAAAAGCCATCAGAGAGAATGTGAACTGAAACTGCAAACTTTGAAGTGGTCCTTCATTTCTGGTGTGATCATCAGTTTTTTTAGCAATCTGTCCAGACACGGACAGAGGAAATGGGCAGCTATCTGATCAGAACTTGCCTGTGAAACAAGTGACATTGCTTACAGTAAACAATAGAAGGACAGAATTTTATTTTTTTTTAATTTTCTCATTCTAACGGTGTCCCTTACATTACAGCTCCCGATATGCAGGTGATGTGATTTGAATTGGTGAAATGTCAAATACTTGAGTGAGGTCACAAATGCTTTTCTTTTCAATTCCTTCTCGATGAATGTTTGAAAGTTTTGAAACTGTCACCCCTTCATTGGGTGGCAGTTCTTGTAGTATATAACAGCAAATTTCCTTTCCATCAGTTGTAAAAGCAAGTGTTGCAGAGTAAGAGCATGTATGCTGAGGTGGAGTATTTGACTTTTTTCACTGATGTCCATTACTTGGTTGCTGATGTCTGTGGTTCTCTAACAGTGTGTAATCCTGTGACTCTTTCTGTTGAACTAGGAAACATCAAGCCATCCTGTGAAGATGCTCAGCCCTTGCAAGGAGAGGGAGTTAAGACACCGAGGCCAGACTTCATTTGCCTTCAAGAAACGCCTTCCAGGATAATCACTCCTGTAAGAATCCCTAGGAATGAATTGGTCAGTTGTTCACAATCAGCAAATAAAGAGAAAAGGTAAGTTTCTTCATCTTTTTTGTGTTCTGGGATCATTGTAGGTAGACAAAGAGATGCAGAGTGTTTTGCCTAGGATGACATTTTTCTGATACGTAGAGACTTAGACCATTTCAGCAGTTGCTGGTGGTTAAGTAGCAGGAAATCAAAGCTTTCAGTCTCAATAATAAGCTAATCTCTGCTTAGAGGAATTGTTGACAAATCTGACAAACATCAGACCTTTGTGTTAGCTCTGTTCCTTGTCTCTAGCACTAACTTCTAATGTGTGCTTGACTGACATATTCTATCAAGCTGTCTGCCTCTGAAAATATGTCAAAACTGATTCTATTAGTAATTCATGCCTTTTAACAAGCTTGCCTTTTATTTTTGAGCAGTATCCTTACAGCTTGCAGAATTCATATTTCTTTTTCTATACGTGAAAGCAGTTTAACCTTTTCAGGAGAATCTTTTTTCAATTCTTACAGCGACCTCTATTCTGCCTTTTAGTCCTGTGATGTTTTCTCTGATATTTCTATATTTCTGTATATCAGTTGAAAAACCTTTAAACAAAGTCTTCAAAGCTGGTGCTTTGTCAGAATGCTGTAGTGTTTGAGTTAGTTGTCATAGTGGAGTATTTGCTTCCACTGCATGAATTCCTGAGGATTCCCAGAACATCTTTGGCTGGTTTTATACCTGTATTGTGGGTGATGATGTTAGGGCTGTTCAGATATTGATCAAGTTTTGGTATAATTGTGATTCACTGTGTCACAAATATGAGCCACCCTCCTTTTTGTGTTTGGGAGTCTTCATAATCTAGTTTTGTGAATTAATAACTGCAGAACTACTGCAGCAGCTTCCTGCTGAAGTGGGAAGAAGACAGTCAGTATATGTGTTTGTCCTACTGGTGCTGTGAAGGCAAGCTGGTGAAAAGAGCCAGGAGATGTTTATGCCAGTGGCAGCATCCCTGAGATATTAGCTATGAAACATCCATTGTTTTGCAGTGTGATATCTGTACTTCAGTAAACTGCTTTATGGCTTTTCTTGCAGGCCCAGGGTGTGCTCAGTGCCTGATTGTTTCTTGCAAGATCTCTCAAATCCAGATTTCCACTATGTGAAGTATTTCAAGAAAAATAAAGAGGAGCTGGCACAGAAGCTCTACTGTCTCTATAATAGTACCATCTTTGAGCAGAAGGTTGGCTTCAAAACAACTAAAATTCTAATATGATGCTTATCACTTTTTAATGTGATTGCTTATTATCCTTTTCTGTTAGTAAAAGTTAAGCTTTATAAACATGGCTTATGTTGTAATTAGCTCAAGCAATTTCCTTGAAAGGGATAATCACTGTGGTGCAGCTGTTTTCAGCCTGGCTGGCTTCCCCAGCTGCAATGTACCATCCTGGAGTAGTCTGGATGATGTTGTTGCAAGAGACCTTGATGAGAAACTGCTACATGAGGGGCCTTAGATCAGATTAGTCTGAAAAGTTGACTGGTATTTATCTTCATGTACTTTCTCTGTTGCTGAAAGAAGCTCAAGGTTGCCCACCACTTGCTCTTTCAACTTTTACTGAAGTTGTATGTACAAGTGAACTCTGCAGCATTACTACAGCATTGAGCTGTGTGACAGGCTATGTAAGCTTGTTGTAGTGCAGCTTTCTTGCCTGCACCTGACAAAAGGCAAGCAGAGGGCCAGGAGATGATAGATAAAAACATTATCCTTGACTCTTAGGGCCTCTTGTCATATGCTTAGTTGTACTGCATGTCTTGGTTCATTCATATTGCATGTTCATCTCTGGAACAAATTTAAAAACTGCTTATCCTTTGAATAACTGTTTTGGCTGAAACTAAAGCTGTAAGCTCTGTTTCAAATGGAAGGATCATTTTCAGAGAACCCCTCTCTTGACCTTTACATTGAGATACTGGAGATCCCACTCTGGTGAGAAATGTGCTTGAAAAGACGTGTTGCCCTCAGTAGTTCCAACAATTTCCTTCAGAAAGGAAGATGTTTCAGTGCAGCTGAGAAAGTATTTGGCTGACCAAGGACAGGATGAGCTAATGATGTTGCATAAAGCTGAACAAAATGGGCTTACTGTTGCTGAAAGCAGATTATCTTGCTCTCCAGTGCTTCAGCCCTGTAGCTGTGCTGGCACTAATTACAACTGTTGTACCGTTTACTTAAGCTTATTAACTAAATTAGATGACAGAAAGCTGTTAGTAAAAGAACAGAGATAGTTATGATGAGGGCTTGTAAAATCAGGAGCAGCACAGAAAAAGAGCAGAGGGTAATTTTTCACCCTTTTGCAGTGTGAAGGTGCATCAAATTAAAATGGCAAGTTATGGGTTCAGAACAACCAAAGCAGGTGGTACTTGACCTGTAAATTATGAAGCTGTAGAAACTTCTCATCATAGACTGTGTATGCTAATCACCATATATATTCTTAAATATCTCCACATGCACAGTCTTCCTAAAACAACTTTAAGGACTGTTCATTGCAGAGCAACCACCTGTGTCTCTGTGAGGTATTTTGCAAATGACTAGAAGCCCTTGGGAAGAATGCTTTTCTTTGAGGAAATTCTCTTTAATGCCTGAACTGTCTTTGTATTTCTGCTTAATCTGCATGTCTTAGTCACTGTTGGAGGCAGACTAAAAGAATTAAGGGACTTCTTGTCTTAGATTTGAAACTCCCAGTGTTGGTTACAGAAAAAAATGATAATGAGAACAAAAATCTATGGAGGGTGGGTTTGAAGCTTAAGTGACATTTGTGTTAATGGTGCTGATATCCTGTACTGGCTTTGTAGAAAATATATAAGGGGAAGCCAGAGGACCAGAAGAAGACAAAGGGAGGTAGGAGAGGGCAGATTACATGTACAGTTTTATTTTTCAGTTACCAGAGAAAATGGTGATAATCTGGAATAAGAAGATGAGAAAAACAGCAGGGTATTGTGTAACTGGGCAGACAAAGGGTCCTGAAGCAAATCGTTACGCTCGCATAGAGCTTTCTGAGAAAGTCTGTGACTCTGCAGGTAGGTAGAAGATAACATTGATTTTTCATTGACAAAGCAAGCTCTAGAAAAAGGAAGATGAATCTGAGGCCTTGGAAACTGTACCCTGCTTTGAAATTTCACATTACCTTGAATAAATTAATACACTAGTGGTAGTAGTTGTCATTAATTTGTTAGTGATCTGGATGCAGGAGTTGAATGCACCATTAGAAAGTTTGATACCAAATTAGGAGGTGCTGTTGATTCTCTTTTGGGGGCAAGATGTCTTGCAGAGGAATTTAGACAGTTTGGAGCATTGGACAGTGATAAATGGGATGAAATCCAACAAGTCCAAATGCTGGATTCTGCCCCTGGGATGGAGTAATGCCATGCACAAGTATAAACTGAGAAGGAATGGCTCGAGGTCAGTCTTAAAGAAAGGGGTCTGGAGGTTGTGGTCTGCAGGAGGCTCAGTACAGATCAGCTTTGTGCTCTGGCACCCACGAGGGCAAACTGCATCCTAGAGTGCATGAAGCACAATATAAGCAGCTGGTCAGAAGTGATGATTATTTTGCTGTATTTGGCCTCTGTGCATGCAGTGGTGCATGCAGTCGTGGGCCCCACAATCTAAGAAGGATGTTAAAGTGCAGAGAAGGGCAACAAAGCTGGTGAAAGGGCTGGAAGGCATGTCCTGTGAGGAGCACCTGAGGGCTTAGGGCTTGTCTAGTTTGCAGAACTAGAGGCTTGAGGGATATCTCAGTGTTCTCTACAGGTACCTAGAAAGGGGAGTGGAGATGGAGATGCAAATCTCTTCTTTCTGATACCCAGTGATAAGATGTAATGGTTCAAAGCTGCGTCAGGGAAGGTTTAGACTCGGCATCAGGAAGCATGAGAATTTTATCTTCTCAAATTATTGGTAATTGCAACCTCTAAAATAACTTCTGAACCTTAATAATGACAAGTGTCAAAGGTCTGAAGCAATCACCAGGGATGAAAGTCTGTACTTCTTTACACTTTACTAATCTTAATGTCTTTTATTTGCCTTACCTGAAGTTCGTCTTCGAGACACTCTGGTCCATGAGGTTTGCCATGCAGCCACCTGGTTGATCAATGGTGTTCGTGATGGACATGGACAATTCTGGAGATTCTATGCCAATAAATCATCAGTGATTCATCCAGAACTGCCAGTAGTAACACGATGCCACAGCTATGAGATTAATTACAAATTCACCTATGAGTGTGTTCAGTGCAAAGCTACGTGAGTAATGTTTTGTGTATGACTATTAACTTGGTCTTTAACTTAGCAGTCTCCTGTGTCTAGAAATCTTAAATTGTGAAGCAATTGGGATACTCTGAGTTGTCAATTAATATTTAAAGGAAGACTAGATCTCTGTAGCTACATAGATATGTACAGCACTGTCATGAGGACTGAAGCTAGGACACAGATCTACTAACAGAGTGCAACATTGGTCATCACATCTGTCTGGTTTTCTGCATTTGTGAAGTGAGAGCTCTACATGTTGCTGAGATCAAGCAGAAGAAATGCTATAGTAATCTCACAGGTTTCTTACCTTTCATGGGTATGGAAAATATTTTCTTTTCTGGAAGACTGTAGCTGACCACAAGCTTCTGCATGTAATTTTCTCTGTTTAGTAGTCAGAATGAACCAAAAAAAAAACAACCAACAGAGAACTGCATTGCTTTCTGTTGTCCCCCTCCAGCCTCCAAAGGGACATAAAGGAGAACATGGAGGACAGACTTAAATTAAATTAAATAAAAAATTAAAACTGGAACAGGTTTACTGGAACAGGGAATGGATGAGGAACAAATATATACAAAACCTTTTCTTGGTAATCTCAGAGAAAAGGGTCTCAGAGTCCCTTGCAGCACACCTGACCTAGGAGAGGGGTCCACAGCTCTTTCCAGCACCCAATGAATTTGGATCCTGCAGAGCAAAGAGGCAAGTGGATGACAAAACAGGAATCTCTCTCTAAGACCTCTGCAGCAAAGCAGCAAGGAAGAAGAGAGCAGGAAAAGAAGACTTTTGGTCCTCCTGGCTTTTATACAGTATGGCAGAAAATGGGAGGAAATACTGATCCCTCTGTGTTCTGCCCCTCCCCAGTCCTCCAGGCTCCTAAAGACCCTCTCTCTAGGACCTTGGATTGGTACTGTAGAACTAGCCTGACCCCCCTCAAACCATAACAGTAATGACCTCTGTGTCATTGGGAAATCATGCAGCTTTGTGAATTCAGTAATTAATGCATGGTTTGTGGAGGTGTTTTGAAATGTAGCAGTTCATAATACCAGGCTGAGAGTAAAAGACAGGAAAGAATCAAGCTGAAAAGGCACTGGAAAAAGTTCTAGGGTAGAAAAATGTGTCACACAGAGTTCATTGTACCACTGTGTGCAGTATGTGGTCTGTTTCCTGTTCTAACATGCTAGCTTAGATTTCCCACTTACAGTAGACAATACTTGTGAGAAAGGGCTACTTAGCTCAGAATTCTAAGTATTTATTTTTTAATTTCAGGATTGGACGTCATTCGAAATCTCTGGACACGAAGCATTTTGTGTGTGCATTCTGTGGGGGGCAGCTAGTCCTGAGTCAGCCTGCTCGGAAGGATGGCACTCCTGCCAGGACACAGCTAATGCCCTTTGCAAAGTATGTGAAAGAAAACTATGCCCTTGTTAAAAGGGAGCAAGATGGGCTGAGTCATGCAGAAGTCATGCGGAAACTCAGTGCTGATTTTGCTTTAAAAACGAAGCTCCAAGATTCCTTGTTATAGCTCAATGCACTTCCTTTCTTGATGCCACTTAAGTTTTGTATGTTGATGTAAATTAGTCTAGTATGAGTATAAGAATGCATTTTGGAAAATTGCAGATAATTTTAATATTTTAGCATTCAAGCCTATTTTCTAAAACAGGCCAGTGTGAGCTAGAAGTCCATAGTGATTCACAAGTCAGGGTATTGTTCTTAGACTTCAGGCAGAAAATACCATCTGTGCCTTGGAAGATGCAGTTTTAGGTCCTTAGTGGGACTGACTGACTGACTGTGTCTGGAATTTTCTAAATTATATTTACACATAGTGCTTCATAGCATGTCTTCAGTGACTTCAGTGAGCAGTGACATTATATAATGTATCAGCCACCTAGATGAAAGAATAAACTCTGTATGTGCTGAAGAACTGTTAGGTGTACATCTGTCTGCAATTGCCACATGCAAGAAAATCCAGGACCACAAGCCAGAGTTCTCTGATTCTGTCTGGATGGCTTCCAGGTGAGAAATGGGGCAGTTATGAGTTCAGACATTCTTGCAAGAAGAGTTTCTTGAGTGATAGTAATCTCTTTTTCTTGAAAGTAAGTGGTAGGCAGGTGATGCCTCAAGTCTGTTAGAGAAAGCATGAGGTTTTCAGCAAAGCCCTGTGGTCCTGAGTGAGATCAAAGCTCTTTATGATGAAATTTTGATTGCAGCTGTGCCAATAGTGAGATTTCATAGAAGCTAAAATACATGCCAAAGGTTGGGTTGGGGTAATGCAGACACCATAGAATGAGGAGGTGACTTAAGTCTTTCATGTACAACATGACTGAATATGTTTGTCTGCTGTGAACTGATGGCTCAGGGGATTCATAATTTTGAGTAATCAGTAACTGTCAATTTATTAATGTCACTTATGTCAATAAATGTCAATTTTATACCAGCAGCATAATGAACTAAGCTTCTGTTTTAATTTAACTGTAGCTGTGTAGGTATATAAAAGCTTCTGATTTCTCCTAGGTAGCTTTGAGTTTCACATAACACACCTCCTTGCTGTCAAGAATCTCTCCCTGCTCCCCATCTCTTGCCCTGCCTTTATCAATGATATTCCAACTGGAAAACAAATAATAGCAGCACATGGAATTTGAATTGCTTCAGAAAATAGTTGGTACTGAAGCACAGCTACCTCTGGCAGCTCAGGTGCCTGTGCTGAGCTGGGTATTCAAAGGAAGGACACTCTCTAAGCATCATGCAGCTGATGCTACAGTGAGTGGTTTGCACTGATAACATAATGGGCAACCCTGATCACCAAGGAATCTTGGAAATGGTCATGGCCTGGCAAGGGGGCTGAAACTTCAGTGTTGCCAGAAGAGAGGACTTGTGTTGAAGAGGCCCCACTGGGTACTATAAATTGCCAACAAATTAAAAGCAGTAAGCCCTGTTGTATTGTGGGAAAAGACTGGAGGTGAAAAGCTGAGGTCCTATGCAAGTCATTGAAACTTCAAAGAAAAGTAGTTTGAGTCAGTTTGCAGAAGTGAAAGCCATCAAGCTGGCTTTAGATATTACTTAATGAGAAAAATCTCTATGCTGAGTGATGGATGGTGGCAAATGCTCTGTGGGTGTGGGTACAGCAATGGAAACAAGGTGACTGGTACCACAGATTTAAGCCCATCAAATACTGAGTCTGAAAGGATAAAACTTGTTGCTTGGGGAGTGGATAGGGGGAGGTTATGCTCAAACCCAAACTAGGTTCTTTCTACTAGGGGTTGTCTGTACCTTTAAGAGGGAATGGGCCCTAGACTCCATAGAGAGGGGTGGCAATCCAGTTGGGATTACCCAGTCCTGGTTGGGATCTTGAGAGAAGCAAACCAAAACAAGTTAGAGAACTGCAGACCTGGACTTCAGGAGAGCTCTGTTTTACTTTATACGGGGTGTGCATGGCAGGAGCCCCTGGCAGTTTGCACTGGAGGTCCATGAGGCCCTGGGCTGCTAGAGGATCAAGCCTGGAGGCAGAGAGTCTCCAATGACCATTCAAAAACTAATAAAGAAAAATACTATTCACAACACTTTCAAGAAAAAATTAAACCAGCAACAAAACCAAAACCAACCAAAAACCCCATAACCAAGTAGCTAGTGTTTCACTTAAGAAGTTCTGCTGTAGGGTTTTGCTTAATATTGATGCAGAAAGGATTGAAATGTGAACTCTGACAAAACCAAGCTGGCTCAGGGGCTTCCAGATCTGACAGCAATTCATGGTTTTTCATCAATATTGTCTGTTCACTGGAAAGGGAGTGCCTCTTCTCAGCTGTGTTACCTTCACTCTCCCAGAGCAACAGTCAAGCCAATTAGGAATCTCACAACCTCCATTGCAATAATGCAGGTGGCTCGTTTCATCTAAAGTAAGGATTTAGATTTGAACCAAGGAGCTAGAACAGAAGCTTCAGCTGTGCTGTTGGTTCCTTTGTTCACATGATAATAATATAACAGAATGCAGATGACATGATGGAGGATACTCTGAAAAGCAACAGCAATCACATCTAAAGGATTAGCTCAACAACAGGTATTTTGTTCCATTTCAATCTAGTAAAACTTCTGCAGTTAAGTTCAGCAGGTAAGAAGGACAGGCTTGCATATCTTTTCAGTTCTTTTCTGAGCATCTAAATATTTTTAACTGTTGGAAAGGACCCAGATCCTCTCACTGAACCATCAAAACCATCAGTCCATTTTGTAGAGAACCTCAGTGCTGGGCATCCGACAGCCTGGTATAAAGTAAGAGAATACAGACCATGTCCAAAAAATGCAGGCACTGGCACTCTGTAGTATCCATTTTATTTCTACTCCAAACAGCTCTGGCTTTGGAATTTTTATTTGGTTTGAAGTATGCTGAGCACAGATCCTGTGTTCTTCCAGGTCTCTTCCCATGCTTCCCTCCCACTTCTTTCATGCCTGGCTGGATAATCCAGAACATTACTAGATAGAAGATCACCATCAACTAAAGCTACTAGAAGGCAGAAATTGGCAACATCAGGTATGATTTCAGGGACACACTCTTCCCTTCTAACCCTCCTGTTCTAGGCTCCTGGAATATATGCAAAGCAGTAAGACTTCTGTGAAAATACAGGGGAGGGGGAAACAACATTTTCCCTTGGTGTGTGCACTCCAGAACTGAAGTCTCTTCAAGTGCTGCTCAACCCCATCACTGAGCTGGAATTGCACTGCACCATACAACATCTGGAGAGATAGTGATGCTTTTCATCAAGCTGAGGGAGAGAAAACCCTTATCCTGGAGAAATGCTCCTTGCTGCACACAGCAAGAGATGAGGCACAGTTAGAATCTTCACTGTAAGGCAGTGCAGGGCCACCATTCAGCCAGCAGGTCTTGTAGAGTTTTTTCATGTCTCTTTTCTGAAGGGTCTGCATTTCCTCCTTCACTCTAAAGCTGCTAGTTCCTCCAGAAGCTGCTCCTTCTCCTGCTGCAGCTCCTGCACTCGTTGTTTGTTCTGCTCTAGTCTGTCCTCCAGCCACTGAAGGAGTGGCCCACTGATGGCAGACATCTGGCTGCAGAGGTTCTTTGTGAACACTGGAAAAAGCAAGAACATAACATGCCAGTGCACACACAAAAACCCCCTGTGTGCTGTAACAGCACCAAAGCCAAGAGCTTTGTGATTGAAAATTAACTGTATGGAACAGCAAAAGACAAAAGTTTTTGCTTTTATAGTTATTTATAATTGCTTTTTATGCCAAAGGGAGAGCTGCTACACAGCTGTGGGCTACTATTCCCCAGAGTTAGAATCAAGCCAATCCCTGACCAAGGCTTTACTGTTTGGACTCTGGGAGCAGCATCCTAAATTCTTCCATGGAAAAAAAAAAAAAAGAATCCTTACCTGAGCCATTATGAATCTTGGTTACAGAGTCAAGATGGCTGAGGCTAAGAGAATGAACAGAATGCAGGTTAATGACAAGACAGCACTGAACTGTACTTCATGCAAACCCAGCCTGCAGAACCAGCTACCTACAGGTCACTGGCACTGCAGATACATCTAAACTTCTTTGCCTGTTGAGGCCCTGTACATTCACAAGGATAACACAGCCCTCACAGCACAGAAACCACCAGAGGTAGAAATAAAAACCAAAGCTTGATACATAATATCATTTTTCAGACTTGTCAGCACTCTTATCCTGGTATAAACACTAATAATTGCCACACACAGACACACCACTGAAGTGCCAGCATTCACTCCTGCATGCTCAAGCTGCATTTTGTTGAGCTCTTATGCAGAAGACTGAGAGAACTTGAAGTCCTTAATGTGGAGCTATTCAACCCATTTTCATATAAAGGCACATGAGCTGCTAATGTTCCTTATTTTCCATACCCCTGCTAAGGTTATGGTACTGCAAAAGCAACAGTAGAACATGTTAGCAAAGACAGTCTTGGAGAGGAATGTAGCCCCAGTGCTGTTACCTGTGAATTCTCCTGTAGGCATCCTGCTCTTCTTGGCAAAGGATCTTGGGCAGCTCTACAGCTGATTCCAGACACACTTTCCCAATGGTTTCATGGGGAACAACATGAATAGGAATTTCAATCCTTTCATATCTAAATGGGTATCAGACACAATTAACTTCAAACCAGATGAGATTGAAAAAAAAAAAGAATTATACAAACCTGCAACAGTCCATCCAATGCACAGCACTGTTGCACGTTTACTTTTGGGAACACATCCTTGAGTTTATAAGCAAATGGGAGCCTTCTAGATCCACAAACTTGTCTTAGATGTTAATGATAAAATGCTAAAACAGCTGGATGGCCAGTACTGACAACGTGATGCACAGAGTGTGTGAAGTTGGTGGGCAGTTTACATATAGCAAGCTTGAAGCCTTGACCTCCTTAGTTGAAAGCAAAAGGCTTTTTATACACAGGATTACAGCATAAATTTACACCTGGACTACAGTGTCCTAAACCAAATCCTAAACTACTCAATTATCTAGGCTAGATTAATCAGTCCTAATATGTAGAATCTCTTCAAACAGTGTACATTAGCAGAATTAGGGATATCTTATTCAGGAATCTTTCTACAATATTTGCTCCTCATGATGAGCCTGAGGAGCCACTTATTTGAGACAGAAAGGAGAGAGGTGAAATACACCATGACATTGGACATAAGATACTTCTACTGTACTCACTCTGAGCTCTTCTGGGCTTGAATGGACTGGAAACAGGTATAGAGAATCCTGCCTGTCTAAGAGAGACAGCAGAAAGTCTGATTCCAAGGGCAAAAAGATCATCTATAACCACGTTTCTTAAGATCACAGAATATGCTTTCACACAGGACTTTAACAGGTTGTAAAAGTTGCTTTTCACTTTGACTGGTATCCTGGCACAAGCACACGTTAAAATCCCCATTAGATATTTAAAAAATCTTAAATAATAGCTACCTGGAAAACCTAGACAAGGCCATCACTGACAGCTTATCTCACAGTACAGCACCATCTCCTAAGTGGGCCAGAGGTGGAGGGAGCAGCTGAAGGGCTCTCACCCATTTCAGTGCACACACACCCTGCTGCCACCTGATGCAGCCCCAGAACCCCAGTACCAGCCCAGCCCTGGAAATCAAGGCTGTGGATCAGCACAGAGTAACTAATGACTTGTTGTGTTGTTGTTGGGATTCCAATCCAAACATCACCATTCTAGCCCTGCTTTGTCTGTGCTCCAAGCAGAGCTCAACCCTTTTTGCAGGCTGCACCCAAGGATTTCAGCTTTGCTCTGGAGCTAATGTTTCTCATGAGTATCTGGAGGTTTTACTGACATTTTAAAGTTGCTTACCTTTGTGTTTTTGTCCTCAATGAAGCAAGAAAAGATAAGCCCTACAAAACCTTGGTCCATCATCTGATACATAGCTTGTGTGCGGACATCTGTGTACAGAGAGATAAGAGAATGAGGACTCCACTGGTCAGCTCAAGGAGTGGGAAAAGATTTGCCACCTTTTGAAGTGTGACCTGGGATTTGGTAACAAATGTCAAAAGCTTTACTTTGAAGTGCTTACTCCAGTTGACTAACTTAAAAAAAAAAAAAAAAAATGTAACTGAATAGCAAATCTTAAAAATACAAACCAAGTTATCAAAAAAAAAAAAATATATATATATATAAGATACACACTTCTTTCACAAGAAAGTTTCATTTTTTCCATGAACACTCACAGATGTCAAAGATCACCACAGCAGGCTTATGATTCCTACAGCTTTTTCACTACTCCCCACACCCTGTGTTTCTGAAGCCCACCAGGAGAGGACACATACAGAGTATGCTAGACTTTGATAGACAGGATGTACAGTTGTAAAAATCCACTAAATTGAGAAATATAATTAGCTAGCTGTGAGTTTTCATAAGGAACTTAGACCAAGACTTCTCTTACCAACATGTGATGGCCAGACAGTGATATGAGGATGGGAATGATACCAGCCCACAACTCTCATGGGACGTCCTGTCATTTCAGCCAACCTGTGTGTGAGTCAAGGTGACTTCTGACACCAAAGCAAATGAACAAAGTGTTTCTGTACAAGGAAAACCAGCAGAGTTCTAAAAGAGCTTCTCATCAGTCAACAGAATTCCAGATTCCTTCAGAGGTGACAAGAGAGGAGGCAGGAAGCTGATGGAAGCCTCCTCCCCAGCACTTGCTGGGTGCCACTGCTGCAGAAGAAAATTGGATTTTGTCTGCATGAGGCAGTGACAAGATGGCAGCAAGCTGTCCAAAACAGCATCCTTGAGTGTACATCAGGAAAAGGCTGCCCAGTGCATCACACTTAGAAACAGACCTGTCAGCCTTTCATATTCTGCTATGTCTACACTCCCCCAAAAACATACTTCAGTTTTACTTGTGAACAAATACAAAGAAATTATAAAAAAACAAAAAGCAAAAAATCCCAGTTATAACAGACTTCCAGTGCAAATGCTGGAAGTAATAAGGACTCCAGAGAATGGTGACTGCCAGCACAGCCCTCCAAACCAAACAGCTGTAAGGGGGAAAACAGCTTCAGGAAAACTATAACAAGTTGAAAAGAGCAAATAAAAGGAGATCTGAGCTAAACCACTTCAGTGGTGACTTTGCAGCTGTTTCTACCAAAGGATATCTCTGCTTCAGTGGAAGCAGCTGAAAGCTGTTCAGGTGAAATTTCCACACGGTCTTTCCTCTTATCAGAGCGACGCAGGATGATCACAGAATGGATGTGAACGATTCGGCTGGTGTCAACCTAACGACACAGAAGGAAAACGCAATCATTCCTTCTTCTAAAGACACAAAACACCTTTAAGGAAAAGGCCCCGCGGCAGGGGAAAGCTACGCACCAGAGCAGAGTTGGGCACGCAGCTGGAAACCCTTCCTGACTTTTACAGCAGCTCAACTACGAGCTGGAGCGAGTGGGAGCGGGAAGCAAAAGGCAGCGCCGGGACCCGCCCCACGCAGCGCTGTGCCCCGCTCCCCGCGCGGTGACCCACTCCCGCTCGGAGGTAAAAACCCGCGGACCGCGGTCCCACGGCCCGCACGGCGCAGGCCACGAGCCCCCACCCGGTGTGCCCCGTCCGTCCCCCCGGGGCAGCCCCCCCAGCCCCGGCACCTCGCCGATGCAGAGCCCCATGACCTCCTCCTTCTCGGTGCTCAGTGCGTGGTTGAGGCACACCAGGAAAGCATCGGCCTCCAAATGCACCGCCAGCACCGCCATGCTGCCGACGCCCCTTCGCCGTGCAAGCGGGCGGGGACAAGGCCCGCTCCCCCCCGGCAGCGGGGCCGATCCCGGCGGAGCGCTCCCGGCAGCGGGCCCGATCCCGGCGCTGCAGCGAATGGAGGCGGCCGAGCTCCGGTCCCCCTTCCGGAGAGGCGAGCGGTGCCCCGCGGCGGAAGCACCGTGTAGCCCACGCGAACGGCGGCTTCGAGGTTCCGCAATGCAGCGGGTTCCGTGCCCTGCCGCGGTGCGGGACGGGGCGGTGCGGGAGGCAGAAGGGAGAGGGACGAGACGAGACAAGACGGGACGGCGCGGTCCGACTTGACGCGGCTCGTGGAGGGGCTCCGCTGCGTGGCCGCCACTGGGGCCTGGCAAGCAGCCGGGTGTAGGCCGCAGGGTCAGACGGGCGTGCGGGGGAAGGCTTTGTGCGGTGCACGCAGTGGTGGCTGTCACCTGGCGCAGGGCTGCAGGTAGGTCACGGGCGGACGGCCCGAGGGGCCCGGCCCGGCTCCTCCCGCTCTGCCCGGCGCCGTCTCATGCCCAGGGGCGGCCGTCGAGGCCCCACCGGCCCGGCCCGGGTGGGAGGCGGTTGCTATGGAGGCGAACTGCGCCGTAATCCCGCCGGGGCGGCCGGGCCTCCGCGGCCCTTCCCGCCTCCGACTCGCCACGGCAGACACGCCGTTCGCACCGGTCCCAAACTCCCCTCCCATTCTGCCGTCCCTGCTGCCCTTGTCCGATCCGCCCTCTCCCCTCTCTCCCCCCTTCGGCTGGCTCTTCATCAGGCCCGGCTCCCGCATCCCTTTCCTCGTCCTTCCCTTCCTTTTCCGGACCTGCCTCCAGACAATGTGCGTTACTTTTTGTCTTCCTGTTTCTTTAGATCCTACCAAAACTAGACCTTCCCTCCCCAAAGTGCTGGACAGCCGCGGCTGGTCGGTGAGCATCTGCTACCCCTCAGTAGGTAGGGCAGAGGGGAGAGTGGAGTCAGGGAAGTGCTTGTTTGGGGCCTGTGCTCCAGGCAAAGTAGAATCCAAACCAAAGGAAACAATTAAAAAAAAAAAAAGCATGTTTAGAGTGAGTCAACATGCTGAGCAGACAGTTCATTCGATCCCTGACTTGGTGCTAGATGCAGGCTGGGTTTTTCAGGAAAGCTGAGCCCCTGGAGGGTGTGCATGCACAGGCACCTCTGCACTCCACTAGAAGGCAAACCTTGGTCCAGAAGCTCTGTTAACACTGCTGAATTCACTGAGCCTCACCACTGCTTTTTTCTGTTGGTACTTAAAGGCAGTTGAACTCTTCTAACAATCTGACCTAGATGTTTTTTAAAGTAGAAGTTAATAAAAGTGGGGTTTGTTCAGCATGCTGAGCTCCAGCTCTGGGGATGGTCAAGTGTCAGCTGGAGCAATTTCTTTCACTGTTTTCATACAATACGTTAATGTACCAAATATAAAGGAAAATAAACTGTATTCACCACAAGATGCAATCCTTCTTCTGGCCATTTTCACATTTATTCATATATTGTATGGCTCAGAAATCCACCCAGGTCCCAGAACAGCAGTAAATTTCTAAGGTGTGATGCTGAGATGGACAGAAAGAATACATGTAAGTCTTGTTCCTGTCTGTGGGGACTGGGTTTTAAGTCTCCCTAGATCAATACCTTAAGCAGCTCAGACTTCATCAGTTACGTTGTTGGGAACATTAAAATCTCTGTCAAAGGATGATGCTGTGATTCTGCAAGTTTAAGGTGATTTGAATTTTATTGGATGTGGTGTTGGTTTTTAATAGGTTATGAGACAAGCAATATAAGAAACAGGTTTTATAACTTCTTTAAAATATAAGTAAGCTTCCATCTCCTTTCAGTCACGTCTTCCTACAGGCTTTTTTACTGCTTTCTGATAAAATCTGCAGAGATAGACATTTTATATGTTTTTCTGTTGTTAAACTTCCAGGTGCAGATGTCTTAGGTTCATGCTTTTTCAGATCTCCTGTTTCTTTTGTATGAGTACTAAAGACAGACCTGTCTCACATCAAACCCTGCTGGTTTTGCCTGACCTCAGGATTTTATTTGTGGCACTAATTGCCCAGCATCATAACAGCCTTAGAGACTGTTAAAAAGAGAGGCCAGACTGGGCCTTTGAACTGTGGCAACTGAACTCAGACCTATGGATTTCAGAGGGAGTTTGGGGCAGGTTGGTGGGGGCAGAGGGTGAAAACACATGTTAACTGCTGCCCATTCTGTGTCCTCTGCATGAGCCCTTGTCCTGTCAATCCTGTGTCTGTCCTTACTGCCATGTGCATACACAGTGAACACAAACATACATGTTGTGCTTGAGTCCTCTTATATGTAGTTCAGCAGGACTGAACTGGGTTAGTATTTGAATAGGAAACCTTCCAGGAATAGAAAATTACTTGCTGAGAAATATTTTTATCAATACTGAAAAGTCCTCTGGTTCTGGGGATGATGAGCTGTAGAAATTCCAGCTTTAAATGGGGTACAAATGCAAGTTCTTGGGCATTTTTGGTCGTGATGGAGCTTTTGGCAGTTTATTGCAGACTAGGAGAGTATCCTGGCCAAATTCCAAGCAGGGTGATTACATTCAGCTGCCTGAAAAGTGAGCAGTGGCAATTGCTGCATTACACTGTTGGACAGAAGGATTGCTTAAATTTATGAAGTGACTTATGGTAAAGCAGAATGACAAGGACTTACAGAAATGTCTCTCTAACCATCAGAGCTTATTCTTGAGGTGTTATTGGGCTTCACATTCCTCTAAGTGCCAGTGATGCAGTGCTGGGGCAGTGGTTGGAATGGATGTATCAATATCTCAGGATGGTCTTTGGAATGGTAGTGGTTTTTTTAATGCACATACACATTCCCATACATCAAGCAAGACAACAAACAGAATGGGATAAAAAAGAAATAATAAAAGAATATTTCAAGTTTTCTGTGCTATAAATTAAAATACTGTGGCAGTGCTGTTCAGGCTGATCTGTGGATGGTGTTTTGTTTTCAAAAAGTCTAATTGATCCTTTGATTCAAAGAAGTGGAGAAGCACTGGTGTAAGATATAGAAGGCAACATGGAAGTATATTTACTGTTATATATGTACCCCAATGTATAACATTTTTTTCCTCTTCTTGACTTTCCCTACTTTGTTTTTTTCACCCAGATTTTATTGCTCCTGTCTGAAATATGCCTTATAACTTTACGAGTTTTCTGAAGACCTCTGTGTTTCACTGGGATAGGAATATTGCATCTGCCTCAGAGCAGGAGGATGTTAAATGTATTGCAGCTTAATTCTGTTCTACTTTAAACCTAGATAAAGAATGAAGACTGTCTGTGCCATTTTGATTACCTCTCCTAGGGTCCAAAGAGAGAATCATTGCCCCTGACCTTCATTTGCTAATGGCTCAGCTTGATCTAACTGGTATACAGATAAACTTGCTGTTAAACAAAAAATTCTGGTAGGAAGAACTACCTCAATGTCCAAAATTCTTCTTCCCCTGCTGCTGTCGGTGGCTTTCTGTAACCATCTAAAAACTGAACTACACAAAGTCACAAGAAGCTTCTGTGTGAATGGACAATGCTGCCATCATCCTCTTGAGAGATGAGACGAAGGACCCTTCACAATGACAGCTCTGCAAGTTCCAGAAATGAGAGTGGAGCATTTGGAGCTTCAGGCTTTGTCTCCAGAGTGATCTTTGTTCTCGTTAAGCTCATTTCACCTCTTGTCACAAGTTTTGCTTTTGGGATTTAGACCATCCTTAGCCACGGAACTCCTGTGTAAATCATTTCCTTCCCTCCCTCAGTTTTTCACAAAGACTGCCAATAGGACTGTTAATGAAATAGGCATAGCCAATGTTCACAGGGTTTCACTGTGTACCAGTAGCACCTCTTGCCTCAGAATGCCTTACAAACTCCACCCGGCACGCGTGTCCCGCTCTGCAGCTTCTCATGAAATTCCTGGTCACTTAGGCACCACCTTAGTTTTGCAGTCTGACTTCTAGGGACGTTTCAGCACATAGAACCTCATACAATAAGTCAGATGTCAGCCAGAGGTGCCTTTCAGGTCTGAGAGCTTTCTCCTTCAATGTATTCAGAGCTAAAGAGACCATGCGTGCATCCTGCGGGGTGATCCCATCCGCCTAACGGCAGCATCCTGAAGTGACCGGGGATGGCAGAAGGAGGGCACGCTGGCGCTCCTCCTGTCCGACTCTGGGTACGACGTGTAGGTGTTTACTGTGATGAGCACCGCAAAACGTGGCTTGTGGCTGCAGAAGAGGCAAGTGAACTTTGAGCTTCCCAGTGATTGTAGCTTTGCTATTGCAGGTGCCTCTGCTGCACTGCCGGTAACTGCCTGCTCTTTCTGTTACTTTCCCCCAGGAGGAAGGTATGCTGAGGGCTCGGATCCAAAGAGTTCAGGTTCCCCTGGGTGAGGCTCTGCGACCCAGCCAGCTACCCCCATCCCGGCTGCCTCATATGTGGCAGCTGTCCCAGGGTGAGCAGTACAGGGATAGTAACTCTCGCGTTTGGGAGATAGAGCACCATCTCATGGTAAGGATGGTGGCAACAACAGACCATAGTCATGCCTGTTTGTGAAGTCATTTGAGATCCCTGAGGGACGGCAGAGGACTGTTATTTTGTTGAAGTCCATTAGCTCAGCCACGGTAACTGTAGACGTATTAAAATTTTCCTGTCGCTTACAGCTTGGTGGTGTTGAAGAACTGCTGCTTAAACTCGTGCCTGGTGATTAATCTGGTATGTGTAGATATTACCCCTGCTTTGTACTGTGCTCTGTTTATTCCCAGTCATTCTTTAATACGAGTTTTTGTATTAAAGCAGCGGCTTTAATACAAAATAAAACAGTATTTTTGTATGAGAGCAGTGGCTCTAGGAAAATGTTGTGTATTTTGTACAATAAATGATTCTCTCCACACTGAAATGCAGCTGCCTCTGGGGTGGAAACAATTAAACAACATACAGTAACATCACACAAGAGTGTAGGACAGGCAGTGGAGTATTGTGTCCAAGTGAAATATCAGGGGGTGTTCTAGTTAGGCAGAATGGAATCGCCCCAAGTGGAGTTTGGCCAGGATGCTAGAAATAATGTCCTAGTGATACTGAAAAGTCCTGTGGGCTGGTGAATTATCAGAAATTTGAAAGGCAGCAGCTCTCCAGCTCTGGGCAGGGGCAGGAGTAGGACTGTGGCTCAGGGGAAGCTTAAGTCCCACCACCATTTTCAGTAGCAGTGGTGCTTTTCTGGAGAGGTCTCCCATCCAACTACCAGCACTGCAAGTTCTTGTCTTTCAGTCTCTCAGGGAGGATGACTTACAGGTGTCTCAGCTGCAGAAAGTCCAAGTGTCTGAAATCCTGCTTTTTAGATATCTGAACAAGATGTAGTAGAGTGATCCTCCATCCTGTTTGGTTTTTTAGGGGTGGCTTTCTCTTGAAACAAAACAAAGCCCTCTTTGTTATCTTTATGAGACATTCAAAACTAAGCTGTTTTACTTAGTTGTTTTTTTAAATCAACTCAAGCTGCAGTAATATAACTAACACTAAATCCTAGGTTGTGTAGAGCTCAAGTAGAGGGCTTTTGCACAAATATGTGGTTTAGTATAATGCTTAGAGACACCGGAACTGTTAAAAATTAGTCATCCATGTTGGTTTGAATCATTGCTGGTATCTTTGTGCATCAGAGTGGAAAAGGCCACTTTCCAGCCTGAGGAAAGGAAAAGGCATTCAGTCCTCACAACGTAAAACTTGCTGTATTTGTTGTCCACATTGTCATCTGTCAGCCAGACACAGAGAATTCTTGTGTATGTTGGCTGGCAGCAACAGATGTTTTCTGAACTGTGACAGACAGGGAAATTGGCAGCTTTTTAGAGCTTTGGCTTTAAGATAGTGTTTTGCCCCTCCCAGCCCCACCCCCTATGGAGCTCGTTGTTTCTACAGTAACATTTTCCTATCATTTTAGTTCTCTGAACATGTCCCAGAAGGATCCCTGCCAGAAACAAGCCTGTGAAATACAGAAATGCTTGCAAGGTACCAAGTGTCATTTTGTCTTTCTGGTGTCTTGATTTTTGGTGGAACTTAATTCTTTTAACTGAACCCTGTTCTCCTTTTACCTTCAGAAGGAAGGAAGTAACCGCATAAGCATCACCTACTTGCAAACCAAACAAAAATATAATGTCTGGTTTTGTTAAAATTACATTGTGTTTGTAAATAATGGGGCATTACTAGTACAAAGTTTGGTTTGTAACAATAATGTGCTTATTTAAGTATTCTCCATTCTAGTAAGTGAGATCCCATGTCTAGTCTTGGGATGAAGCTGTAGGCAGGGATAGACATTATAATAAGCTCTCTTACAGAGTGAGTATTGTGGTAGTGGGTGTATGGTGTGAGAAGACTGCAGAGCTTCTGGCTCCAGGGGTGTTTTAAGGTATGTCAGAGAGATACTTTGTCAGGAATCAGTTAGTGTCTGTGATCTGGTATCAAGGTATGAGCTGGTCTCCTTTTGAAGACCTTTAACAGCTGTTTTGTATCAGATTAGCTAAATATTATCTGATAATGTGTTTTGGGAGCATGAATTGGAGAGAGCAGGCTTGTTATTTGCAGAGGACAATATTTTTAAGCTATTTTGATTGCTTCTTAGAAAAGGATTTGCCTTATGGAATAATTAAGAGAAAATATGTGCCAAGGCAGCTCAGCCATATGGGAGAGAGTTCTTTGCCAGTCATCTGGTGGAGCCTTCAGCCAGCACACTCTGATCCTGACGTGAGAATAACTCATGGTGTTAGCCCAGGCACAATGAGTCAGGAGCCCAGTGTTGCCACTGCTGAATCAGACAGACCAGCTCCACAGCAACTCATTTCTGCTTTTCATTTATTTGCAGAAAAGCAGGTTAGCAAGGAGAGAGTAGGGGGGTCCTGCTAGGGAAGTGGAGGGATGGTTTTGCATCAAACAAACATAGTTATTACAGTCTGTGCAGGTAGGAACACAGAAAGAAAAACATCTGGGAAAAAGCAGGAGAAATCAATAATCAATTATTAATAGATGTCTGTTTCCAGGATTGCTTTTTGGAAGTAGTGTTTGTGCAGAGCAAGGGCTCAAACTACACCCTCTGTGTGTCCCCAGCATTTGCCTTTTACTGTCTTTGTGGTTTAAAGCATTCTCACATGAAGGGCTGCATTCTTTCCCTGTAGGCACTTAAAAGCTGGTATTTGACCATGTTTTGGTCTCAGCTATGACAGTGGGTTTTTTTGTAACAGATTATTCCAAGTATTTTACCTGTGCAGTTTTGTGTAGTTTTGATCTGAATGGTTATGTGTTAGCAAAGGTTGTTGATTCTGCTACATGTACACTCCACTGTCTGCCACTTCTCTAGCTATCATTTTGGAGTGCTATTGTTCATATATTATCCTGCTGTGGAGTTTTCTGAGTTGCACAGAGGAAGCAGCTGAGCTGACAGCAAAGCAATTTTCCTTTCCACTCTTCCACTGTATCACAATTAGTGTGATAGATGATGTATGTGGCACCTAAACCAAATACATGAAGACAATGTACAAAGTGTGAAAGATGGAGGGTGGAAGCAGGCTCTTTGGAATATGCTGGCTTTTCAAAGGCTGGTTTTGGAGTGGGCCATTGTTCCAAAAGATGTTGCCTACTTCCTCTGTGAGGAAGTAAATCTCTTGCCTGCTGTAAATCTCTGGTGTTTTGCTATCCACTGTATGACTGTCATGCTTTTCAGCATTGCATCCCTGACAGATAGCAAAGATGTGCTCGTATGTAGGTGTAATTTTAGAAAAAAAACTGCAAAGGCAGAGGAACATTTAGAAGAGCCTTGGAGCACTCATCATTGTCAGGTGCAAGGAGATGAGCTCTAATCTCCAAGGGCCTGCCATGACCTAGTGGCACAAAGCAGTAACACTACCATAACCTTTTTCTCAGGGGTGACCTCTGTGCTTGTGTCTCTCACCAGCCCAGCTGGGGAACCATAGCCCAGCAATCAGAGCAAGCTGACTTGCTCATTAACCAGAAAGTGTTTATGGATCCTTTCTGGGCTCTCCAGTGGGTGCTGTGTTTGTCTCACATTGGGTTGCTGTTGCTTTTAGTCTTTCAAAAATCAGTGAGGGGGGAGGGTGAGTGCATTTGTGTAGCCGGTATGTAGCTAATCCAAGAGAGAGGGAGTAGCTCTGCACAGGCTGCACTTCTATGCAGACAGGCAGTTAGTTATTAATTCAAGCCTCAGGCTCACTCTGCTTACATACCCCCAGGGCTTCTCTGAGAGATCCTGGTAGCCAGCTCTGCAAAGCAGTGTGGGCTTTGCCACCTCAGCTGACAGTGTCAGACAGCAGAACACTAGGGCAGAAAGGATGCTGGACAAACCATCTGTGTTCTGCAGTGCCTGAACCTCCCAATGCAGTGAAATCTCTGAGCCTGAAACAAAGACAATCTGGAGTACAAATGCACAGACATGAGCCCATTTATCCCAGGTCAGACTAGCAGTTCATTTAGCCCCATGTCCCAGCTCTGTCAGTGTTCAAGAGGAGCTGAGGAAGGAAAGTGAGAGGAGGTCAAGTAACAGTTATGTGCCTAAGCAACATCCTGAGCTAGAGGTGGGAGCTTTTTGTGGAAGATGGATGTGTCACTGTCTCTGTGCAGCTGGATTCAGCTGCTGGCATCTGGCTAAGCACTCCTCCTAACATACTGCCTGCTTTGGCTGCAAGGCAAAGATACAGCCTGCCAGTGACAGGCCACTGGTAGGAGATTGGCTGTTGTGCTCCCCACCCATTCCTTTTTAAAAATCCCACAGTGCTGAAGGGTGTATGTGTCCCTGTTTATGTAAACAATATAGTAACAAGCCAACTGGGTTGAATATCATGGATGGCAAGATTCATCTTAAAAGCACACAGGTTAAAGAAAGCAAGGAATGAAGGGCAACATTCTTATTGTGGTTAGATGGGATAACTACAAAACTGGGGGATTGAAGATGCTCCCATCCACAACAGCAAGGATGCTTTTGCATGGCTTTAGATTGCTGAAACTAAAGACAGGTTTTTGTAGAGCAGAGAAAATTATGAAATGCTTGTAAATAGATCTTACTTTTGAGAGAAACAAGCTGCCCAGAAAATGTCCCCTCTGGGGACAAAGCCTCTTCCCCTTTGCAGACTTAATGTCTCCTTCTTATTTTCCAGCGAACAACTACATGGAGTCTAAGTGTGAATCTGTGCTTCAGGAAATGAGGAAGTGCTGTGCCCGGTACCCCAAGGGCAGATCCATCTGTTGTTCAGGGTTTGAGAAAGAAGAAAGAAAAAAGTTTAAGGTGATTCCAGAAGGAATTCCCCTACCACCTCAGTAACACAATGCAGCTCCAGCAGATGTGGAGCATGGACTGATCTGCAGAGCTCGTGTTTTTTTCAAGCCTTCTTTAGACTTTCAGGAAAGCCAGACTGCTCCTAGAACACACCTTCCAGCACACCAAAAAGTATAACACAGTACCAACAGATGGCCTGGTTATCAGACTTTATTTTCTGTACCAAAACATCATATACATTGTCTTTGCGTTGCACCTGTGTCTTTGAGAAGTCAACTTGCTGTTTTCAGAATGCTTACCTTACTCTTACCCATTCTTGCTCTCAGAATGGAGAACTGGAACCAAGTTATTCTGGCTTCTGGAGTGGGAGGTACAGGAAATTAGATCAGAAGAGTGAGTGAGTTTAAGCATGACACATAAAACAAGTCCACCTTGACACAGTAAAGGTATTGCTGCCATCATGCTCCAGACATTTGCCTGTCCAGTGGTTCAAGCTCAAGAATGGAAATCAGCTCTGGGGATTGTTCCTAGATTTTGCATAGATCACAAGTGACTACAGGGTCACTTTGCTTAAGTGCCTCACTTCCCCACTGGACAGACTTTTGGTTACTTAATATTTGAATTGCCTATACACTATTAGCATGACAAAGATGTTGCAGAAACATTATTTCAGGGATTGCTACAGAAATAGTATTATTTTTAAAGCAATATTAATTTGAAAGATCAGACTGTTGATAGGAAATTTACAAATTTATGTATAACTGAAAACCTTTAAGCAATATGTTATGAACCCAGCATAGTTCCCTTTGCTGGTACCCAGAGGCCTGTCACAAAGCCCTGGGCTAGATCCAAGAACTGATTTCAGTGCTGCTTACTGGACAAGCAGTTGAAGGCACTTGTTTTCAGCACAGCATTCCAGACTCATTCCCAAGCTGGCTGTGACTGGACCCCAGGGAGAGATGGCTTTTCAAAAGCTGTCACCTGTGCAGCAGAATTTCCTGTGACCTGTAAGAGGAGCTCGGTAGACAGTTCCTGCATCACCCTTCAGAGCTGCCCAAATCTCTCCGTCCCCAGGCACCTCAGTGGGTACAAAGTTACAGGGCTTAGGCACCTAAATACCAGACTTCAAACCACTAGGTCCCTAACTCTGTTGTTAGATGTAGGCATAAAGGACTTTCCTGCTGTGATCAAGTACAACCTATGAAATACAGCTTCTGTAAACAGACCACTGTAGTCTAGGCACAATAGCTCAGTGTATTGAAGCCTAAAAGAGCAAACCATTTGTATTCACTGCTCTGAAATACCATGATACAAAATAAAGTAATGGAACAGACTGTAGTCTCAGTTTGGTTATTGATTGAAAATACAACATGGCTGCGAAGTCCTTGAGCTACTTGTGCTGTCATCATGTTTAAGTAGAAGCTGCTTGGTATAACCAGGTATAATCAGGACTCAAGATCAGAATGATTCAGGGCTAGTCTTCCTTTCCTGCCACCTCCCCCCCAAATAAAACAAAACAAAACTTAAAAGAAGGGTTTTAGTATTCCTGAAAGGTTGGGGAGAGTTATAACAACATTGTAAAACTGCTCTAACACTTGAGAAGTAGCTCATTTTCTCCTTTTGCCTCATCTGAGCAGAAGCAGTGTAAAGTCACTGACAGATAATTAAAATAAGTATCTAGGGTTATGTTGTGCCTGCAGAAACAGAAGCCTCATCTCTGTGCCCATTTGTTCTGGAGTGGAGCAAACTTGCTCAGCAGGAAGACTCTGAAGCCAGGTTGGCAGCAGAATCCCCTCCTGCCCCAGAACCACTGCACCTCTTGGGAACAGGGGTGACTGACCAATGGATCACCAGGGAAAAGGATATATATATATATATATATATATATGTATATATATACATAATATAACCCCTGCAAGGAAGAGGGAGGGCTGGTAACCTCATGCTACCAGACTGTCTGTAACTGCTTCTGTGAGTCAAACAGAATATCCAGGGTAAGACAAAACCATGCTGGCTCCCAAAAAGTCAACAGGCCTCACACACAGAAGCTATTAGAGCAAAACTGTTTAATAAAATATCACTTCAACAAGCATTTACATACAATATATAAAAACCCTTTAAAAGCCTAGTGTGTTTTAAACCTTCTTGTACTGAAACAGACACCAGAGGTTGTTTGAAACAAGATCAGAAGGAGGAGGGACAGGGGGAACAACTCATCTTGGCACCTGCAACATTGAAGAAGCGTGTCCACAGCATCCAGTGGTGCAAACCACAAGCCACACACTAGCACAGCAGAAAGATCAGCCAGATCCCAAGATTCTTGTCCATTCTCTGCCTGCATCCACACCAAACTCAACGTGAATTTGTCACTTGATTCCCCTTTGAGCAGTAACAGACATTTTAGCTCCCTCTCTGGGACATTCCTCTCCATAGCAGCAACTCGAGACCTCGAGGAGCAGAAATGACTACAGCCTGTGCTGGAGCTGGGCAGAAATAGTGATTTATTTGAGCCTGGAAAACATCCCTAAGGCCTGCTAATGATTTACTTTGAGCTTTGTTGTTGGAGAAAGCTCTGTGAAGAACAGTGCATCCCAAGTGCAGCACCAGGCAGAGGGGCAGGAGCACCATTTTCCTACAGAACAAAATACCCTGCAATACAAAAATTCAGGCACTACCAGCCTGGCAGAATTCCTACCAAAAAATTCCAAAGCCACCACCACCTTCTGTCACTCACTCCCAAACACCAATCAACAAAGCTGACAACTGCAAGCTGTTAACAACTCCTGTTCCAGCTTTTTAAGCAGTTCACAAGGAGTGATCTCCATTCCTAATCACCCAGAACAGCAGTGGATGATTAGAAGGACATTACACAGCACTGGAGATGCAGCACAGCTGATGAGTGAGGTGCTGCATCATCCATGCACACCATTATTCCCTAATGTTTCCCAGAGAAGGATGGGCTGACTTTCACATTAAAAAACCATAATTTACAAGAACTCCTTACTCCCTTTGCTCCTTACATGGAGGTAATCACCCATCCATCATCCATGTCCTTGTATTCCAGAAAGCTATAACGCCAGCCTGGCACAGCCAGTGCACTTCCAAGGGATTATGTTTTTTTAATAATTTTCTCTTGTAGGCTACAGTTCTGCTCTGTACACAGCTGCACTGTGACACTGCTAAAAACAGCTGAGCTGAGCTCTGCATCTGGACTGCCTCATCACCTGCAGAAGGGCTGCAGCTGATGGAATTAAGCAAGTAGCTTTTCTTTTTTGTGGAAATGAGAAAACACAAAGAAGAAAGGAACATAAAAAAGGCAGGAGGTACAGAAATGAGCCATTCCCTGGTTTTTTCCAAGTTTTTTCACTTAATTTACTTGCAGAACCAATGGAGATGGAGTCTGTGCTCTGCAAAGGCATATCAAGGACTGTATTCCAGTTCCACATCCTCCCTCATCACCACTCCAGTAGAGTGGCAACAGGGACCCCAGACCAGTACAATGTACCTTAAGCAGAGATGCATTTCCTGCCTACAGCCCTCTCCTGTGTAGTTACAACTCTAAAAGCATCACCAGCTCCAACGACACCAGATACGGTCATGGTAGATCTAGAAACAACAGTCTGAGGCCCAAGGTGATTTACAGTAAGTAGTAGCAGAGCTGAAATACATCCTGCCCGTGCCAGCACCTGACAGACAGAGCAAGCACGCTGGGAGCCCGTTCACCACCAGAGTGCGCCTCAGCACATTTCAAAGGCTGAGCACTCAGCAAGAGAGAAAGGAGCTCTGCTGTGCAGGAAGTTTGGTGACTTTCAGAACACACGATGAGCAAAGAGCCTGGAGAGTCACCTATGATGCTCAGTTTCCATCAGCAGAACCGGTGCTGCAATTCCAGTCAGTGGTACAAATTATATCAGAGGAGAAGGCAAAGGTCCATTCACCTGAAGTGCAACGGTTTGGGAAGAGCAGGAGAATCCCCAGTACCACACAATGCATGAACTTTCTCCTCATCCATCCACCCACCCTGGACACAGCCCAGACTGTCCCTTGACACTTCTTCACCCAACTTAGCCAAGAACATTTTGAATTGCACACACCATCTCTGTGCAGAGGGAAGCACAGGATTTCCAGATATTGGGGCAGAAAAAGTGCAAGCTAAATAGTTCTAAAAAGCTGTTGTACACACACACTGGCAGACAAATGTACTTGGTAACCTGGGAAGAAAGACATTTAAGAGATTTTTTCTGTCATCACGTTTGTGAGGCTGCAGCTCACCAGACAATCTGTGACTGGCATATTTGGTAGGGAAAGGAATTGCAATGATACACAGGGTTACAAGCTTTCAGACTGATTCCAGCACCATCAAGAGGAAAATGTTGGAAATCAGGAGTGCTGTAAAAAAATAAGGACTGGGATCTGTGAGCTGAAGGGACCTGAACCTGTTGGCAACATCCTTTAATTTCTAAGTGAAAAGCAGTAGATAGGGCAAGGGAGGCTGGGCATGAAGAGTGAAGCACCGTTTCTAGGATGCCATTCCGAGCAGGAATCCTCCAGCAAACCCTCCAGTCAGGATAACATTCTTCTTCAGAAATATGATCACCTAAGCAGGGGAGAGAAGAGCCAATAGTGTTTAACACACCCTCCCTGTAAGAAGAAATCCCTGAGGCTGTTCTCCAAGGTGAGGGATGCTTGGAGAGAGGCCACTGTTGTGGTTAAGTATCCTATCTAATGACCTCCCTCTCCAGTCTCCTGTTTGCATACACAGCTCCTGAAGTGATCCAGACCCAGTGCAGCCTGGATCCACAGAAAGACCCCAGGGATCTCTCACAACCAGAAGTCAGTCTGATAGAAGGGGCTGCTGAACATGTCTGCCAGGCCAGAGTACAGCAGAGTCCATGGTAACCAGGCCACTCTGCCACCAACCTGCTTAGTTTTTCTTGTCAAACTGAAGAGACATTTCTCCTCACAACACCAGCATGTTCTCTCCCAACCCCAAGGAATCTGCAGTAACATATGGTAAGCTGGTGTCATGCCACTCCCACTGTCTCAAATATAGAGCCACAGAATGGTTAGAAGGGTTGGATGGGTCAGCCAAGATCCAACTCCCCTGCATGGGCAAGGACACTTCCCAAGTTGCACAAGGCCTTATCAAACCTGGCCTTAAACACCTTCAGGGAGGGGGCATCAACAGCCTCCCTAGGCAACTTTTTCCAGTATCTTACTACCTTCATGGTGAAGAATTTCTCCCTAACATCTAACCTAAATCTACCATCTTTCAGTTTAAAACCATTACCCCTTGTCCTATCACCACCCTCTCTGGTAAAAAGCCCCTCCCCAGCTTTCCTCTGGCCCTCTTCAGGTACTGGAAGGCCACTAAAAAGTCTCCCAAGAGCCTTCTCTTCTCTGGACTGAATAACCTCAACTCTCTCAGCCTGTGTTTGTAGCAGAGGTCCTCCAGCCCTCATCTTTGTGGCCCTTCTCTGTACCCTCTCCAACAGGTCTGGGAGCTCTAAAGCTGTAGGGAGTATTTCAGGAACAGTCTCACAAGAGCAGAGGGGTAGAATCACCTCCCTCACCCTGCTAGCCCTTCATCTGATGCAGCCCAGGATGCTGTTGGCCTTTTGGGCTGTGAGTGCACACTGGCAGTTCACATCAAGCTTCCCATCTGTTACCTGCCCCAAGGTAGCCTCAGGGCTGCTCTGTATCCATTCTTTACCCAGCCCAGATGCAGGACTTGCACTTGGCATGGTGTTCTGTTAAACTTCATGAAGCTGGCATGGGCCCACCTCTCCAGCCTGTCAAGGTCCCTCTGGATCACCTGCTTTCCTTCTAAGGTGTTAACCACACCACACAGCTTGGTATAGTCAGCAAACTCACTGAGGATGCACTCTACCCCACTGTCCATGTCTCCAACAAAGATGTTAAATACCAGATGCATTTAAATATGCAAAGATAACTTTGCCATCTCTCCAGTTTGTCATACAAATGTTTCCTCCTTGTATTTGTACAACAATAGATCTATGACAGCCCAAGAGTCAATCCCATTGTGTGCTGTCCCTCCAGCTAAACACCTGTACAACCCCTGGAAGAGTTGCCTCACCTCATCCACTCTGCTTTTCACTTCTGGACACGCTTTGTTACCACTGCTGTGCAATTTCAGCTGCTGCTTGGCTTTGTTCATGTCACGTTCTACTAGCTTCCAGTCCACTTTGATGTATCCTGTGTGGTTTGCAATCTGGAGTTTTGAAGGGTGGAAAGCCCATCATGACCATGGCTCAACAGACCCCCTTGCCCACCCACCTTCCCTGACTACAGCCACCTCCCACACACTGGTCCAATGGGCTGAGAGGATGAGTACACAAAATCTGACCAAAGGACCAACTCTGTAGCTGTATTAACTGTCCTGCAATATCTGCCTCCCACAGTAATCCTCTAATAGCAGGACACACATTGCAGCACAGCCTGTTTCAGCCTCTCATCCATTGTAAAACTGGCATCACCTCCCCCTCAGAAATGCCATATATATTGTATGGCTTTCTGTAGCTCTCCTGCTGCTATGGGTGGACACAGCTATTAATATCCTGCTCATGCCTACTGACATGTTATCTGGCCAGGGAGATTCAGCAGTGAAACTCTGCCTGCTCAGAGCAAGCTTTTGGCTTTCAAAAGAACAAGCAGGGAAAAGACTCAGATGTGAGCCAGAACATGACATCCATGGCCACACAGAGCTCCTGGAAGAGCAGTGCACTGGCCCCACAGGTACCAACAGATAATGAACACTACACAGCCCTTTGTCCCCACAGTCCTCAGAAAGCTCTGGCCCACTGTTCATACACACCTGAAGCAGGAAAAAGCCACCTCCCACTGCTGTTGCTGCCAGCTTTCCAACTTTCTGGAAGATGAATCCAGTACACCTACAAATTTAAAAGGACTCAGTCAGGAGAATGAGATGCCACACACACTCCTCAGCGTGCTTTCCACAGGCCAGGCTGCCTGTGGCAATAATTAACACAAGACTCAGAGACAGCCTAGCACGTGGCAGAAGAAATCTACATGCACCCAGAAAGAGAAAAGATTTGCACCCATCCAAAAGTGATACTTTTATAGCTTTTTACTTCTCACTACTGCATTTCTGCCTGCTGCAGTTAGATTTTTATCTCTGCAACATAAATCTTCCCCCTACAAGAGTAATCAGAAAAATGATTTTAGCTTTTTTTCTTTTTTTTTTTTTTTCCCCCAACTAGTATCATATTTGAAGGGAAGCAGTACATCTGCTGTTGCTCCATGACAGAGCATGGGAAGCTCCTTTGCTGCCCAGGAACTGCTTACTTTTCATTTCTCAGAAGAGAAAAATTCTGAAACAAGCAGACAGCAGTAGTCTAAAGCTTTGCTGATCTCCAAACTGAGTTACACACAGTAACATGAAAAACACCACTGCAGACACCACGACACACACAGGTGCTACCACATTGCTCAGTCATCTAGAAAAGGGATAGTGTATAATATCACCCAAAAAGCACTTTACTTTGACCAGTTTCCTTATCAGCACTGCAAAACAACACAGCAGTCTCTTCTTATCCAGATATTTATCAATATATACATGAAGTAAAGAAACAAGAAAGAGATGTCCAGCTTTTTTTTTTTTAAATCAGAATATGAAGATCTGTCACACACTTTTAAGCAGTTATCCCCATATCACATGAAGATGACAGGTACAGTAAGAAGAAAAGCAGGGTAATTACACCCAGTTTTCAACTCAGTGCTCCTGTGGGAACAAGGTTGCAAACAAAGCTACAAGTAAACAGGTCCCAGCACTTACAAGTGAGTTGAAACCCCAGGAACCACACAGACAAGTGCAGCAAGCCACCTCCACAGGACATTTTTGTGAGGGATGTGCATGAAACACATCCACCTCCAGGGAAGAAAGGTAACCTTGTCCCAAGAGGCCTGTTTTAAATTCAACACCACCACTTTATGCCAAAATTTATAGAGAATTATTTCACCTCAAAAATTAAAGGCCATTTTCTTCCCTAGGAGATAAAAATTCTCAATTCTTCAGCTCCACATGCTGAAGTTCAGCAGAACATGCCAAGGCACGGCGGGCTGAGGAAGCTGGACACCTGCCTTCTCTGAGAAACTAACAGGTAAGTTACCTGTCAGTGTCCCTGCACCTGTCAGTGTGTCACTAAAAGCAGTAGTGCCTGCAGGCATCCTGCCTGCCACAAGCAGCACATCTTACCATCCTGTGACCCCTCCAATCACCAGCTGTGTGGCCACATTGTACTTCTCAGCGCTGGACCCCGAGTTAGGGGCGAAGACCTTGCGCCACCAAGGCCGACTCTTGGTGTACTCTGTGAGGTCCAGCATATTGAACGACTCCTCCTTTGCACCTGCAAGCACCTGGAGAGGCTCAGCCCAGGTAATGCTGTCCCACAGCCCCCTGCCAGCTGCCTGGACTCTCCAGGGGCACAGGATCCCCACCCAGCCACACACCCCACGGGGCCTGGCATCCCCCCAGAGCCTTTGGGAACCCTGAGACCCCACCCCCAAGGCCCCTCAGACTCCCTCAGACCCAGTCCCCGGAACCCCACACCGCCCTCAGTGTTCCCACAGGTCTTGTCCCTGAGGAAAGGGCACAAGTTGATGCGGGAGGCCGTCCCGGGAGCTGCCCCTAGAGCGTCCTGCGTCAGTTGGAGCGCTCAGGCAGCGCCAGGCCTCGGTATCGGTCACCGCACATCGCCAAAGGAAACTGCACCGCACAGGGCACGCGATGCGCTCTCCGCCGCGGGCAGTGGCGGTGGGACGAGCTGCGGGGCACGGGAAACCCCACTGTCAAGGGAAGGGGAGTGGTAGGACCCGCATCCGTCACCCTGCCCTGCCCTACCCAGCCCAGCCCTGCCCTGCCCCACCTCCTCCCGGCACCACCATGGCTCCGGTGACCTCCGCGCACCGCCCCCGCACAGCCGCCGAGGGCACGTGACCACACTGCGCAGGCGCGGGGCCGCCGCCTCACGTGGCCGCACCCAAACCGCACCCCCTGCGCCTCATTGGGAGGCGGCGTGCGCGGGGGGGGGGGGGGGAGAGCGGGGACGGAGAGTGTGCGCGTGCGCGTGCGTGTGTGCGGGCACGTAGAGTGCGCGTGCGTGTGTGTGCGTGAGAGCACATAAAGTGAGCGTGTGTGTGCGGGCACGTAGAGTGTGCGCGTGTGCATGTGCGTGCGTGTGCGGCTGTGTGCGGCTGTGTGCGGCTGTGTGCGGCTGTGTGCGGCTGTGTGCGGCTGTGTGCGGCTGTGTGCGGCTGTGTGCGGCTGTGTGCGGGGGCACGTAGAGGGTGCGCACGTAGAGGGTGCGCGCGTGTGCGTGGGCACGTAGAGTGTGTGTGTGCGTGCGTGCGTGTGCGGTGTGTGCGTGGGGGGGCACGTAGAGTGTGCGTGCGTTAATTCCAGTTAATTCCAGTTAATTCCAGTTAATTCCAAATGTCCTCCATTCTCACACCTGGAATCCCCTCCCTGCATCTTGACACAAAGTGTTCTTTCCGCTCCCCCAGGCTGGACTGACTGCTCCTCTCCAGTTTACTTCTACGTGTCTGGGTCAGGAACCTGGAGTTGCCTCCCAGCAGCTGGAAATGGTTAATCCCAGCACTCCAGTACCTGCCATAAATTTCTGACTGTCCAGGCTTCCGCCACTGCAGCCCCCAAGGGAAGCTTTGTCTGACTCCCCACCGCAGTCCCTGGGTGTTGTCATCCCGTGGTGACCGAACCATCAGTGCCAGGGTTAGAGGCAAGAAACCCCCATGTAGCCCCACCCAGAGCAAGACCACCCCCTCCTGCATCCCCATAGCGTGCTGCCACCGCCTGACTGCCCTCATGTTGTCTGCTTGGTGACATTTTCCCTACCTGCTTTTTTTTTTTTCTGGGAGAAACATCTTTTCCAGCCTTTCCTGATGAGCACAGTATCCAGGAAATCCCTAGATGAGATGACTGGAGCAGAGTCACGTCCATCCTGCCGGGGACACCAATGCCAGAAGCACAGCACAGAGATGCTGTCCAGCACTGAGTATCTTTTTTTCTTCGCCAAGCCAGGGCAGGTGGTGCGAAGCACCAGGGGCATCCCCAAATATGAAACATCACGTTTCACCCCAAAATACTTTCCTGGAAAATGTGGAGTGGGTTGTTGCTCATCTTCTTCACTGAGGAGCCCCAGGCTGGGCACAGAACCAGCCACCAGTGCAGGAACTGGAGAAAATGTGTTTCTTCACAGCATTTTGCCTCTCTGGGAGCAGGATGGGTGGTGCAGGGGGTGAATTTCTGCCCTAGCATTTGCACCTTAAGCTGGATTAGCCAGCCCCTGGACAAGTCCTGGAAGGTCCTGAAATAGGTTGGTGTTTTCATGTGGACCAAAGAGGGAGTCCCCCTGGTCACTCCTTGCTCTTGCTGTGGGAGCCCCAGCTGTCCAGGATGGTTCCCCCCCTTCTGCCTTAGTACTGGGGCTGCCAAAAGGAAAGGTGTGGGAAGAGAGGGCATGTCCCTAGTGAGGGGGTGAGAATTAGCATTTCTCTGAGAGAGAGGGACAAAGAGACATCACCAGCTCCGTGGTCATGGGGTGCTCCTGCACAGTGAGCCCATGAGGCTGGGATGCTTGAGGTTGTTTCCAGGCAATGCTGGGGTACATGGGGTGGTGGGACATTGGGAAATGTGTTTCTGCAACTACTGAGATTGCCCCTATTTAGTGAGAGGGTTAGTTCCCTATTAGTGCCATCCATCCTACACTAAGGATTCATCTCTGGGATACCAAAACATCTATCCCACTAACAGCCCCACAGCCTCCTGGTTGTCCAGGCACCAAGATCTGTCACGTGGATACTTCTGCACACACTGGGACTGCCACAAAAGTTCCTGTTTTGTTTCTTCTGCCCTACAGTGTGATTTACAAGACTTTTCCCTACCTCACTTGCCCTGTGAATGCTGGGGCCATGCAGGGTGTTCCTTCTCATCCTCCTGCCTTCATGAACAAAGGGAAAGTTATGTGCTGGTGTGCATGCATAAGCACATGTGTGTGCATTTGGTAGTGTGGGGTTTCCTGGGCTTTTTAAAAGAAATATTGAAAATTACTGAGTTTAGAATAGAAAATTGCAAAAATTATTTTAGTACATCTTCCCTGAGCTATTCTGCAGGACCTTTGGAGAAGAGAAGGGTGAGGACCAGTTGGCAAACATGGGACTCCCAAAGATTACCCCAGCCCCCTCCTTCCCTTGTAACTTGTTGTGTGGCTAAATCACCAGTACCTGGCATGCAGGCACTTGAGGAACACCCCACATATATACATGCATATGAGCATCCCCAGCTATCTTCCCAGCTCTGCCCCTGCAGATGTAAAGCGAGGTCCAGGCTCCCAGCCAAGTTCAGACTGACCTGCAGGGGGGAAATAAAGGCTCTTGCAGCCTGGGCAGCAGCAGGGCACTGGCCTACAACTCACTCTCCTCTTTCCTCTGCAGTGAGAGAGAAGGTGGGACCAAGCAGAGAACACACATAAATTCAACTTCCTCTGCAACCCTCCCTTTCCTCACCTCTACTCATACAAAGGCCAGGGAACTGAGCCAGATGGGTCCTGCAGTGGAACTTGCTGCTGCACTGGCCCCCCTTTTCCTTTTTTTTTTTTTAACTTTCCTCCTCACACTGCCTCCCCAGAAGAAGAGAGGGAGAGTTCACTGCTAACACATTCCTCGTTGCAGTAACCCACTCAAATAATTCCTTGATGTCTTCGAAAAACTCTCCAGAACTCTGACTGAGTCTGCAGGTATCTTTAACAAGATTTAGCTTTAAATTATTGTCTGTGTGGATTGCAACAGCTGTATGAGAAGATAAAGACTCTTCTCTCCTCTTTTCTTTCTCCTTGCTTCCTTTTTACTTTCCCTCCTGAAGCCACTGTGGTTCCCAGCTGGCAGCCATGATGCTGGTGGGAGCACTGGGTGGCATCCTGCTTCTCTGCCTGGTTGAGGAAGGCATCAGCAAAGTCAGAAGATACTACATCGGTGCAGTGGAAACCACCTGGGATTACACACACAGCAATCTGCTCTCCGTGCTGCAAGCGCCTCCAGGGTAAACCTCTTTCCATTGCAATTCCAGCACCCCACTATGGGTCTCCCCCCAGCATGGCTTTGTGAGCTTGGGTCCAGGCAGGATCATGGATGTAAGTTGGTATGGTGGGTGCACTGAGCTGCTTGTAAAACTGGGAGGAGTAGATGTTCCTTTGCAACGGGGACTCACTAAGTGCAACCTGTAATAATACACAGGTGGAATAAGTCTGCAGAGAGAGATGCAGACTTGCTCTGAACTACTGCTTTGCACTGTTCATCTTAATGCCATTTGTCTGTGACTCTTTAAAGTCTGTACCCAGAGCCAGGAGCTGGTTCTCCAGCTGTTGCTTTGTCTTTTGCTCTGCATCCTAGAAGTTTTTGGGGGATGTGTGAGGAGATAGTCCTGTGCCTCCCGGACTGGGAAATGCAGGGGGAGGTTGGCTGTGCCTCCCTGCCGTAACTCAGGGGGAATTCTCCAATGTGTCAGCCCCTGGTAAAACCCAGGTTTAGTTATTTACATCTTTGTGTACATTACATTTCTGGGACTGAAACTTTTTCTTCAGGGAATGAATATAATCTTTAGTGTTTGGGCAAAGAATGATGTTTGTACACAGTGGAGGAAGACAAGGTGGTTTTACCAAAAGACTTTTTGTAGGAAGAAAAAGTAGCATCAGGACTGTGTTGTCTTGGACACATATGGCTGTAAAGGGGCTGTTCTGACCTCAGCATGGGGAGCAGAATTGGATGGCTACATCCTCTGTGGATCAAGCCATACCCCTTCTCTCTTCCCCACTGACACATCTTGTTCTCCAAGCTCTGCATTGGGGCAAAGTCAGACCACAGTCTCAGCAGTGAGGAGCTGTGGTAAGGCACTGGAAACCAGGCTCTAGCATCAGTCAGGTTAGCCTGATGAGCTGCTGTAGTCACTGCATAAGAGTTTTGCTTCCCCCACCCCATTTGGTTACTTCAGTAGAAAAATTGCATCCACTAACCTCTGTTTTATTAATGCTCTCACTGCTCTGCTTTTACTAAGGTTGCATCCAGTTTTATTAGACTACTGTGGAGGTGAGGTCACTCATCCTCAATTCAATTCACTCATTCAATTCAACCCTGTGGGTTTCCATTTTGGCACTGGCTTTAATGATGCACATCTCTACTGTTTCTGATCTGGAAGCAACCCAGGGACATGGTAGGCAAGTTGGGAGGCAGTCTGAGGTCACTTGTGCTTCTCTAAAATGGGGAAAGATAACTGACTGTCTCAGACAGACTTGGTGGCATGCTCCACCCCAGAGAGGCAGGGTACACCTGGGCAGTGCAGCTTCCAGGAAAGCTGTGGTGGGAACCAGGGCTTGCTTGGAGTGTGTGTACCCAGCTGGGTGACTGTCTTTTCCCTGGCCCTGCAGCCTGAGCATGGTTTCCCTCACATGGAGAGGGCACATGGAGGAAGACAGCCAGGCTGGAGAGAAGGGCCATGCAGAGGCAGAGCTGCCTCCAAGCTGCATGAGGGGGTGTTTGCTGCTCCACCCATTCTCCTTCATGGTACTAGCATCACTTGGCAGCTCCCAAGGGTGCAACTCCAGGCATAACCTCCAAAACCCCTGTAGGTATCCAGGGGCTTCTCTTGCACAATTGTTGAAAGTTCTGTCTAAAGAAGGGGCCAGAGCTGTGTATGTCTTCCTCATTACTTCAGTTTTTCTTCCTCCTAAACACAGCATTACTGGCAGGGTTAAAGATGGGACCAGCACATCCTGCAACAGTCCCAGAGATCTCAGCTCAGTCTCAGAGTGTGTGGCCACGTAGCAGCAGCCTGTGTTTAGTGCTCTGGCAGCACAGGATGTTGACCTTGGCTCTCTTCTGGCTCTAAGAGATGTACAGATAGGGCAGCTAACAATGCTTATGAAGGCGCCAGGAACTTACGTTCCTGACATGGTTTCATCTGTCCTTGGGGTAGGAAGTCCTTGGGGACCCCATGTGCAGAGGGGACTGGCCAGAAGCACTTGGATCAGATACTCCTGTAATGAACTCCACCTCCTTGTCCCCTGCAGAAGCTCTGCTGTGGTAGCTGGGACCTGGTGCTGAACCCTGGTATCAAGTCATCTCCTCCCAGACATTTCCTTGCATGCCAGCAGAATTTTCCTGGCTCCAGAGGATTTCTGCCTTATTTACCACAGAATTAGCAGGAGCAGACCATCATATCTCAGGGAAGTCTCAGCTTTCTGTGAGTTAGAGATAAAGGAACAACTTCCCAACAGTGCCAGTGACCTCATGCCATGGCCACCTCCCAGTGTGGGGTCATCTTGTAGAGCAAAGTTTGGTCAGGACCCTACTGCCATGGAGCCAGGAATCCTAACAGCTCTAGGGCAAGTCAGGTGAATGCAGTGGTCTGCTCACTGAGGCTTTGTCTGCTGGGGGCTTCGTGCCAGCCCAATCATGAGGTTATAGCTATGGTGGGAAAGCCAGGAACCCCTCCTGCTCTGCCCTTGGAGAGAGTGAACCCTGCTCTCCCCACAACATCTTTCAGCTGCAGGTGGCTTCCAGGTGGTGGTGTAGGCACAATCATGATTCACTTTTTCCTAAATTTAAGTCACTCTGGCTTCTTCCTGTTCCTCTTGAGGAAGAGTAGCAAAGTGAACCACTGCTTGAATGAAGGCTTAGCCAGAGGGGTAAAGCAATCTCCCTTGCTTCTTCAGGGGGAAGAAAATACAACCTGGCTTTTGCTCCAAACAAAACAAAGCCTGAAGCAATCTGTCTGGTTACTGGAAATGGTCTCAGGGCAGATAAGCCGGCCTCTAAAATCCCCAGAGATATTAATGGCTTTGTTATGTACTGGAATATTTCTGGAAAATAAATTTGTTTAGCTATTTACAGAGAGAAAGTGGCCAGCAGAAATAAGTGAGGTATGAAATGCATTCGAGGCCCTTTTATTCTTCTTCTCCAAGGTGTAGATTTTTAGGGGCTGGCTGTAAATCCCAGTTTGGTGAGAGGAGAAACAAACATATATATTTTGCTCTCACCACAGAGCAAACTGCCATGACCTGCCATGCAGGCTGACACAGTCTCTTTCCAGGAGGTAGTTGGGAAGGATTCTTGAGGTTATACAGGATGTGATATGTCTGCCACAGCTGAAGGCATTTGGGATTGGGCAGGGGGGTGAGGGCTGACTGCAGGGCTAGTGTGGCACTGCTATTGCAGCACCCTTTGCTGGTATGGAAGCACATAGCTGAGCAAGGCATGAGACAGAAGGCTGGCAGTGATGCCTTCAGCTGTGCCCAGTCCCAGCTGCAACTGGGTATGGTGCTGTGCTTCCCACCCTTGTGTTGTATTCCATCATGACTAACACTGTGACATTAATCACTGCCATGTTGTCATCTGTAAATTGAGCAAAGTGTTTCCAAACACACCAAACACACACCTGGGGGTTACCAGGAAACCCAAAGGACACAACAGGGTGAGCTATCCCTGGGGCTAGCACAGCACAGGCAAGCTGGCAGACAGGAGAGGAAGAGGATGGCTGCTGCCCATCTGCAAATGGGGCTGCACAATCAGCCTTTGTTTTTACTTCCTCCTGCAGCATATTGGGGCACTCAGAACCACGCTTCCCCGTACCTGGAGTCCTTCCCCAGTACAGGAAGGCCGTGTTTGTGGAGTACCCTGATGCCTCGTTCTCACAGCCCAAGCCCAAACCAGCATGGATGGGTAAGAAGCACCCACAGTGTGGTGAGCCATAGCTCTCTTTGACAGGGGATGAACTCATCCTGAGATGAGTGCTGGGGGCTCCTCTGACAGGAATGAGAAAGCACCTGGGTAGAGTTGCAGTACTAACAGAGCTGCTGGAGCAGTAGATATGACCATGCTGCCAGAGGGACAGTGGCTCTCACCTGTGCAGATGGAAAGCCCAGACCCTTTGGGGCCCATGGCTGGGTGTGAGCTGCCTGACCCCATCTGACAGACCCTTTTGTCTTTCCTCCTTCAGGTCTCTTGGGCCCCACCATTCAAGCAGAAGTCTATGACACAGTTATCATCACATTTAAGAATCTGGCCTCCCGCCCGTACAACCTCCATGCAGTTGGAGTCTCCTACTGGAAGTCATCAGAGGGTGAGTCAGGCAATAGCTACGTGCTGCAAGTCCTTGTGCAGCACTTCCCAATCTGCTTCCTGCCTGCCAGGAGGGAGTGTGTTCCTTCCAGACCCTGCTATTCATGTCCCTCTACGAGGACATTTAGTGACAAAGATGGCTTAGCCTGACAGAACAAGACCATGCACATCCCAGAACAAGCTGAGAAGAGCAAGAAGAGCAAGAGCAAGTCTGTATAGGCTATAGAGGTAATACATAGGTTAAACCTAAGGGCCAGGAACTGTGTCCTCCAGCATCAGGGCAGGTGGTGGGTACACAGCCCAGCAAGTGAGTTTTAAGCACAGCTCTGACACCAGCCATTGATGGTGACAGCCAGGTTGGCCCCAGTGCTGGGGTGGAGAGAGGCTGCACTCTGGGCTGGGGGAAAAGGAATTTCTGTGTGTTGGGGATGAACCTTCAGTGACATCTGTCTGTTCCTTTGGTTTTAGGTGCAGGTTATGAAGATGAGACCAGCCAGCCAGAGAAGGAGGATGACAGGGTGGATCCAGGGAAGACACATACATACATCTGGGAAATCCAGCAAAACCAGGGCCCGGCAGAGGGTGACTCACCATGCCTGACCCACTCCTACTTCTCCAACACTGACAGTGTGAAGGACATCAACTCTGGTTTGATTGGAGCACTGCTTGTCTGCCGACCTGGTAAGGACAGCACAGGATGGGGACAGGTCACATGCAATTTGTGAACTGAAAAGAAGAAAACTGGAAGATGCCTTCCAGAGACTAAACATGCAGTGGAATCAGTAAACTGTCATCAACTACAGCACTTGGGTGGGCTTAACCTTTTCCTCAAAGAGTCCAACCCCAGTACAGGAGCCAAACACATTTTGGAACTCCCTGAAGTGGAGAAATCAATTGCTTCTTTCCATTTCAAGGTTTCAGACCACAGATGAAATCCTTTGCCTTGTATCTGAACCTTATCTATCTGTAAGATAATTTGCTAAGGAGGTATAAATATTTGTCTTTCCTTCAGAGCTTCACCAAGCTATGATTGTTGAGTGTCAGCCAGGGTGTTTTGTCAAATAGGGTTTTGTCAAAAGAACTAGAGGGACGTTTGTATCAGCAAGGGTTAAGGATTGGGCAGGAGAGAGGCAAGACACCTGGGGCATTGCCTGGTCCACAGGACCTGTGTCAGCTCTCCTTCTTTCAACAAACATGGAGGTGATTAAATCCTGAGTGTTAGTACTTGCTGGGAGCAAGGCACCAACAAGTGTGTTTGGCGTGGTATTGGTCACCCCTCATTGAGCCATCTCCTGGAGTGAGTTGACCAGACTCCTCTGTAGTAACACAAGTCACATTCTCCAGGACACAGTCTGCAGGCTCCAGTGGCTCATGAGGAGCAGTTTCTTTGCTGAGCAAAATCTAGATGACTAGCACAATGGTGCTGATAAGGGGGCTAGATAAAATGGGCTCTTCCAGGTGACTAAGTGGACCCTGAGAGCCTGCAAAGGGAAGGCAGCACAAACTGACCTCTTGATGCCTTCTGAAGACAGCTGCATCTCATACATGGGCTTTTGGGGGTTTGGCAATGCTGAAAATAGGACTGTGCCGGTTGTGAGGTGTGACAAAAGCAATCCACAGTTTGGCCTGGATTTACCAGTTCTTGGAGGGCACAAAAAGTGTTCCCTGCAGAGACAGGCATCGTGCTTGCTGACTTTAAAAGGATCCATCCTATGGTATTTTCCAGGGACCTTGGCAAGCAAGGAGAACCAGGACACACAGCAAGAGTTTGTGATGCTCTTCGCAGTGTTTGATGAAGGTAACTACACTGCTGGCTGTTGTTGGACCTAATGAATTCAGCCTGGTCTGGGGCACAAGCTTTGGCCATGGTGTGAATGCAGTGTCTCAGCACACACACTGCCTCCCAAGAGTCTGAGCCTTTTACAGCCCTGTCCCACCCCCACCAACCAGTGTGCTCCTGGTGCAGAACTGCCACTCCTTTTTCTGTGCCCAAAGTTCAGGGAGGCTGCAGCCTTCTCCCCCCTCGCCTCCCTGCTCTCCCACCCCATGCTTTCTGACCTTGTTCCCAAAAGCTGCACATGAGTGCAGCCTTTCTCACATGCAGTGGTCACCACCACATTCATGCAGAGCCTAATGAGGTCTGCTGTGGATTTTCAAGAGGCACCACATATCTGATTTCTTTGGATTTTGGCTTTCAAACCATTTCACCCCCGTAGGAAGTTTTCTCTTTTCTCAGAAATGCTCTCAAGTGAAAGCTGCATCTTCCTCTCTCCACAGAGAAAAGCTGGTACTCTGAGCTTGGCTCCCCAGCAGCTCCTCAGACCTTGCCTCACAAGAGGAGGGATCTGCACACCATCAATGGCTACATCAATGGCTCACTGCCTGGTGAGCAGGGGACAGGGATGAAGGGTGTGGGAGGTGCCAGGAACAGGGGTGCTGGTCTGTAAACTCAAGGTAGATCATCTAAGGGTGTGAGAAGGGACAGTTGCAGTTTGGGTCCAGCCACAACTAAGTGCCATGAGGTTGCTCCTCCTGCTCCTTCTTCACTGACCTTGCTATCTGTGTATCTGTTTCTCTAACATCCCACTCCCCTCCCCTGCTGGTCTCCTAGCATTTTAATTTTCTCCTTCTTAAATAAGTTCTCAAAGAGGTGTTGTCACTGTCACTGGTGGACTTGACCTTGGCCAGAGGCAGGGGAGCCAGGGCAGCTCCTACCGGCTTCTCACATGAGTCTCCCATGTGTGCCCTCCCCCCACTACCAAAGCCCCAACACAGACATCACACAGAAATCAAGAGAACTTTCCAGGTGAGGGGTCTGTTAGGCTGTGTCTCTCACTCCAGAGAAACTCTCACAACACCTTGATCTCACCTTGCCCATTTACAGTGGGGTAAGACCTGTTTCTAGCTCACCGCCTCAGAGGTCTCTGGGAGTAGTGCTGGTAGTGAAGAGTTTCACCTCTTGTAGTCCTGTGAACCAGGCTGGAGGTAGTGTTGAGGGGAAAATTCAGTTCTCGCCAGCCTAAATCTGACAACACCTCTCTGTAGGATTTGGGAGGTGGAATCACATGATCGTTTAGGTTGAAAAAGACACTTGAGATCATCAAGTCCAACTATAAACCTAACACTGCCAAGTTGACCACTAAACTATATCCCTAAACACCACCTCTATGTCTTCTAAGTACCTTCAGTGATGGTGATTCAACAGCTTTTCTAGGCAGTCTGTTCTAGTGTTGGAGAACTCTTTCAGTGAAGAAATTTTTCCTAATATCCAGTCTGCCTCCCCACACCTGGCACAACTTGAGGCTGTTTCCTCTTGTCCTATTACTTCCTAATTGGGTGAAGACACCAACATCCACCTTATTGCAACTTTCTTTCCGGTAGTTGTAGAGTAATAAGGTCATCATCCTTTTCTCCAGAAGAGCAAAAAGAAAAAGCTGTTTGTGGTGTCAGTGGTGACAAAAAGTTGGTATTTTTGGGTGTTCTTCTGAGGGAATGTCCAGAGCTGCCTGGGAGTGAAGAATCTCCAGGGCAAACAGGGAAACACAGGAGAGTCAGCCCAGCAACCTTCTGTCTGGCTGCAGGAACTGGAGCATTCACCCTTTCTCCTCCCAGGCTCTTGGGATCTGTTCCAGTTACCTATTGCACTCAGTGCCAAAAACAAGTGCTTGACTCTGTATTTGACTTTGTACGGATGCAGCTTACAGGAACATGTTCTTGTTATTCAGTTCCCTGCTAGATTACAGAGCCTTTGAGCACACATTAATTTCTCTCCAGGAAAACATTTTACAATGCAGTCAAGTCCTCTCCCATTTCCTAAGCACACTGAGCAACTTGAGTCTCTGAGGAAGGAATTTTCTCCAGCTTTCAACTAATCCTAGTGACCTCTTTCAGCCCTTTCTGATTTATTTCAGCTACTGGTGTGGACATGCTGAAGCCCTGCCCCAAATTCAATGTTTCAGTGTTTAGCTTGTGATCACACAAATTATTCCCCTTTCCTGATTCCCCAATTTAAAGGGTCGAGGAGCAAATCAACCTCTTTTGCCACTTCATCCCACTGTGAGCTTCCATCAGCACATCTCCCAGAGCCCCTGTCAAAATCCCCTGCTCGGTAAATACAGTCTTATCAGAGGGGGATGACATCACCAGCACCTCTGTTTTGATCACAGTCCACATTGGAGTCACATCCAGCTTTTCCAGCCACCACTTTCTTATGCTAAAGAATCTACGTGGTACATGTCAGGCTCTGAGTCCATGACACCAAGGGTGGGGATGAGGGATGGACACAGTGCTGACTTATGGTTGCTTTCTCTCCTGGCAGGTCTCACACTGTGCCTCAAGAAGCAGGTCCATTGGTACGTGATTGGGTTGGGCACTGCACCAGAAGTCCACTCTATCTTCTTTGAAGGCCAGACATTCCTGGTGAGAAGCCACCGTCTCAGCAGCCTGGAAGTCTCCCCTGTCACGTATCTCACAGCCCAGAGCATGCCAGGAACAGCTGGCTTGTTTCGGATGTTCTGCCAGATACTGTCCCATCAGCAAGGTAACCTTATGCTGCAAGAGCTTGGGGAAAAGAAATCGAGGAGATAGCCAGAGATCAGTGTTCTGTGCAGCTCCAAGGCCCCTACTACTCCCTAATGTCACATCCACGGGCAATCTGGGCCATGACCAGGAGGTTCAACCATGTGATGGGCCATTTGAGGGGACAGTGGTGGAGATGGCATCTCCCAAACAGAGCCTGGGGGAGCACACACCCGTGCTGGCACATCAGTGTGAACCTTTCTGTCTGGTTTGTCTTCTTTTTGAATCCAGCTGGCATGGAGGCCATTGTGAAGGTGGAAGAGTGTCCGGAGGAGCGCCTGATGAAGATGGGAACCCTGTCAGTTGAGCCAGAGGACATGGATTACACTGAAGAAGAGGAGGAAACTTATAATGTGATTCAAGTGCGATCTTTTGCCAAAGAGAAGCCTGTGACCTGGACTCACTATATTGCAGCTGAGGAAATGGACTGGGACTATGCTCCCATGAAGCCAGTGTCTCTGGACAGGTGAGAGTGGGTATGTGTGCCCATGAGGCTGCTCCTTGAGACAGCCCTGCCAGGTCTTCCCCTTTTTCCCAAAAAATTATTTCCTTCTGCCTAACCTGGAGAGTTTAGATTTTATTAACACTAACAGCATGGATGTGGCACAAGGATAGTCTTGGGGAGACCATGGGAAGGTCCTGGTTTTGTGCCATTTAATCAAATGTCCTGCTGAGGCATTTGTCTCTGAAGCATTAGTTGTCCAGGTCTCTGGGGTCAGCCCCTTCTGAGCCTGCAGCAATGCCTGGTGACCCTTCTCACCTTCCATCCAGGAGTCTCTGTACAGCCAGGTCATGTGCCTACAGCCCCACAGTGTGTGTCTTCTTGCCCTCTCTGGAAAGACCTTCTCTAGATGGCAGAGGCAATTAGTCCTTGCTGTTGCCTTACAACGTTGAAGGGAGAGGTGATGCAAGTGCATCTCAGCAGAAGTACCTTAGTCTGCACTGCATGGCAATGACACCTGTCACCAATCCCAGAGTCACTCTGCTGACAAAGGCTGTGTGGCATGGGACTGACTTGGAAGTGACATCTCCCATAGCTGGGGATCCCACTAAGTGGCTGCTGGAGCAAGGCATGTGGGACAGAAATCCCCACACCAGCCTCTTAAGAGTAAACCAGAGAAGGTGTCCTCACCAGGCTGGCCTTGCTCCTGGGAAGGAGGTGGGATGATAAAGAAAAGGCAGATGCTCTGTTGCCTTATGCCCACATATTGGGGATGTTCCTTGACACAGGACAACCTGCCATTCTCCCAGCTCTCAAAGTCAACATCTGTCTCCCAGACAGGGCAGTGTCAGGCCAAGGCTGCTACTGTGCAACCTATTTGAAGCTTTCATTCTCATTAAAGAAACACTGAATCACTTGAAATATTTTTCCTGGGATGCATATTGTGATTACAGGGGTGAGTGTTACCACCATAACTGATAATCCCCAAGCAGCTATGTAGGTTCTTGGACGATGGAAGGTCTTGCTCTGATTATCACAGCATACTGCATGTTGCCTTTTGCCTCTTGCCTGCAGAAACATTACAAGCCTGTTCCTGGAGACTGGCCCCCAGCGGATTGGTTCAAAGTATAAGAAAGTGATGTATGTGGAGTATCAGGATGCAACCTTCAAGAAACGCAAGGTGTCAGATCAAATGGACAAGGGAATTTTGGGGCCTGTCATTAAGGGCGAAGTTGGAGATCAGTTTAAGGTAAGAGAGATTGCTTTGCCCAAAGAGTGACTGGAAGGGGAAACTTCAAAGCCTCATGCTTTTCCTTCTAATAGCTCTCAGTTTGTGGCTAAGGTCTGACATAAGTCCTTGAGGGGTTCTATCACGTTTGGTATTGTCCAAAGTTCACCAGAAGGGCAAATGTTACTGAAAACTAAAGCCAAATACTCTTGATGACATGAACAAGGATGCACAAGATATGGCTTAGTCTCCTTGATTTTACTTCATTGCAGGCATTTTGAGAATCATGTGAATTAATCCATGACTCATTGCATCCAGCATTTTCCCCTGAGGCAGGAGTGTCCTCTCATCCTCCATCATTTTCCATCATTTTCCATCTGTGTGCTTTTACCATACAGTACTGGGGACTGCCAGTTGTATCTATCCATGTGAACACTTGTTTGCTGTTAGGAGGAATATGTTATTTTCCAGGTTCTTTACATTTCTGCTCCATGTCTGGGGTTCCCTGTGCAGCTGTGGGCATGGAGCTGCAGGTAACACCTCTGGCAAAGTGAAAAGAGCTACTTAGAGGGATAAATTAATGGCTTCATGCAGTGAAGTACAAAGCACTTTGAAGCTACTGACTGCCTGGTCCTCTGAGGTCCTCCTGTATTGACAGATGTTTTCTGTCTCATATGCAAAGTGAGACTAAAACCAGCAAGTTTCCTTCCAGTTAATATGATATTTTCATGCTCTCCCTAAAATGGGCACATCTGGAAAGGATGGACAGTGTAGATTGGTAGAGAAATAAATAGTAGATTCTTCTGTTCTGACTCCTACCTTGTGGTCCCAGACACTTCCAGATTCCTCCCCACTGGAGGCAGGCATCTGATCCCAGAGAGCCACTGACCAGCATTTCCTTCCCTTCGAGGATGCTGAATGCAGCCTTGAGGACTCACAACATTCACAAAGCATTTGACATTTCTGCTGCCTGTTCTCATTTCAGATTGTGTTCAGAAACCTGGCAAGCCGACCATACAACATCTACCCTCATGGCCTCACCAGTGTAGGGCCATACCACTCCACGAAGACTTTTCAAGGTAAGGCAGGCCATGAGAGTCTGGGATATCCCTTGGCCACTGACATTCTTCTGGGCCAGGAGATCTTCATGCAGCCCATGGTAAGACTGTTTGTTCAACCCATTCATCCAAGCACCTGAGCCCTGTACTCCCATCCAACCCGATGTCATGTAACCCCATGTGTAAGGAAGGTTTGGACAATGGCTGGAAGAGGGGATCCCTGGCTGTCAACCAGGGAGCTGAGACCATGTTGTTTTGTCCATCCTGAAGGTGTCCACTTTCTGATGAGGCAGGAACCAACCCAGTGACTCTTCTTGTGTTTGCCAGTTTGCTTACAATCTTCATTCCATGGGCTTCCCCCTGCCCTGCTCTAATGTGGGGGGTTCATTATGATTCAGACTCTTCCTCTTGAAGTTTTTGCTCTGGGGCTGGTGAGTTACTAGGTCCCTTTCCCAGAACTCCTTTCATCTTCTGCCAGTATGCTCTCAGGGTCATGACTTTTGGAAGGCCATCCCACATCCCACCAGGGTAAAATCGTCCCCCCATCCCCCTCCCATCCTCCTCTCTGCCCTTTCAGGTACATCACAATGACAGGAATAATTGCAGAGTCTGGAGAAAAGCCCCTTTGCTGCAGCAGAAATGGCAGAACCATGACAGCAACTATTAAAGAGTTCAGTGAATTAGGTCAGCTTTGTGACTTGTTAAGGTTTTCCTTCAGGAGAACCAAAAGGGTAAAGTGTCCCATAGACTGGCAGGACTAAGAGCTGAGCCACACAAGGGAGCTATGACCCCTTTCTCTGTCCCTCTGTGAACATCCCTCATCCAGGTATGGCTCACCAGCTTTCCCAGTGATTCAGCTCTGTGAGAACAGATGAGTCATGGCCCTGGAGCCACAGGAATGATGCTTTTTCACAATATAAATAAAAATTCTGCCCTGACTGACATATGATCTTTGCAAACCATGCTCTTACAATGGCTCAGCTGGGCACTTGGAGCAGAGGCAAATCTCTTCCTAATGCTATGTCACTGAAAGATCCTGCTGAATGCTCAGATGATTTATTTGTATTTGAATTTTCCTTCTGTTCCTTCTAGATTTCCTCCTTGCTTTTCTCATGGCCCAGCTGTATTTGCTTTAAAATCTGACATTTCTTGCCTTTTCACCTATTTCACCCCTGCCCAGCTTTTTACTTTCAGGTTCCAACTTTAAATATCCAGGAGACCAGGCACAGCTGAGACGGCAAATTTTCCAGTTTGCCAGAGTTTCAAGGGTGTAGAAAATTAGCCATATACATTTACATCCTCACCTGGTCCCAGGAGCTCCTTTTCTCCAGACTGACTTTCCATGCAAGCACGTGCTAGCAGCCAGTGTGCCATCCCAGTGCAAGCATGGGTTTGGGTCGTTTTCTATGCAACCTCTGTGGTCGAGAAACCACCTTTCTGAGCTCTTTTAAAAAGTGGGATTATCCATTTCAGGAGCGGTCCAGACCTAACTGATCTGCCCTTGGGCTGTGTGTTGCCAGATAAGGATGTGAAGGACATTCCTATTCCCCCTGGCCAGTCATTCACCTACAGCTGGAGGGTCACCACTGAGGATGGGCCTGCCCAAGCAGATCCTCGCTGCCTCACCCGGTTCTACTACAGCTCCATTGACCCGGTCCGAGATATGGCCTCAGGCCTGATTGGGCCCCTCCTGATCTGCTTTAAGAAGTCCATGGATCAGAGAGGAAATCAGGTGGGTCCTTCCTTTGTCACCTCAACTACCAGGCTGAAAGTCTGGAATAACTGTGGAGGGTGAAACGTTTGGGTAAAACCAAATTTGTCAATCCTATTCTCTTCAACCCTACCATCAGTCCCAGTGTCCCCATCTTCCCATTCTCCTTTGCTTGCTTCCTTCTCTCCAAACCTTGAACCGAATTCCCGTGAAATAGCAGCAAATAGTTCTCCACACACTCAGACTATGGCACTCTTATCAGACCAGGAATAACTACTTCCCTCTCTGCTTTCCAGATAATGTCAGACAAAACGAGGTTGGTGCTGTTTTCTGTGTTTGATGAGAACCGCAGCTGGTACCTGGAAGAGAACATCAGGAGATTCTGCACTGATGCAGCCCATGTGGATACCCAGGATCCCTATTTTTATGCCTCCAACATGATGCACAGTGAGTGCTCAGCCAGAGCCTTCCTGAAAAGCCTGAGCAGACACAGGCTTATCCCTGCCCCAGGAAGCAGGCAGCAGCTCTGCAGCCGTGTGGGAATTAGGTCCTGATGAAATGTTTCACCCCTGCTGTCTTCCAGCTATTAATGGCTTTGTGTTTGACAACCTCCAACCAAAACTCTGCCTGCATGAAGTTGTGTACTGGTATGTTTTAAGTGTTGGGGCCCAAACAGAATTCCTCTCCATCTTCTTCTCCGGAAACACATTCAAGCGCAACACAGTCTTTGAGGATGTGCTTACCCTCTTCCCGTTTTCTGGAGAAACAGTCTTCATGAGTTTGGAAAAGCCAGGTACGTAACATGCACTATTCTATAAACCATAGACTTGGCATCACAGTGGAGATGAGTGAACACCCCCAGTCAGTTCTCTGGTGCCCAATCACATTTTTGCAGCCCTAAGAGCAAAGGGACGCAAAACCTGCTGGCACAGCAGAGTGAGAGGCAATTATGAAATACTTCCAAAGCTGAAATCAAATAAATTAAATTATTGTATTTTACTTCATTAATAGGGTGTGTTGATGCCATACATGCTGCCAAGCCAGTAAGCTGGCTTCAGTAACAAGCCTTGTGAACCTTGCATCTGCACCTTTGTCTTTAAGCTTGAAGGTCGAGGGAAGTGGCAGTGCTGTCCCTGCTGTGGGTTCAACCACTGGTCACAGCAACACCATTACAAGGGCAAAAATCTCAGTCATACAGAAATCCTACAAAAAATTTGCTTCAGAGTTCAGTTTTATTTTTCCCCATTTATTCAGCATTTGCAAAAATGGTGCCATTAATCATTTCCTCACCCACAATGGAAACACAGAATTTACCATGTGATTACAAACACTGATATGATGGTCACAAGTGCTGCATCCTAAACAAAGGTGACAGGGTTTCTAGAAACCCGATACCTCAGTAAGCTTTCTAGAACACAGCCAAACATTGCATCTTGTTGAGCTCTGGTTTCTGCCTGCTGAGCTGAAGCAGGCAAGCAGCTTGGTCAGCTCTCTCCAGTGTCAGACCCTGGTTATTACAAACATCTTCACCCACTGTTGGGACCTGGAGAAGACATGTTGCTGTTGGGAGTAGATGCAACTGGGGATATAACAATAGGCAGCTGGGGATATAAGCAATAGGCAGCCTTTTCATTTTTTTCTCCTTGAGTGTGAGAGATTTCACAACTGTGTCTGAGAGAGAGGTGTATTTGACAGCATGTATTTGAGGGTGGATTATGGTGATTATTCTGCTGCTGGCAATAATCAAGGATGTTCTTTGTGTTCTCAGTGGAATAACTCTTCTTATCATGCTATTGTTGGGGTCTTGTGGGTACGTGAAGCTCACTTAAGCTCTGGCAGGAAACACCAGTCCTTCTGATGATGATCAGGACTGGCTCTGATGTTTCCAGTAACCCTGATGTCTTGTGAGTCCAGCAGTAAGATACTCTAGGAAATATGAAAACATGAAATTTCTACGTTGAATCAAAAGCTGCCTGGAAATATAATTTTCAGTAGCAATGGAGTCACATGGAGATGGCAGCTCTTCTAATTTCCCACTCTGGTGGTCTGATGTTGTCCTCTTGTCCTCTTGAGACAGGCATCTGGATGCTGGGGTGCTTGAATCCTGATTTCAGAGACCGAGGGATGAGTGCCAAGTTCACCGTCTTGCAGTGCCAGCATGAGCAATACCCTGATGGGGAAGATTATGTGGATTTTGAGGAGGAGGAAGACACCTTTGACTTCCAACCCAGGGGTTTCTCTAAAAGCAAGAGATGGCACAAGCCAGGTATGAATGAGCAACTGAGCAACATCACCTTTTCCAGAAATGAGACAGAGAAGCCAAGATTGTGCTTGACAGAACCCAGCCATGGGGACCTCCTAAGCAATAGCAGGATTTCTGATCCCACTACCAGTGGCACATCAACAGTTTTAGGAACAATCCCACATCCACCTGGTATTTCCACGTCTTCTCTGCTAGAGGCAAACTATGAACCAGTGTCCAATGAATCCTTCCTGGAAGATGAAGAAGAATTGTCAAAAATCATCAGCCAGGATGAAGGCTTTGGAACTCTTCAACCTGGAATACACTTGACAAGTGGAAGGGTTCATGGTACTGTGAGCTCAGAAGAACATCAGCAATGGCTGCACCAGAATGACCTGGAGCAAAATCTGGAACTTCAAGACAAGACTTCAGAGGGTGATGAGGAGAAGTTGCTGAGAGGGACTAATAAAATATCCTTAAACCTATACAAGTCAAAGGAGACAATCAATACAGAACTGGCTTTAAGTACTGATCATAACTCCTTCTCCACACTGGACAGAAATTCTGCATCTTCAGATGAGGCAGAAGACAACAGGTCTTCTCATGAAGTGCTTCAAAGTCACACCAGAGAAAGCAATTATTCATCAAATGAGCTACATGCTAGGCTGGAAAAAAGACCTCAGAAAGTGATTTCACAAGGCTTCTATAAATCATCTGAAGGGAAGAATGTTTCTTTGTCAGACCTGGGACCCAGCAAACCTGTACAACAGCAACTCCTCACAGATGAGAGTAACTCCTTGCCTGCAAAACGTAGCACAGAACAAGTAGCCAGTGAACTTGCCAAAGGGATAAACCTTCCAGAAAGCACCTTTGCAAGCACCAATGACCTCGAGCCTTCCAGCCACATAACAATGGAAGAGAAGGATGAAATAATCTTGGAGGCAGTGTTTCAGGATGCTGCAGCCACTAAGGAATTGCCAGAGACAGACAGTCTTGCCTTTCCTGAATTTAATGTCTTTGCTAATGACACAAGGCAGTTCTCAAATGCTTTCTTAAACAGCTCTGAGCTGGTTCAGAGACACAGAGCTCCAGCCTCAAGTATGAGTGGTCCCAACTGGAGGCCTCAACAAGCCAGGCCACTGGAGAGCAGAGGCTTGATGCATGTTCTGGGCCTTACTAACACCAGTTGGCCTGGCAACAGGGACTCCATCTCTGAAGGTGACAGAGCAGAGCATGATCTGGCCAGCCAGACCCTTGAGACAGCAGTGAATGAGAAAGCCCCAAGGGTGTGTGGACCTCATTCCCCTTTTTGCAGTGCTCGCTTCAAAAAGAGGTCCCTGATATCAAGAGACACTTTGCCTGAGGTGCTGGTGGCTCAGCAAAGCCTGGAAGAAAAATCATTCATGTCTGAGGGGAAGCTACACCAGGGCAGGGATGCTCCACAGGCTTTGCTTGGAGATAGAACTGAGGAGATGCATCCTGAGGGGAATCCAAACATCAGTGAGGGGACTCAGCACAGGGGAAGCTTCTTTCCCACAGAAGGACCACTGGGAAGAAAGGCAGAGATGGCAGCAAGCAACTCAATAAGACAGGCTGCTGCTGTGGCTGCAGACCTGTCCTCAAACTGGGACCCAGTCACCCTGGGGGCAGCAGGAGTCACTGGAGGCTTGCAGAGCCCAGCTTTGGCTGGGCTGCAGCCAGACAGAGGTGCTGTCTGGGGGGCTCCTGGGAGCAAGCAAACTCGGGGTGAAAGCCAGATGGAGGAGGAGACAAATTCAGTGGGGCAACTGGGTCAGTTCAGTCTTCAGCCACAGCAGCATAAAGACAATATCATAGAGGGCTATGTGCCTGAAAGCTCATCTGGACAAAGCCCAGAACAAATCCACATGAAGCCAGCCTCCAATGAGAACTATTCCCTGTCTCTAAGCAGCCCTGCTCACAACCACAGCACTATCAAAAAACCAGCCAAACAGGAAGGCAGTCCAGAGGGATGGCATGTGCTCAGTGGGGAAGATGTACTCAGAGACACTGGTAAGAGAGAGGACCAGGGCCTAAAACAGCCCAATGAGTGTGAGAAAAGCAAAAGCACATCTAGGAACCATGCCCCAGAGCATAGGGAGAGACTGGCTCTGAACAATGAGACCCATTCCATCCACTTGAGATCAGAGACTGGCAAGCCAGACTATGATGAGTATGCTGACACAGAGCAGACCATGAAGGATTTTGACATCTATGGGGAAGAGGAGCATGACCCACGCTCCTTCCAGGGGGAGGTACGGCAATACTTCATTGCAGCAGTGGAGTTAATGTGGGAATATGGGAACCAGAGACCTCAGCACTTCCTAAAAGCCATGTAAGTGTGACTGTCTCTCATGTATTCCTCCTGCTCTGTGTGGCACAGCTTGATGTGTGAGTTGGCATGTCCTGGCAGGCAGGATCACAGGCTTATGCCTGTACAACCCAGCAAAGCAGCCCAGGGGAAGAATGCTCTCAGTACCTCCCCTGGGGAGTTTTGCATCTCCAGCCATCTTGAGCTTCCTTGCAAGTAGGTAAGGGATGCTCCAGGCTCTGCATCACCCCTGCCCTGCAGCAGCCCTGCCATAGCTGGCCTCCCTATGGGACAATATTACCTGATTTGCTTAACTTGCTCAACTCCCCAGCAGGGATCCCAGGAGTGGCAGGAGGAAGCCTTTCCGACAGTACCGCAAGGTGGTTTTCCGGGAGTACATGGATGATTCCTTCACACAGCCACTACAACGGGGAGAGCTGGATGACCACTTGGGCATCCTTGGGCCATACATCAGGGCAGAAGTTGAAGATGTCATCATGGTGATTTGAAAGTTCCCATTTTCCATAAAACCTGAAATCCCCTGACTGTGCTAAGTGCTGAGCTGGGCCTGCAGGCTCTGTGGGTTCACCCTCAGGGGTAGGAGCTGCCCTGTTGGTACCCTGCATGGCACATGAATGGCATCAGGTTGAGGGCAAAGCTACCGTTCAGAGGTGACCTCAGGGGCTGGAGGAATAAGCCCAAGGAGCCTCAGAGTGATCAGATACAAAGCCTTAGACCTGGCAGACCCAACCCCTGTAGTAACAGAGTCCAAATAGCTCCTGGGCTCCATGGGGAGCCTTTGGATGAAAGGAATGTAAAAAGGTTAAAGAGCTAAGCAGGGTTTGGTACAGCTTCTTTGAGTGGTCTATGAGAGGGCAGACTCAGGCTTCCCTCACTACCAGAGGCTTTTCAGCACCCACCTAAGGAAGAGGTGAAAGGCTCTTCACAAGGCTCAGAACTACAGAAGTTGCCCAGTTTCCACTGAAATCTTCACCAGGATGGATTAAACACCTTTGGGCATTAGAGACAGTAGTGTAGCTGACCTTCCTCCCGCTGAGCAGGGAGAGTGCCTCATCCTGCTGACATGACCAAGGTGCACTTTCCAATGGGGATCACTGCACAGCCACAGCTTGTGGTTCAGCAGAGGTTGGCATGGGGCCCAGATGGAGGTCTGGGCACCGACATATGGCTCTCATTCCTATCAGGTTTCTGGATCCAACCCTAGGGCCCAGGGCTCTCTCAGTGTTGCACCTAGCCCACTCCCACACTGCCTTTGCTTTGCCTTCCTTCTGGTGCAGGTTATTTTCAAGAACCTGGCCTCACGGCCCTTCTCTTTCCACTCCACACTGCAAGCCTATGAAGAGGTGCTGGACAGACAGGAGGTGAAGCCTGGTGAGCTCCGGAAGTACTCCTGGAAAGTTCTGCCCCAGATGGCACCCACAACACAGGAGTTTGACTGCAAGGCCTGGGCTTACTTCTCCAATGTGGACCCGGTAGGTTGGAACCTGATCCATGAAGGTGGGCAGCATGCCTGAGTCCTGGTTGTGAGGGCAGGGTTTTCCTACAGTGCTGTGCTGAAAGCAGCCTGTGGCTGTTTAGAGTCTCAGTTGTCTAATACTGTGATGAATGCATGCTGGTGGATTCTCTTCTCTTAAGTGGATTTTCCCCCCTTTCCCCAGTGGCACCAGCTTCTGAGTCTTGCAGAGAGCTAACATTCTGCAGTTCCCTACACTCTGCCAAATCTGGATGAATTTGGCTCATGGGTTCCAATGACAGTGGACATCACTTCTCTTGCAAGCACATGCAAATACTTTCTGCACAGCCTTTCTTAGCTGGATGCAAAGTGAGGATCCCCTCGTGAACTCAGCATGTCCTTCCCACCCTGCACATGCCATGCCCTGTGCAAGCATGGGAGCCAGGCCAAGGATGCAGTCACTGTCTTCACTGCTGTGCCACTTTGCAGGCTTCAGCACTTCCTTCCCTTCTGAGGAAAACCCTTCTTTCCTGTTCCCTGGCAGGAGAAAGACCTGCACTCGGGTCTCATTGGGCCACTAATCATCTGTCGCCGTGGGGTGCTGAGCTTTGTTTTCAGGCGGCAGCTGGCGGTGCAGGAGTTCTCCCTACTCTTCACCATCTTTGATGAAACCAAAAGCTGGTACTTCATGGAGAACATGGAGAGAAACTGCCGCCCACCCTGCTACATCCAGCAGGACAACCCTGACTTTAAAAGAAACCATTCCTTCCATGGTGAGGACCCTTGCCCTTGCCCTTTCCATCCCACAATCTATAGTGGTATGGAAAAATCCTGGAGCCTCAAGGCTCTCCTGACTGCTGCCTTCCCCAGCCATTAATGGCTACGTGAGTGACACACTGCCTGGGCTGGTGATGGCTCAGCAGCAACGGGTCCGATGGCACCTTCTGAACATGGGCAGCACTGAGGATATCCACTCTGTCCACTTCCATGGGCAGCTGTTCAGCGTCAGAACTAGCCAGGAGTATCGCATGGGAGTCTACAACCTCTATCCTGGTGAGATGCAGCACAGGCACCATACACACCCCAGCTGCTGGGGCTTCATGTCTGTGTCCATTAGGAAGTACCAAGCCTGTGGGGGATGGGGAATGGGTCTGGAAGAGTCTGGCTCTGTGTTTGCACAGCGCTTGGCACTGTGGCACCCCCCTATAGCCAGTAACTCTTCTCTGCTCTCCATTCCTGGCCAGGTGTCTTTGGGACAGTGGAGATGTGGCCCTCACATGCTGGAATTTGGCGGGTGGAGTGCAAAGTGGGAGAGCACCAGCAAGCTGGGATGAGCGCTCTGTTCCTTGTGTACAACCCGAGTGAGTGATCCTCTTTGCACCCTGTCCCCCTCATTTCCATGTCCATAGCCAGAATGTTAACTCCCTGTCCCCCAGGGTTCTCAGCATTTCCCTTGGGGTGGCCCAAATGGTGTCGTCTAGGTTTTCCCTCTGAAAGAAACTCACAACTTCAGCCCTTGCTACCTCACATATTCCAGCAAAGAACACAAGAGTTCAGAACACTACTGGGGTGAAGGCTGGAAGACTAGCTTAATTTATCTGCAAATATCTTCTCCCAGAGCTCTTGTTTTCCAAAACTGAGGGTTCCTGGATTTCCCATAAAATGCACTTACCTGAGCAACTGCATGCACATGCTGGTGCCTGCCCACACTGTCAGTAAGGTACAGTGCCCACCTGCCTGACCATATGTCAAGAGGTAAACCAAGCCAATGATGTGATGGCAGGAGGCAGTGAGTGACACTGCCTGATTACAGGTTGCTTTGATAAAAACAGTGATAAGAGTAACTGCAAATCGCTGACTTGATCCACCCCAGAACAACAGGCTTCTACCTTGCCATTAAGTACAGGGGGAAGTGGTTTGTGAAGGCAGTATTTTATCACACAGTGACAGTCAGTCTCTTCTTACTGAAGGAATATTAAATGTCAGCCAGAAAATATTTCCATAAGTTAGAAATACGCTTAAGAGTTCACATTTCAATTTTCCCCAGAATTATTTGCCGTGCAGTGGAGATGCCAAGAAGTGACATGTTGCTAATAATAATGGTAATTATAAGAGACAAACAGCCCTGTACTCAGTAGACCAGAAAAGAGAAACAGAGAGACTGGGGTGTCAGGCAGAGTTTTCCTTAGCAGTATAATATTTGTTTTTAAAAGATGCTGCCTAGCAACAAAGAGGCACAGAAGCAAGACAGGGGTATAAGGAAGAGAAACTTGTCAGCATTGCTGGGAAATCAGAACATAGGAGTGAGAGGTCAGCGACTGAGGGACAGGAGTTTGGCAAGAGGCTGCTGCAGCTGATGCTGGGAACTGTCTGCTGCTGATGCCAGCACTGGGAGCAAGAATTTCCACCACCTCTAAAATACAGGGATGGATAGAGAGGCAACTGAAACCCCCTGTATGGTGAGACATAAACAAGGTTAGGGGCACCTGGAGGCTTGAGACAACCTCCATGAACCTGGAGGCCACTACCCAGCACAGGTCTTTCCTTCCAAAGCCATGTTATCTAGTCATGTCTCCCTGCTTTTCACCCCCCTTCTCCCTGTTTGTCTGCAGACTGCCGAAGTGCCCTCGGCCTGGCCTCGGGATACATTGCAGACTCTCAGATCACAGCATCAGGGCAGTATGGTGAGTAGGGCTTTTCTCTGTGAGGAAGGCAGCTGAGGCTGGGGCAGCCAATACACCTCATATGCTTCTCTGCCCAAGGCTTTGCTACACCAGGTCCCTGCCAGAGTCCTTCCTCCATCTATACCCATGTCAGTATCCCACCCAGGACCTGGAGGTGCCTTCCCACATCTCTGGCTCATTGTGTCAGTGCTTTGCCACCCCGCATGTGGCTACTAAACCCTCAGGTGCCATCTTGCAGATGGACTTCTCACCACTTCAGCCTGGGCAGAGCCAGGGGCCAGAAACACCCTCACATCTGTGTGCCCTCCTCACAGGGCAGTGGGCTCCTTACCTGGCCAGGCTGGATAACACCGGCTCCATCAATGCTTGGAGCACTGACCGCAGCAATGCCTGGATCCAGGTAAGAGGGGCCCTGTGGCTGGGAGCACCACTGCAAGGGCATGCACTGATGCACTGTGACCAGCTATGTCCTGCTATTTCCCCTGCTTCCCCTCTGGGAGGGGAGCTCTGACATGGCAGTGGGTCTGTCCACACTTGTTGCTGGCCAGACCCCCAGATCCTTCCTCAGTGCAGCAGAGGAATCACTTGATGGTCTGGCTGCAGCATCAAATTGTGCAAAAATCTCCCAAAGACCAAGTGACCACAGCTCACTTTTGCAAACAGCTCTTCCCTGCCCCTCTCCCAGATGTTGGCTGACTTGAGCCCTTATGAATGTCTCTAACTAGTTTCATAACCTGTGCTCAGTTATGTCACAGTGTAGTGCTTGAACATCATTTTGGTTTTCCATCAGAAATGAATCCCTGACTTTGTTCTCAGGTCGATCTTTTGCATCCCATGATTCTTCATGGCATAAAAACCCAAGGGGCCCGACAAAAATTCTCCAGCCTCTACATCTCCCAGTTTGTTGTCTTCTACAGCCTGGATGGGCAAAGATGGAGGAAATACAAGGGGAATGCCACCAGCACACAAATGGTAAGGCAACTGGCTCTTGAGGTAAATGTCTTCCCAGAATGGGGTCTCTTGGAGTGATGAGGGCTAGAGACCTCCATGCACCAGGCAGAGATCTGAGCCTATGAGATATTTTACTAGGAAGAGTGAGCATTTACTGCCAGGACAACTGAGTAGATCACAGATCTGCAATGGACTTGCTGTCTATGTCCATGTATTTAATTTTAAATTGACTGAGCCATTTTTTCCACAATCCCAGGTGGCTGTGACATCCACCACTTAATGTTATGTTGTGTATTACTTGGAGCTAGGCATAAGATTTTTCCTGAATACTTTTTTTGACCCCAAAGGCAAATTGGCTTTCTAAAAACACTGTGCAGATGCAGATGATTTGGGGGACTTCTATTCATTAGAAAAAACCATAACCTAAATATGCATAAGCTGATCATTCCAGTGGGAGAAAAAGAAGTATCCAGAAAAGTCTCCATCATGTACACCATCTGTGGCCAAAACTTTTTTCCCAGGTTAAAAACTCTTCTTTTTCTCCCCTCTGCTTGGTGAAAAAAACCCAACATGTTCATTTGTATGTTTCTCCTGTTCCTGTTTCTCGGTGGTTCATCCTGATTTGGTCCATTCACACTTCTAAGTCTGAATCACACCTCAAATAATTTCCCTGACCTGCCACTCTCTTATAAAGGATGGTAACAGGATATATGTCTTGTATATGGACTAGACAGAAATATTCTTCTCCTCTCTAATCTTTGTCCCGTCTAGCTCTCTTTCCACTGTTACAATAATCTTTTTTCTCCCTTTCCTTGCAGCTGTTCTTTGCAAATGTGGATGCAAATGGAGTTAAAGAAAACCACTTCAACCCTCCAGTCATAGCCCAGTACATCCGCATCAACCCCACTCACTACAGCATCCGGTCCACGCTGCGCATGGAGCTCATCGGCTGCGATCTGAACAGTACGTCCCACCTCTGGATACCAATCACCAAAGCCACAGCTTGATCAAGAGGGTTGCAGGGTGCCAGCCCCACATGTTTCAGGACTCCCCAGGCAGTTGTGGGGAGGCAAGGAGTCTGAAGATGGCATTGAGATGCTTGGGGAACAACTCTAGAAAAACCTCGTTACAGTCTTAGAGATAGCAGTACCTGAGGGAGATCATGGGGCCATCTGTTACCACAGCTGTTACTATTCTGAACCATCAGAAACCTCCAGCAGCAGCAAAGTGGATATCTGGGAAGCTGCTGCCTCAGTCTGGGGAAGCAGAAAACAAGCAGAGACAGATGCTCTTGGCTTTTCACCTGGTTTTGCCAGTCCAAAGCTAGACTGCTCTGGCCCACAGTATGACCTGGAGCAGTGCTGCTCTGAGATCCTTTCTTTAGGTTTTCAGGGCAGAACCTCCAGAACCTAAAAGCAGCAGCAATTGTTCTGTCACCCCATGCCACAAGCCTGCCAGCCAGCTCTGAGTCAGCTGTGCACATACACACTTGACCACCACATGCAGGTTCTATCCCTACCGGGTATTCTTATCCTTTTCCTCATGACACTGCAATAAGGCACAGGAGAACCTGTAACCAGAGGGCAGCTAGAGCAGTGAGCAGCCAGAAGGCATCTCCCTGATGAGTCAGTCACCCCACTTTAACGAGCATCACTCCTCTCTTCCAGGCTGCTCCATGCCCCTAGGAATGGAGAACAGAAGCATCCCTGACCAGCGCATCTCTGCATCCTCCTACAGCACCAACGTCATCTTCAGCTGGTCACCCTCCCAGGCCCGCCTGAACCTGCAGGGGAGGACCAATGCATGGAGGCCAAAGGTAGCCCATGCAAGGAGATCCCTAGGCAGGCAGCTAGGGCATGGGCAGGCAAGGCAGGCTGGGTGCTTGCAAATTCTCCTAGACAGGGCTGTGAGGGGATTGTGTACAGCCATGTGAAGCTTGCAAGCTGCCTGCACACAAGCAGGAGAGTTGCTGCATTGATTTAGCACCCAGCAGCTCCAGTCAAATGCCTTACAAAGCAGGTGAAGACCAGGAATATGTCCAGGGCTAGTTTGGCTTTAGCTACAATGGATGTGTCTTTCTCGTTGCTGCTGAAGTGTTGAAGGTGAGTCTGTCCTTCCCCAGAGTGACAGCCCCAGCGAGTGGTTGCAGGTGGACTTTGAAGTAACCAAGAAGGTGACTGCAATTATAACCCAGGGTGCCAAAGCTGTCTTCACCCACATGTTTGTGAAAGAGTTTGCTGTCTCCAGCAGCCAGAATGGCATACACTGGAGCCCAGTCCTGCAGGATGTCAAGGAAAAGGTAGGCAGAGCTGCTCCAGAGGCAGCCCACAGCCAGCCCTGGGGAAACAAGCACAGCCCTTAGCAGCAAACATGCTCACAGGATTACTGCAGGAGCAGTGAGTCAGGCTGTGCTTTTTTCTCCATAAAGCTTTCCCAAGTGGTGCTTTGTGTCCTCAAGTAATGAGGTCACTATTCCAGCAGAGGAGACCAAACCCATGATTTCTCTCTCCTCTTCAGATTTTCAAGGCAAACCAAGACCCCACTAACACAGTGATGAATACTCTGGAGCCCCCCCTCTTTGCCCGCTATGTGAGGATACACCCCCGCCAGTGGCACAACCACATTGCCCTGCGGATGGAGTTCCTTGGCTGCAACACTCAGCAGGAGCACTGATGGCTGCAGGGTGAGGCATGGCCAGCACTGGCCTGAGGACCTGCATCCAACTTGACACTAAACTCCCTCCAGAGAGGAGGGCTGGAGCAAGCCCTCCAGGGCCCTGACTGTCCCTGCTGCCAGGGAGGAGAAGGTCTGCAGAATTGTTGCTGTGGCTGGCTCATCAGCAGCCTCTTCCTGTTCCTCATCTACCAGATGCCATTTAGTCAGATGTAATGCTGAAGAATTACACAGTATTTTTCCAGTATCTCTCTGCACTTACTCCTCTGCACCAGCCTTGGAGTACTCCTGGGCTGTCTCAGCTAGTGGGTAAGGATGCTCCACAGATCCTCTGTTCAGCTGGCCATGGCTATGGGATATGACAGACAAAGCAGCATCCTCCAGCCTAGTGAGCATGTTTGTTCATGCTGAGTGCAGTCAGGCACTCCAGAACATTTCTAGACCTCTGCCCTAGTCCCTTATTTTCCCATCCTAATCTGATTTTACAGGTTTGTAGGGAATCTTGCAGACGAAGTCTAGGCCACAGGTCCTACCACACCCAGCTGCCCTCATAGCTGTTTGTCTTCTGTTCCTGGTACTGACTGCACTGATCTTCTACTATCACTGCAAGGCTATTGTGCAATTTGGTTCTACTTATACAGAACTTGCTGAGCAGAACTTGCTTAGCAATAGAAACTAAACTTGCTGAAGCCCTAGGCCACAAGCTATGTTGAACTTTTACCTAGTGAAGTAAAAGAAGGCCCCAGAGCTGGTTTGAGCTGGAAGGTAAGGACATAAGGAAAGCCACTACCATCATCAGGCTGATGCAGCAACCTTAGAGATAAGAGAGGAAATGGCTCACTTAGAGACAATGAAGGGCCACAACCAAGAACAGAAAACCCCAGACCCTAATATTACTACCTGTCAGAACTGCTGTATGAAGGGTAGGGACTCCTTTGCTTGGCATCTCTCTTTGGAGGTGTCTGGCTTGAGCTGCTCTGCATGTCAGATAAAGAAGCCCTTTATTTACTGAACGGATTAATTTTCTTTAAGCAGGAGCCCACTGACAGTAACATAATTCCCAGCAGGTGATGTAATTTCCTCAGCAAAACCCAAGGAATTGGGCGTTGTGACACTGAAGATAGGGCACACGCTTATTGTCACCCTGCTGATCTTGCTGATCCTCTGCTGCTTTATGTACCTGTGTGCATTGGCCTTTCTCTGGCAGGTTTCCTCCTCTGGGTCATGTTGTTTGGGTCTTAGCTGGGCCATAGGAGCAAGATGTGTCAGTGAGGAGGTGCACCTCTGGCCACCAGTGTAAAATACAACAGGAGAAGATTTACAAGGGAAGATGCTGACCAAAAAGTAGCCCACAGGGCCACGGTTAAAAGCATTTTTAAAAAAAGTAGCCAAGTGTCCCACCGGCCAAAGATTTTATCATAACTCTCCCCAGGTTTCCAAATACGGGTATTTACTCAAGAAGTAAACTTTCTGGTTCTATTTGTGTACAAAGATGATGCATTCCCAGTGACATGGTCTGAATTTTCCTGTGGGATGTGTTGGGGCAGAGGCCCAGCACCTTTCCCACCTCTGAGCCCCCACCTTGTGAAGGGCAGGGCTGGGCAGTCTTGCTGCAGCAGAGCCCTCTCCTCCTTCCCTGCCCAGGCTGTGCTACTGGGGCTCTTTTCTCCTGGCAGCATTAGAGCAACTGCCAGAGCCAGTTACATCAGTACCTGCAGCTCCCACACCTCCTCTTGCCTGTGACTCACAGCACTGTGGGCTTTCAGATAGTCAAGTCAGAAGCAGTTTTATTCTTATCAGGCAGGAGAAACTTGCTGTCAAAACAAGATGGATTTTCATTCTTTTTGTTTTCTCCTCCTCTTATTCCCCTGCTTTCCTGTTTCCTTTCTCTACAGAGTCACACTCTTCTTTTCCATGTATTTCCTAGGGTAACTTTAGTCTGAGGCAACCTGAGGAACTTGTGTAGCAGCAGTGTGGGAGTCTGTTGCAAAGAAACATCAAGGATCTCAGGGATGGTATGAGAAATCCTTTCAGTGATTATCTTAAGAAGACCCCACCAGAATTAATTTTCCATTCCTAAATATATCTCAAACTTCACCTGAGGTTGTGGCATCATTAAGACTCAGTAAGAGCACAAGAAGTTTGACAATAGCCCTCCCCACCACACACAGCTCACGAATGCCATCCCACCCATTCTCATGCAAGTGACAGGTACACAAGGAGGTGTACATTCCAGAACAGCATAAAAACAGAGCCGTCCTTGCCGAAGCACAGAGAAATCCCGGGTCTCTTCACCTTGAAGTCTCCCTGGAACTCAGCACAGCTCGCCCTGCACACCAGGTGGGTGCTACTGCCCGGCACGCACAGCCTCACAGCTCTGATAGTGCTTGAGCACGTCCAGGAGCTGGCATGGACCAGGGGCAGGGGCTACTCCCAGCATCCACACGATGGGGACACGCTGTTTCACGGGACAGAAGACCCCAAGCAGGCACCGAGGCGATGCTCTGAGTGTCACCTGGCGGCGCCACCGTGCTTCCTGAGCGGGGACGCGGTGCCCCGTTCTGACACCAGCATCACCACCTCCCTGCCACCAACGCGGCTACCGCTGCGTTCCGGCGACTGCGCAGCACTCTTGAGGAGCCGTCCCTGACCCTCCCCCGACCGCCTGGCTCCTCCCGACGCCGCAACGCCCGCCCATCCGCAGGCCTCCCCTTACAGCTACACGGGCGGAGCGTGCGGGCAGCCCGCGGGGTTGCCGGGCCCGGGGCCGCTGTTCCGGAGCCAGCGGATCCAGCTGCAGCTGCTGGCGGTGGGGTGGTGCGGTGCGGTGCGGCAGGATGACCCTCAAGTCGGGGCGCAGCGCCAGTGCCGGCAGCATGCGGACCGCGCTCTCCGACCTCTACCTGGAGCACCTCCTGCAGAACCGGGCCAAGCCCGAGGTGAGCGGCGACTGGGGGGCGGCCACGCCTTCCACCCCCGAACCGCCCCCGCGGCGGTCCCTGCACCCAGCGGGAGAGCGCGATACTGCCCCCCCCCACCCCCGGTCCGGCCCCCTTCCCCATCGAGGCCGGGCAGGCCCCCCCCGAAATGCCCCCATCCACCCTACGTCCCTTGTTTCCCACTTTACTGCAGGTCTTAGCCCAGCACCCTGAGCCCAGCTCCGACCCAGCACGGAGCCCCCCGGAGTTCGCCTCCGTCTCCCCCTTCCCCCACACGCAGCGGGGCCCCTTAGGCAGAGACCCCACGGCAAGCAGGAGGTGGGCAGCGGGGTGCGTGCCCGATATGTGGCACTGCTGGTCCCCAGCATTACAGGAGCAGGGAATCTCTCTGGACAGCATGGGGCACCTTGGGAGAATGGTCAGCCAGCGTGGCTAGTGCAGCATGTCCGGGGCAGGGAAGAAGGGGCTGGGGGGAGGGGAGAAAGGCTTCAGCATCCTGCCCCAGAAGAGCTTGTGCTTGTTTTGCTGCAAAGTTGTAGCCGGTCTGAAGTGGAACTGTCCGTCACGTGAGCTGATTCGGCTGCTGAGCAACTTCCAGGTACACAGCGTGGGCTGGAGAGGTGGTGAGGGGTCTTGGCCCCAGAGAAGGAGGAGGATGCAACCAGCCCGTCTCACATTTCTCACACTCCTGAGGCCAGGGAGTGAACCGGGGGAAAGCATGAACCGCACCTCCAGTGGAAGGAGAGCAGGCTGCACCAGCAGCCTCTGTTGTACTGGGGAGGCACCTTCCCCAGCCAGCGTCTTTTGGAGTAGCTTGGGTGCAACCAGGAGGTCATTAGTTTCCAGTGATTAAACAGCTGGTGCTTTTCTCCCAGCAGAGATTTTTGACTTTGAACAGGAGTCCCTGATGGAGCCATGGCATAATGTGCCTCAGCTGAGGTTTCCTTGTAGCTGTGGGGAGCCTTGGAGAGCAGGGAGGAAATTTCCCTGAAGTAATGTCCTTGGCCCATCCTGTTGGACACTACAGCACCCAAAAGGGACTTTTCACATCTGTCCCACAGCAGTGGTTCGTGCTTTTTATGGCTCAACCCTGGCAGAGTGTTTTAAAATGAAGAAATTGTTTTTAAAGCGAAGTGTCTGGATCAGGTAGCTGCTGAGAGGAGCTCTCCCATTACTTTGCCTGTAGGATCCAGGCAGAGGGCCTGTGGGGCCACAGGCAGGACAGGGATTAATCACCAATGGCAGTGAGACATGGAAAATGTAGGAGCTGGCCTAGAGTTTCCCAGTATTGTGGTACATTTATTCTGGTGGAGATAAACAGAGGGATGGTGAACCAGAATCTGCCTGGGGCCTTTTAAGAGGAGCTCTCTAGGACTGGCACTCATTAGATTTATGTGTCCTAAGCCTGCCAGTCACTCACAGGCTCATGCCTATGTCATGTGCATGTGGAGGCTGTGCTGGCCCACAGTGGCTGTGCCCCTATCTGTAGCACAGTAGGGACGTGTTCCAGGAGCAGCTCTCAGGAGGCTTGCTGGGTTTGGTTGGCTGCTCCTTGTCTGGAGTCAAGGTGTCTGGGAAGTTCCTCTATCCCATTTCCTCTAGCAGAGCTGCATCCTGGGAAGTGTGGCCCTGCGGTCATCTCCTGGCATCATGGCCCAGAGACCCTCAGTGAGTGGAAGCTGTGTCGTTTGGGAAACAAACCAAAGTGGAGGAAACTGCTTGCCCTCTTCCCTTAAGGCCCTGCTTGAATGTATTTTTCTTGTCTCCCAGCTGGAAAATACAGGGTTACTAAAGAAATGGGGGTTTTATTCCTAGCTGTGCACTAGGATGGCAGGGTGACCATGGGCATGTCCCCTTATCAGCCATGACTCAGTTCCCCAGCTGTAAAATGAGCAGCAAATGTGATCTTTGGAAGTCCAGTGGAGAAAAGGAGGGTACTTCTGGAGAGACCTGAGGGTGCAGAGAAGAGACACTGTGCTTCCCTGTTGGCAGTGTTTCCTAGCATTCAAATGGTTTTAGATCCGGAGCAGACACAGCCACAGCCTCTAGGGACCAAATTCTGAAATGGCCATGAGCAAAAACTAGTGGGTGATAGCCAAGCAAAACTAGTGGTTGAAAGCTGAGCAAAACTTCCAGGCTCAACCAAAACGAAGTGAGGAGGGTTGGTCCCAACTTTTTAATCTCAAAGGCATTTTGCCATGTTCCAGTCTGTAATGGCTGCAGGCGAAAAGCCATTTGCAGGATTTGCTCTGGAAGGTGGAAATGGAGTAGCTGGGCAGCTCCTCAGGTTTTCTTCTGTCAGTGTTGTGTTTTTACTGACTTTCTCTTGGAGGTGGCAAAGCTGACTGTGCTTTTTTGACAATCTGACCTGTCTCCATTGCAGCATTCCATGATCTGGAGTCAGTGCAAGGGCATGCAGACCCAATAGTATCTTCTGGCCTCCACAGCTACTTGTATCCCTCATATTTTTCTGCTCCCTTTCCTACCATTTGACCTGTTTGATTTTACCAGGCCTTTTCCCAGTGTCAGCAATGTAATCCTGTTTGGTTTAAATGCTTTTAAGAAAGACAAAACAAACAAACAAAAAACCCACATACACACACACACACACAAAAAAAAAACCCAAACAAACAACCAAAAAAATACAATAAAACAATAACAAACTTGGATCATATTGAAGGCAAAGATTAATAACTTCTTAATGTCTGCATGGCTGTTGATTCCCAGCCTGCTTGAGCAGCTCAAAAGCTCCCAAGCTCAATTTTTTTTTATTTTTTTTTCTTTTGCTAGTGTTTTGCTGACTGAGGATGGTAATGAGACTTGGACACCAGAGTGAAAAGAGTAGACTTCTTTTACTGGTGATAGCTAAGTAATACAACCAAATAAGAAAAATACAGAGCAAAGTACCTAAAGCAGACAGATAGGTCCTTACTACATAAGAGAAAGGATAGTGATTAAGAAAGGTACATCACCACTTCTATATGTCACCATCATCCAGATTCACAGTCACTGAGGAGCCCCTGTTGCAGCAAGGTTTTGAAGAACCCTCTCTGGCAAATGGGAAAATCCTACACAGTGCATCCACCCATAGGTGAGGCATCCAGAGTCACTGCAAGAGGGTCCAGACTTGTATATTAAAAAAACAGCAAGTCAGGATGACTTTGCATATTACTTTATGTGGAAACTATCTCGTTCATCTCCTGGCCACCCATGACCAGGACTAGGCAAGGTTGTCAGGGTTTCTTTACTCTCACAGAAAGATCAAGTCAATTATTTTTTATAAATTATATTTTAAATTATTAATACAAGGATGCAATTTCAATTACTTTTGCAATTTTTATGCAAGGCAACTCTGGTTTGGGCCCATTGTCTAAGCCTTAGCACTACAGCTAGCTTGCTCTTTTTACACATTGCTGTGTTTTTTTAAGCTGTACTGAGACTGTGAAGTATACGAGTGCTGGACTGTGGGCAGATGAGGTTGGAGTGCTAGAAGGCAGGAGGCTGCTGGGCCAGGACATCTCTGCACCAAACAGTGCCCCAGCCTCCCTGCACACACTGACAGTGATAATATGAGGTATGATGATTCTTGAAGGGAGCTGGAGTTTTGTTGCTCAGTCTGGGCAATGGAGCATGTCTCCCTGATAGCCAAGAGGTGAATCCTGGCTCCAGGGTTCCCTTCTGCATCCAAGCTGCTATACTTTGGAGGCCTGCTTGGCAATGTGTTTGACCTTTTTCTGTATGCATGCCAAGGAGCCCTAGGGTTCCGAGGCCACCTGATACTGAATTCTCTTGGTTAGAGTAGCAGGGAGAGCCCAGGAACCAAACCACCAAACATGCCCTTTGCACTAAAGTGCTGCTTTCTCCAAGTGCTGCTTCAGGCTCCTGCAAACAACCTGTCCAGTTAATGTTTGATTTACCTGGTGATGTAAAGCCTGGATGAGCCAGTGCAGCAGCAGGAGCAACCCTGAGAGATGATGCTGACCCCACCAGGGAAGAGAATATCAAGTCCTGGGGTCCTTGCTGAGGATTGCTCCAAACCCACCGAATTCCCTGTTGGCAAACACTCTCCAGGGATCTGGTGTCTTTTCTATTACCCTGTGATACTGGGCAGAAGTCCTGTGTCCTAAGGGAAAAGCAGGCAGGGAGCTGGGGTGCACCTCTTTGACCCATGGGGCTGGTGGATTCTCTGTGCATTGACACCTGGAGCAGGATTTGTGATTGAGGATTTGTATGCTTGTCAGCCAGCTACAAAACACCCACAGAGCTGTTGCACAGCTGCCACTCAGCTTCCTTGCCTTATGTCTGCCCTGAGGCTGCCCCAGCAGTCACCCAGTCTGTGGCTGTGCAGGACCTGCAGTTAGTGGTGGCCATGAAGCAGCTCTTGCAGATGTTTCCTGCAGAGCAGCACATAATTAGCAGGGTTTGTCCTTCTGTGATCATGACTTAAAAAGCTCTTAAGGTCCCATGCTATGCCAGGCAAAGCTGACCAAGAGTGTGGTGGCTGCCAGGGGAGTTCAGGCTATGTGATCTGTCTGGCCAGCTCACATGCACAGTGGGAGAGAGCTGCACGTCTCCTGTTCCTGCTGCGCTTCTGTATGCCCAGCACTGAGGCACCCTGTGGGTTTCTGGTCTTCCTTGTGACCCAGGTGTTTTCCCATCCCCATCCACTGGCTTGCCCAGTGTGGTCAGCAAAAGCCCACACCATTCTAGTGTGTCTTTGTTTGGGGCAGAGCACGTTGCCAGAGGATCCTCCAGGGTTCAAATGTGCTATCAAGTGACTGGTGGCCATCCCCAGGCACAGCGGAAAGTCTCTGGTGGTGAGGCTTGCTCTCTGAGAGTCACCAGGGTAACACTTGTGCTGTGTCAGCACTGAGGGTGTGTGGTTTTTTTTATCCAGCTCAACAAAAAGCAAAGGTCAGGGCCAGGAGACTCAGCTGGTAAGGATGGTGGGAACATCAGGGTTAGGAACTCCCAGTCCCAGGAGCAAACTGCTGTGTCCTGGGTCATCAAGCTCTGCTGAGCCCAGAGGTTTGAAGCCAGGAATTGCAGTGTAATGCTTTCCCAAGGCACGAGATACCTAGATAAGTGTGATTTGTGTGATCTCAAACCACCGTTGGGGCACTTTGGACTCTGGCAGAGCTGGAGAAGTTCCTTGTTTTGCTCCTACTCACTGGCTCAGTAAAGCCAGGACAGCTGGCATAGAGCCAAGGGCTGAGTAGGCATCTGCACCGCTGATCTGTCCCTCTGCCCTGTGGACTGCATGGTAGCAGCGTGCCCTGCTGGGGCTGGCAAGCCACACAGGGGGGCTGCAAGTCACCCTTCCTTACACTCTGAAAATTTGTGGCCTGGGGACTGCAATTCACTCTTCCTTACACTCTGCAAATTTTTGGCCCAGGTGCTGCTCTGAGCTAGGCCTCCCCCTCCTCCCCTAGGAGGGGTTTGAAGGAAGTCCACTGCAGTTGGGGCCAAACCAGTGTGTCTGCAAGCTGTGTGATGTTGCCCAGTTTGCCTGAAGGGTTGCTCAGACTGTGAGGTGCTGCTCACCTTGCAGTGTGCCTGCTGAATGGCTGGGTGAATTTAGAGCCCTCTGCCCTGGGGCTCGTGTCCCTTCACCTGCCCCAGTGTCAGCATGACCTGCTGGTCATGAAGAACAGAGGTTTCACCATGGCTGAAAACCTCTGCTTGGCTTCTCAGTGCCAGGCAGCACCAACTGGCCTGTAGCTGAGACCTGAGTAGGGGAACAAGGGAGTTTCTGTCTGGTTTGGGAGCATGTTGCCTTCAGTGCCTAGATGTGCATATAACTGCACCGTGTCAGTTGTCTGTTGATGTAGATGAGGAAAGATTAAACTTGCAAACTGAGCTAGAGCAGAGCCTGGCCTCAGTTCTCAGGGGTGAGTCCCAAACTTCCTCATTCACTCAGTGAAACTGTCCTGGGCTTTATGCTCTGCAACTAAGCCAGCTGTGCATCAAATGATGCAGTGGCACGTTAGTAGTGTTTGGGACTCACTGCTGCAGAAGTTTATGAGCCATGGACTCTTCTGGCTTCTGCTACCTGTAGCTTTTCCAAAGTTTTCTTACTTTCTGTGTTTCCCAGACTGGAAAACTTTAGATCAAGCCCACATCCACAACTTCATCCACATCATCAGCTGGAGAGGGTGCTGGACCATCTTGTCTAGACCTTGTTTTTACCAAGAAAGGTTGTACCAGGTGATCCTCAAGGTCCCTTCCAACCTGGTATTCTATGATTTCCATGATCTCCAAGGGTGAAGTTCTTACGCTCTTTGTCTTTTCTTACTGTCCTCTCCTTCAGCACATGGATCTCTCCTCCCTCTGTGCCCCATCTGCATCCCAGGCCCCGTTCAGGTGGAGCCCTTAAACCGTGGCCTTTGTTTTGACCCAACAGGCCATTACTCAGTCCCAGAATGCCATGACTGAGGACATTTATACCAACGGCTCAGCAACTCTGGGCAGCCCTTCCCACAGCAACGGCCGTGAGGTGCGAAAGATTCGCCTCATCCAGTTCGAGAAGGTCACGGAGGAGCCCATGGTGAGAGCTGGCAAGATCCTGGTGGCACCACGGGGGTGGAGGGGCAGGTAAAGCCATACCAATGGGCTGGCCCTGGGGTAAGCAGGAGATTGCTGGAGAACTCAGCCATAGGAAGAGAGTGCTGGATCCTGGATCCTGCATGGGAACCCAGAGTGAGTCACATCCAATGGTGGGGACACTTGTACTAAGAGGAGCTGCAGCAGTGGGCTGGCCAAAAAGAGGGGGCTTGCCCCCAGACAGCCCTTCATGGACACGGGCCTGGAGAGGACTTTGCTGAGAGTGCAGGAGCTCTCCTCTCCAGTGAGCAGTCACGGATTTTCCTGTCTTCCAGGGAATCACACTGAAGCTCAATGACAAGCAGAGCTGCATGGTGGCCAGGATCTTCCATGGTGGCATGGTTCACAGGCAAGGTATCTTTGGCATAGACATCTGTATCTGTTCCTCCACTAGGAGTATGTCAGGAACTTGGACTCCTTGGTCTCTCTGCATGGTTGTCGTGTTAGTAAATACACTGGAAGCTTGAGGGAGGAGTGAAGGGGTGGGGGAAGGGCACTCCCAAAAAGGAACTTGAGACCATCTATTTCCATCTCGTGATAGGGTCAGTTGTAAAGAGAAATGGATCATACCCCAGAGACTCTTCCCATTCCTAACGTGTACAGGTGGGACAGGCTCATTGTGGATTGGCTCTGCAGACCAAAAGAAGGTGTCAAAAGAAATACGTAGGTGTATTTTCTAGGTTTGTGGTTTGACAAGGGTGCAAGGAAATGTGATATTCTGTGCTTGAAAGAAACATCTCATTTTCCAGCCCTGGATCCAAGTGGGAAGTCTGAGCTACCCCTACCAAAATAACCCGGGAGCCATTCCAATAGTACTACTGGAGCCTAATTTATAGGAGTGTATTTGGGAATGTATTCTGGTTGGATATATAACTGCAAATGCACAAAGTCAAGAATGCTGGTGTTAAGGATGCTATAAAGAGGCTGTTATTTGGCTTCCAGTGAGGTATTTGGGGTTAGCTTTGAGTAACTCTGAAAAAGGTGCTTTGATCAGTCTAAAGTGCTGAAGGACCCATAGTGAAAAGCAGTCTGATGATTTCAGAGTAGATGAAGTGTGTGTATTGGGTGGAGGGGGAAGAATTTTTTCCCCTTGTCCTTGGTAGTCCATGGGGTCCCATGGGGGACTACCCACGTGCTTAGGTGACAAGTAGCTCCAAAGCATTGCCCAGGCAAACACCACGATGTCCTGGACACAGCTTGCCCAGAGGGTCAGGAGGCTGATGGAGCTTTGTAGTTTGAATTTGGTGAGCAGCTGCATTTTCATTTTTCTCCCGTTGCTGCCAGGCTCCCTTCATGTGGGTGATGAAATCATAGAAATCAATGGGCAGAGTGTGAGCAACCACTCAGTTGACCAGCTGCAGAAGATGCTGGTAAGTATTTGTGCTTGGCAGGGCTGTTTCCCAAGAAGGACCCCTTTGGCCTGCAGGTGTGCATGCTGGCTGAGCATTCACACCCTCGTAAATACCAACACTCAGCTGTCTGCAGCAGTGTGATGTGGCAGGAGCCATGGCCACTGTGCCAAGGTGCTGTGATAACAGCCAAGTGCTCAGTCCCTCTGCAGCCCTGGTGCTCTGTGTTTGTCTCTTGGTTTTGGCCTCCCAAGAACAGCAGCAAAGTCTTTTGGCTGGGCCTGTGACATGCGTTGATGTCTGTGAAGCTTGAAAATTACCTCTGGTTGCCATGGCTGATGTGCAACTCCATTCCAAGGGCTGGCTGCTCCTGCAGATCTGAGCTGCTCCTGCAGTTTGCCTTTTTGCCATTTTCCTGCTACTGAGGTCGTTGTGATCCTGCCCAGGTCCTTACTAGAGACAGGTTTAGACGGGGTCTCAGCCCTGCCCTGGATTCACACTGAGGCTGTTCTGATCCACACCTAACATGTGGGGCCTGGCCAGAGGGATGTGGCAGTGGTGGTTCCGAGGGCACCCATCATTCTCAGGAGGAGGCCTGGCCCTGCTGCAGTGCCACAGTCTCTGCTCCATCCCTGCTCCAGATAGCTAGACCAAGGAGGAGCTTGTCTTTGCCTCCTGAGAAATACAGTTGGCCCAGGAGACCCCTCCAAGCCTTCAGAAGTGGTTGTCCTCACAGGACCGTGTAGGTCTTGTGAAGTATGTGGGGCAAGAGTGCACCTGGCCTGGGTCAGGCAAGCATTCCAGTACTGTGCATCTGGTGTCACCAGGAGGGCAGGAGTGAGAGGCCGGTATGGAGGGGACAGGTGGAGGGGACCTGGCAGATTTCAGACTCCTCACTGGGACAGCCAGGCTAGAAATGATACAGATCTCCATGTTTTTTTGGTGATACTTATCAGTGCCCACAACCTGCCCTTTTTGAGGGTTTTGGTATGTCCCCACGGAGATGGGACAAACATGACAAAGCTGACATGGCTCTTAGCCCAGCCCTAGCAGAGCTGTTTCAGCCCAGGCTATGCTGTCCCTCAGCATCACAGCACTCAGGAGCCTTGCTTTTGCAGGTAGTGGTTCTCAGCAGCTCCCTGCACAAGTTGCTGCTGTTAGGCTGCCTACAGGCACCACCTCCTTCAACCCTTCTTTCTCCACTTTCTTTGTTTACTAGAAAGAAACCAAGGGGATGATCTCTATAAAAGTAATTCCCAACCAACAAAGCCGCTTCCCTGCTCTCCAGGTAAGTGCAGCCATTGTGCCAGGTAAGTGCATGGCCTGTGCCAGGGCATGGCTGTGGGAACCTGAGCAAATCATGGTGCACTGACCATTGCTGGAGAACTGTGCCAGTGCAGGGGAAGGACGAGGGGATGGTTGCCTGGGCACCTTGCCTGAGTTTCTGGAGGATGTAGTGATCTGTCCTGTGCTTATGTGACTGCAAACAAGCATTGGCTCTCTGCAGATGTATTTACCTGATATGTATGTTGGAATGTGGGCCTTGGATGCCTGAGCTGCAGTGGTACATGTTCACAGGGTTTGGTGATGCAGTGGCATGTGCACACCTGGAAGCTTCAGAGAGTTTTCTGTCATTCTCAGAGCCATGGCCATTAGAGCCACATCCCCATTACAGTGCCACAGCAGCACTACCAGGGGCAGCACAAGGCTCTTGCAGCTCCCAGCCATCACAGATGCCCAGTGCATCAGCTGCAAGGAGGGTGACATTGTCTGGAAGCCATCAGAACACTTGTGAGCTGCAAGTGCAAGGAAGGAAGCTGTAGAGGACTCAAAGGTAGCTCCTTGTGTCTGGTGCTACTGCTAGGGTGCTGTAGCAGAGTGACACCTGCCTGGCTTTGCCTTTGAAGTCCTGCTGCAGCAGAAATACTCAGGATAGTGGGGAGGGTTGGTTCCTCTGTCAACACTTCAGTGCCTAGTGAGTGGGATGCTGTCTTTTCTCCAGATGCAGGAGCCTGCCCCAGCATGGCCCCCCCGTGGTAGACAGGCAGGAGTGGCAGAGGAGCTCAGAGGCAGGGAACTGAATGGGGATGGGATTGGATGGGATGGGGGAGCCCATGTCACCTTCCTTCCTTACTCAGAGAAGCTGAAGTCTCTGAACATGGTGAAAACTGTTTCTGTTTCTCACTCAGCCTGTGCTGTCCCCATTCCAGCTCAATCAACCTTACTTATGTTTCTTTATTAAACACGGATTGGGCCCATGTCTGTGCCCTCCCTGGGCTGACCCAGGCCAACAGTGTCAGGGGAAAACTTAACCTCTGAGAAAAATAACACAGTTGCTGGCTCACCCATGGCTGGCTATGGGTTCAGGGAAGGACACAGGGACAAAATGCTTCCCAGCAACAGTTGTTTTTGCTGTTTGTGTGTCCTGGACCATGGTCCCCTGGACCATGGAACTTCCGATTTTCTCTCAACTCCTGGATCCTCATGTGCACATTCATTTCAGGGCCTGGCAGGCAGGACAGTGCAAGGCCTGATATCATGATGCCCACTGCCCTAGCTTCCCTGACAGCGATTTTGAAGCCATCTGTCTCTTGGGGAAGGTCTGTTTGGGAGGATCCTAAGGAGAAGCAGCAGTGAGCTCTCCAAGTCACCTTCAACCTGTTCCCAGGCACAAACTCCAGCCTTTTGACATGAAAGACTAGGGCTTCTCATGCTGGAGCTTGCTCAGTTCCTGAGTTTCCAGCCTCAGAGAGGGTGCTGGCAGCAGGCAGCTTGCATTTGGAGCTGCTGGGTAATGCCTGGAGCTATCTGGTGCTCACTTAGTTGGTTTAAGGCAGAGTCTTTCCAAAAGTGACCTGGCTTGGGGATCCAGGCTGTGGGAGGACAGGGCTCCAGGTTGGTGCCAGGGCAGTGCTAGCTGCATGTCCCTTGTGTGTTTGTGTTGTCAACCAACTTCCTGGTGCCAAAGAGTGCTTGCAAAACAAGCATCAGTCCTGGTCTTGAAAGGAGATTCCTCTTTTGTGGTCTTCCATCGTGAGAGATCTCATGTCACAGCTTGATCCATGTGTTCTGCTCTTCTGGCAGTGAAAGGGAACCATGTTCATGTTCTGCTGGCCCTGTGTCTCCAGCAGCACTTCTGAAGGACATATTGTGGGAAATGGCATTCTAGGGTGGAGTGGCTACATCAGTGGACAGGGAAAGAGCTACCATGTCATCTGTCTGCATTTCTGTAAGGCTTTTGGCATGGCCCCCTACAATATCCTCTTTATGTTGGAGAGATATGGATTTGATAGATTGCTCAGTTGATAAGGAATAGAGGCAGATATCTCATTATGTTATTTAGGGAAAAAACTCAACTACAACTCAATCTCTCCACCGTCATACAAGGCAACAAAACTTTTTTTTACAAAGGAAGATCTTGATCCATTATTGGATGGGGGGAGGACCATTGCATCCAAAGATGAGGAAAAGGCTGAGGTGCTTAATGCCTTTGTTGCCTCAGTCTGTAATAGCCAGACCAGTTATCTTTGGGGTATTCAGCCTCCTGAGCTGGAAGACAGGGATGGAGAGCAGAATAAACCCCCCCCCACCATGGTCCAGGAGGGGGCTGTTAATGACCTGCTACAGCACCTGCACACTCACATTTCGATGGGGCCATCGAAAGGGAGAGGTGAGGTGCTTGAGGGAGATGGTGGAGGAGCCTGCCAAGCCACTCTCCATCATTTGTCAACAGTCCTGGCTAACCAGACTGGTAACTGTGACACCCTTCTACAGGAAAGGCTGGAAGGAAGATCTGGGGAACTACAGACCTGTCAGCTTAACCTTGGTACTGAGATAAATTATGGAGTGATTAATTTTGACTGAGCTGACACCACA